>NC_137823.1:28965086-28995086 GCF_963921795.1 Nannobrachium achirus
GACATCAAGGTAACTTTCCATTCTTAGGCAGCATTGTGTATTCATTCAATAGTTGTTTCGCCAAGATTTACCACCCATGTGGAAATCATTTTGGAAATAGATGACAGGTTATTGACAATTTAAGTATTCCAACTGTATTACTGTTGGCCGCAACAGCTTTACATGCAGTCACCGAACAACACATTGTCATCGTCTGTTATTGTACCCGCATGCTCGACAAACTTAGTAACCAAAGAGTTGGCACATGAAGGTTTCCATCCAGTGAATTGCATTTCCTGTTTTTCCCCCTAATTTCTCGTGAAACCACGCATGAGGTTGTGGTTTGAAACTGTGTGTCACGCTTTAGCAACTTGCAGTAGCATCCAGGCGTGCTATTAGCCGGCAGATCCTCAGGGTCAGTTCAAAGTGGCTGTGTCATCGGTCATGATGGTCCAATTACACGACTTTTAACGCAATAAAATAATGCGGGGAAGGTTTCAGCCCGAGGCGAGCCCCAATGACTTCCATTATAAAATGAAAGTTGAATATATTTTTTAAGTATACGTACAGTATATAAAATACACGTGAAAAGAAATGTGTGGTGAGGACATAATAAGTCGGCCTACTGGCAGTGTGCAAAAGAAATGTGGCAGCTAATCGGTCCAGCGGCTTGCAAGATTAGCTTTGGACACACGCACACAAACACGCGCGCGCACGCTCACGTTGCGCACACACAGATTGTTACTATTTTGCCAGGCGTGACACAATGACAGTTCCTCTCCTCCCTAACTTATTATTTATTTTTACAAAGCTGTAACTCGGCGTGGGGAGAGGTTTTGCACCTGCCAGAGTATCTCTTTATCCCCCGGTAAAGCATTCACCTTCTTGTATAAACCGCTTGGCAAAGAGTCAACTAAGGCGGGCAGCCGCTGGCCTGTGATCTAAACCAGGAGTCTACAACATTTTCAGGCCAAGGACCCCTTAGTTGAGAGAGAGATGAAGCAGGGATCCCCACAACCTTTTCAGAGATTCCATATCGTTTCATTGTTTGACAACACGATCATCAGTGTTTTTTGGATTCATGTCAATTTGTGTTTTCAGATATTTAACCACTTGAACTTAATAATATACTTAATAAACGTGACCTTTCACTCTGTACTTAGTCTGCTCTTTTCCCCCTCTACACCAAACCTCTTTGCCAAAAATAGCCGATCTACAAGCTCACAACGCCTCGCAGGTGAATCTCATGCTTCTGCATGCTGCACCGAGCGTCCTCTGTGCTCCGTGCTAAAGTAAGAGAGAAAATATGGAGGAAATGTCAACAGAGACGGACAGAGTGATTGACAGAGTAACCCTGTCAAAGAGTGAGAGACAAGAGGGAGAAAGACAAAGAGTGTTTGGAGTGGAGATTTTAATCCCTGCCACAAAGAATTCACTTAGCGGCCTCCATTGTTGCGTCACCTTCCATTTATACTTCAAGGGGAGGCTTCCACTGAGGCTCTGAATGACTTCCATGGACGGGGTGGGGTGCAGAATTCCACCTTTGACCCCGGAGGGTCAACCACCCCACCAGTGTCCTTGTAAAGGCATAGCCCTGTCAACACAGAAAGACACACAAACAGAGAGACATGGACATCACACACACGCGTGCGTGTGCACACTTGAGCGCAGGAAGCAGTGCACGCGCGCGTGTGTGTGTGCACGTGCATTCCTTCTGTCCGCGCAGAGATCTGCGCACATACACACGGATGTATAAGAGCGGCCATGCACACACTCACATACAGCCACCGAGATGCAGATAGACTGCATGCACTGACGCACGGACGCACAGACGCACACACACACACACACACACACCACACGCAAACATCACACAGAAACGCCTTGCTCCATCATCAGGACACAGCATGCCTGTGTAAACTACTTCTCAGACTGTTTAACCTGCGCAGTCTCTAAGATATACAGAGAATGTGCAATGTTACCTCTGTTTGCTGTCAAGTTACTTTATCTACCGCTAAAGGTTCACATGTATGCAGGGGGATATATGGGTCGAATCTGTGGCCATTTATGGAGGCTGATGTCTTTCAAACTCAATGACACCCAGCAGACTTGGGGAAGGTATTACACTGTTACCACAGGCTATATTAGACATTGCACTTCACCTATTCCTCTCACACCTGAACAGTTCCCCCATAGCCATTTTGTTCTACACCAGTGGTTTTCACCTTTTTTCATATCAAGGTCTGTTATTTATTCACCATCTGAGTCATGGACCACCATTTGATTAGATTCAGCCTCTCACAGATTGGATAAGATGTTAGGGTTGAATTCCATGTTGAATTGATGTGGTACATACATGTAGGAGAGACAACAGGCAAACGTTGATCAAAATTCTTCTACATTCTCCAATTGTGTAGACTTCAATAATAAACCCTTTAAACCCTTACGGATCCAACCGGTCCATAACGTCACACATCACACTTTTCCCCTACTCATATCTCCGCCACCGTTGCCCCGATCCATGCCAAACCTTGCACACACACTCCTTGGTTGCCAAACCACAACCTCCAACCCTCATTTCTCACATGGCCCTCTTAGCGCCACCATGAGGCCGATTCTTGCAAAACACATTTTTGGACACTGCTCCACGGATTTTGCCCACAAATCACGCAAAGCGGCGCACAGTATCTCTCATAACGTCATGTCATCAACATGGATCTGACCCATTTCCCATATTCCCTCCTGATTGGCTGCCATTGCCTTTTGTGTATGTGACCTGACGGTCGCTTATCTCTCGATTAGGGAGTCTTACTGGTTTCATTTTACACTCTCAAGAGTTAAAGATCTATAAAGGGTCCATTCAGTTACCAACTCTCCGTCATTTAGCTGGGGACAACCTGGAACCCCCTCAAGGACCACTGGTGGTCCCCGGACCACTGGTTGAAAAACACTGTTCTACACAATAAAGCCTTCAGTGTTCATTTAACTCAGAGAGTCTCACAGCGTTTAAACGGGGTCGCCGTCGCACACAGAGCTCGCCGGTCGCTGGTTTGCATGCTTGACTCCAAAACCACCCCCTGCGTCTTGCTCCTGCATCTTTCCGGTTTCTGTCTCCGTTGCCTTTAAAAACTAATATAGACTTCTAAGCTGCTTTTCTCTCTGCCTTCCACTATTTTTCATCAAGTCAACATGACATCTGGAACTCATATTTTGTTCTGTGATGCAGCTAATTCCTGCTGGCCCGCAGTGGCATGGTGCAGGGGCGTCAATTGGGTATGGCAGGGGTATGCAGCTGCCATACCCTGGGTCCAGGGGGGGAGAATACAAGTTACTTTACAATATAAATCCATGAATGTCTCTTTGTCTATCTGTGCTGGTTATGTTGTTAAATTACATCAAAATAACTACAAATGAAAAATTTAACAAGGTTATTATTCTTGACAGAATAATATTCCCAGGTTCCTCAGGTCAGCTGCACAGGTGCAATTCATTATTGTTAATTGTAGCACGTTTAGCCTACTATATTATGCCAGGTTTAGCCGCACTTGAACAACTGTTCCAGACTGCCATATCCAGCCCAAGAAACCATAGAAAATTTTGGGGGAAAAAATAGAATGTAGTTCTTAAAATGAATGTATCATGCCTGTTGCTAAGGTATGGCAACATGACAGGTGTCTTGCACGCGCGCGAAGGCGCACGTGCAAGACACCTATCATGTTGCCATACCTTACCTTCTTCTGAACTGACGCCACTGGCATGGTGGTAGGGCAGGAGGTCGCACACAACCGAGGACATGCGTGTGTGTGTGTGCGCGCGCGTGTGTGTGGCAGTGCACATGTGTGTATAAGTGTGCAGGAGGTCGGAGTACAGCCAGGGGATTGGGGGGAAGTGACGGCAGCGTGTTTGTTACAACTACAGGAATCTTCTTCTTCTCTAGTACAAGGGTCTTCAACAGGGGGTCCGGGACGCCTAGGGGGTCCACAGAGTTAATACAGGGGGGGCTTCCAAATCTTTGTGTGATAGAAACTTTTTTTCTCCTTTTTTATATTAACTACTTGAACCCTAGTGTCCATATTCAGAGAACTTTAGCCGAAAATAGACTATCTACAAGTTCACAATGCCTCGCTCTGCGAGGCGTTGTTAACTTGTAGATCGGCTATTTTCGGAAAAGAGGTTTGGTGTAGGGGAGGAAAAAGAGCAGACCAAGTACAGAGCGAAAGGTCAAATTTACTAAGTATCGACGATTTAAGTAGTTAAATATCTGAAAACACAAATTGACATGAATCCAAAATACACTGATGATTGCGCTGTCAATCGATTAAACTATATGGAATCTATGTAACGTTTGTGGGGGTCCCTGCTTCATCTCTCTCTCAACTAAGGGGTCCTTGGCCTGAAAACATTGAAGACCCATGCTCTAGTACTTCTCACACAAAGAAGCATGTAGTGTGAACAGAAAGTATACGCTCCATCCGCGTCCCGCTCCACCTGCATAGTACTGTAAGTTTCACATACTCCCCTCCTCCGCCTCCCACACTCTCCCTCCCCTCTCTGTTTCTCTTTCAAGTCGACGATGATGTGTGGCGCTGGGATTCTGGCAGGAGATGTGTCGGATAGTAGTGGCGAGGGGGTCCTGCTGCATGCATGAGACCCTCCTCCTCCTACGCCATGACTCTCTTGGACGTCTCTAAGTCATTCAAACAGCCTTCACCACTTATGGAATACTTCACACATCTGTCAAAACAAATCAATTGAGTTCAAACAGATGTTGGAGGGTGCGCAGTAGCACCACGGGCTAGCGCCTTCCCCCCCTCTCCCCCCGACTCCCCCCGCGCCCACGCTCGCCCGATGCATCAGAGTGTGTGTTTGTGTGTGTATGAAGGTGTTAGAGATAGTATACATCACGGCCCAGCGGTGCTGACTTCGTCATAAACTGTAGCTTTTAGCGTAGGGGACCGACATTTAAGGACTCCTCTCCTCTTTCCTCTCGTGTCACGCTTGCTCGCTCTCATTCTCTCTTTTGAGGTCTTTTGTATTCACTCTTTCATGACCGTTTCCCTCTCTTTTGTCTTTTTTAGCCATGCAACTCCCTCAGTTACCCTCAAGTCTTGTTTTGCTTAATCCCTCTGTCTCTCTCTCTCTTTCCCTCTCCCTCTCTCTCTCTCAACGAATTCTCGTTCCCTCAGCACGTTCTCTCATAACAACTCTGGGTTTTCTTTCTCACTCTTCTTTTGCTTTATTGTGGTCTCTCTCATTTCTTCGCTTCACTCCCCTCTCTGCCCCTTCTTTTTCATTCTCTTTCCCATTCTCTGTTATTGCCTTTGCCTCATTCTCCTCTCTATCTTTAGCCCTGCTAGCGGCAAAGCTCTAAAGGACAGTGGTGTTATTCCATCCGTCTGTCTGTCCGTCACTTTGGACCCAAACAAGATATTTCAAAGACCAGGCACGTGCACACATAGACAGCCCTTTTATCCGTCTGTAAAAAGTGCCCTTTCCAGACCATGAATGCTGTTTTTACTATGGTGAAAGAAATGTAGTAAATGCCCTCTTTCCATGCCATACGTGAAGGCAGCATTCAAGAGAATGGCCTTGTCCAAACTCTCCTGAACTTGAATGCAGCTTCTTATGTTGAAAGAATTGCCCTAGAAGTCCATGCTGTTACGCCACATCTCCAGTATTGGCTTGATTATGCTTAGTTTAGTGTGTTATTAAGTACTGAAAATAGCCGACCTCCAAGTCCACAACGTGTCGCGCTGCGACGCGTTGTGAGCTTGGAGGTCTGCTATTTTCGATATCTTCACCAAAAGGCCCTTTTAGAAATGTCAGCCCCTGCCTCTCTAACATTCTCTGCACATCCCTGTCAGAGACAGCTAGCTGGTTTACCATGGAATTTGCTATAGTCTGCACCTTCACGAACCCCAGAGGTTGAACCATGATACCAGGGTTTTGGTCTTGTTTCTCTCTCTCGTTTCTCTCACAACTCTCACGTTACTGTTTTGCACCGTCTCCTGCTCAACAGATGCCCCCTCCTCCTCTCTCTCTCTCTCTCTCTCTCTCTCTCTCTCTCTCTCTCTCTTCTGCGGCCTCACAGTAGCAGGAGGTCTGGCTTCAATATACACAAGAGACCAACCTCTACATCTCAGCGCCCAACGCAGCCACAGTAGCAGCCAGCAACCAGACCTGTGTGATGTGGAGTCACACGTCATGCAGCCTCATATTGGAAGAGCTTATGACTCCCAGCAGCCAAGGCTGTCTTACACACACATGCGCACGTATGATAAAGTGTAAACATATGCGGGCAGACGCACACCATATGGAAGTATAGAAGGGCAGGCACGCACAGACACGTGGAAGCACACGCGCGTGCACACACACACGCACACACACACACACACGCACGCACGCACGCACGCACGCACACACACACACACACACACACACACACACACACACACACACACACACACACACACACACCCTAGCAAGGTGTACTTTCTCATTCGTCACCCAATCACTCTTTCTTTGCCCATTTAAACACACACGGCCACGCACACACACACACACACACACACACCCTCCCCCCCCCCCCCCCCCCCCACACACACACACACGCGCGCACACACACACACACACACACACACACACCTGGTTTTTACGGGACCAGGGGTGAGAGGTGGTCTGCGCCACATGGGCCCCCTAAAGCAATAAGGAGCACCGTTACACGCATGCTGACAACAAATATTATAGGGCAGCAACATGACAATAAACACTCGAGTGTGTGTTTGTTCACTGGTGGTGGTGACATCAGCTGTTTCACCGCCATTGACTCCCAATCAACCAACTCGCCATGGTCATGAATCAGAGAGTAGACTATACCCAAGTGAAAATATTTAGGCTAAGTGTCTGACGGAGACCAGTGATCCAAGGGTTCAAGTGCGCATGTGTGTGTGTGTGTGTGTGTGTGTGTGTGTGTGTGTGTGTGTGTGTGTGTGTGTGTGTGTGTGTGTGTGTGTGTGTGTGTGTGAGCATACAGGCTGAATCAAGAGACTCTCCCGCAAAACTGGAAATGTTGGCATTATGCCTAGTGATGACAGCAATGATTTCTAATTTTGACACCTTCTCCTTGTTGCGACCGTCAGGTCGCAAGTTACTATGAAAAGCTCCACCGGCTGTCCGTCAGTCAGTCAGTCAGTAAGTCAATCAGTCTGTCCGTCACATAACGTCACGCCACGCCACGTCACGTCACGTCACGTCACGTCACACTTTTGCCCTACTCTTATCTCCGCCACCGTTGCCCCTATCCATGCCAAACTATGCACACATACTCCTTGGCTGGCAAACCACAACCTCCACCCCTCATTTCTCACATGGCCCTCTATTCTAGCGCCACCATCAGGCCGATTCTTGCAAAACACATTTTTGGACCTACAGATTTTGGCCTAAAATCACACAAAGCAGTACACAGTATTCTAAAGTCATGTCATCAACATGGATCTGTGCCTTTTCCCATATTCCCTCCTGATTGGTTACGATTGCCTTCTAAAGTTTTTGTATGTGACGTGAAGGTCGCTTATCTCCCGATTAGGGAGTCTTACTGGTTTAGTTAGTTGGGGAGACCTAATTCAGCACTCTCATACTCCTCAACATCCAGGAATAGGTGTTTCTCGTGGGTCCGTGTTTTGATGTTCCTTTTTCCTATAGTGTCACAACTTGTCAGAGTTCCAAAGGCGTACAGTATGGTACAGTAGGTATTATTCACCTCTGGGAGACTCAATGGAAACAAGACCGTAAGGACTTGGTTGGTGCAATCCTTTTAGACTAAGTGTTTTGGCTGCACTATAGTGTGGTGTTTTACATTTCTGTCTAATAAAATATTCAATCAATCAAAGACTTGACAGAACAATCATTATTATTATAATAGTTGACGTTTTATTTAATTGACAAAACGGCAAGGTAGAATTTAGGCCAGTGGTTCTCCAACTTTTTAGTGCCAAACTGATGTGTATTTGGCCACACAGACCCCATTTGAAAAGAGTTTCTCCCAAGGACCCCCAGAAGAAAAGATTTTTGTTAACAAATTTTAAATTATTCCAAAATGAAAAAGATTTTTCAAATACGTTGTGATCTTGTAGATTTTTATTTTATTTTATTTTAACAGCCAATAAACCAATATTAAATATGCATGCACAGGAATAAGTTGAAGAGGTCTCCTCCAGGAGTCCTCAAATGGTCCTCATACTTTAACCCTATATAGGCTAAATAGCCTACATCAGATATTTTAAAACATAACCGATTGTAGATGTGCTATTTTCAAAAGATCTTGGAAAAATAACCTATACATGGGCAGTTTGGGGTCCCCTGGCACAAAATATTTTCCGGTGGGGGTCCGTGGTCATTCAAATAGGCTACTTTGGGGGTCCCTAACATGAAAAAGTTTGAAAACCACTGATCAATGGACTGCTGTTGTTCATTGATCATCAGTGATCAATAAGTGATCAATAGATGTGACTTCAGACACAGATGAGCAGATTCCATCTTATACATGTGAACAGTGACCTTCCAGGGATATACAAGTCTGTAACTTACGGGGACTCAGGTGGTGACCTACCTGTGCCTGCTAGCCGCTCTCCCATTGAAGCCCTGCGCGCTGCTGGCCAGAGCCGTGTGGAGACTCCCTGCTGCGGGCTCCGTGTATCCCAGAGCCCTGACCACTGCGGGCAGCAACCAAAATACCACATAACCAACCGACGTTCCCATCCTCAACCAGTTCGATGGACAAAACAACGTTCTGTGCGCGTCAAATAAATATAAATGTCATTTGGTTCCAAAAAGTTTGTCTTTAAAAAGAAAGAAAACAAAAGTTGTCCCAGTGGTTTGTGACGCTCAAATAATTAGGATAAACTGGCGCCCGGCGGCGGTGGGTTCATAAAGTTATGAACGTGCGCAGTTTCATCCTCACTTGGTCTGACGTGACGACGTGCTTTCAAAAAGAACCATCGTTTCTCCACTCAATGGAGGGAAAAAGGTGAATCCAGCAGAAGCCTATTCGGTCAAGTGCATTTTCAAAGGAGCCGCGCGGTCAAATATGTGCGCCGATGTCATTAATAGCTGGAGTCTGACAGGCTGCCGTTATCCCCAAAGTAGCCTTCACTTCAGCAGTCATCATCCCACTGATCCCAGTGCAGTGCGCACTTTGGTTCGTCCGTGCGTGCAGTCAGTGCGCCCCCTCCTCCACACACCCACCCTCTCTCTTTCTCTCTCTCTCTCTCTCTCTCTCTCTCTCTCTCTCTCTCTCTCTCTCTCTCTCCCTCGTGTGTCCCTCCAGTCCCGCCTTCAAACAAAGTCTATTTTTGTCCTCCATAACTTTGTCAATATCCGTTTTTGTCCCCCCTGCCCAGTCCGTCCCTGTCTGCCTCATCATGATCTGACAGGTTCATTAGAGGGTGCTGTCATGTTTGATCAGTTGAGAGAGAGCTATGGTGTTTCACCAAGGTTTTGTCAAAGTAGCAAGCAGCTCACTGATTATTAGATTCTAAACCAAATATTGTGTTTAACACTAGCATATACTTGTGATGTTTGTCAGTAAATGACACTGCATATTGCATAACAGGGACATCAATGGCCATAGGCCTACTTATAACAAATATGTCTAAATGATTGTATACTGATATGACTGTTCTTTCTTGAAAGAACTGGAGAAGTTGGGTGGACAAGGCTACATTGACCCCCCCCCCCCCCCCCCCCCCCCCCCCTCCCCCCCCCCCCTCTCTCTCTAATCACAGTTAATCTAAGCGCCATCAGCCTGGCTGCAGCCCCAACTGGCCCCATTCCCTTTTGATCACTGTTGCAGAGTCCAATCTGATACTGTGTGTGGATGGCATCTAATAACTATACCCTGGGGATACAAGCAAACACACATGAGCACCATGCACACGCGCGTACGCGCATGCACACACACACACACACACACACGCACGCATGCACGCACGCAAGTGTGAGGGGGTGGAAAGCAGCGTTATTCTTTTTATTTTTCTTTCCTTTAATAATTGTTGTTTTTACAATTATTTCCTTCTGTTGAACATGTTTTGTATAATTTGTATAATATGTTTCGTTTGGTTATAATGTTGTATTGCTGTCCCCCTTTAAAACCTCCTCTCTTTCCATGTGTGAGTCTGAATGCGAACTGATAGGATAACTAGACGCCGGTGCTGGCCAATGTATGGGGGACTAACGTCATGACCAGCCAATGGGCGGCTGGCAGAGTGGGAGGCGGCCCTTTAAGAGGAACGCCAGGCTCAGTCTAGGGAACGAGCAAGGGGTGCAGACGTGTGTGTGTGGAGCGGGCTGAGGGAAGTGACTCAGGTGGCCGGCTGTGATGAACAGAGAGACAGGCACAGGCCGAGCCAGGCAGTAACTGAACTGAACCTTATTGAACCTTACTGAACTAAAGTGCTAGGACCGAGTAGCACTTTACCTTATACAAACCCAGCGGATTCCAGACGGTGATCCGGGTGCCAGCGTTACCAGGCAGTGTCCGGGCCATCCAGAGACGAGCGAGAGGGTCCCGACGAGCCGAACCGGCTACCCGGCTAACGAGAGGGGTCGTTGTGACTACTGTGGTGTCGTGCGAACTATTCGCAGCGGCAGCCCACAAGGCTGCCTGCGTGTGAGTATCCAATCCTGTACACCACTGTCACTAAAGTCACTGGCCTAGAATTGAGCTGTATAGTCGTCGCGACAAGGATACTGGCGTATTCTTTGTATTCACAGATGAGTGGACTAAAGAAGTAGACGACCAGAGATGAGCTGTGTGTCGCTGTGTGTGCCATTCCACCTGCTGTAGAAGTCACTATTCCCACCTGCTTGAACGATACGCTGCTTATTATTTGATATCTGCTTAGTTTATAGTAATAATTATTAGTCACTAATCTGCGCTCCTTGTATAATATCCATTTATCGTAATACTATATTATTACGATTTGAGGGCCGTAACGGGCCTGGAACTACACGCTAAGTGCACTTAACTGTCCCAAGAAACGATACGATAAGAAGGGGGGGGTGAAGTATTGTTTTATTGTTGGAAGTGTTCTTATATTTTTTAGGTTTTAGCTTAGTGGCGCCATAGGATTATAGGATTCCCTTTTATTTTATTATTGTGTTTTTTGGCATTATAGAGGCCGCTGTCACTAGAAATAAAGATTTGTTATACTTTTTCTAAACTGTTGTCCTGGTCAGTCTCTCCTCATGGTTCATATTGCTCTGATATCCCGTAAACGAACTTGTGTGTCCTTAAAGGTAGTGCCTTTTGTGCACTTACTTTCCTCTTTAAACGAGGTGGCGTTGTCGGAAACTTATAATTATATAATCTGCTAATGGTAATACTTAATGACATACATCAAACCAAAAAGGTGTATTTACAATTATTTATTGGCAAATTCAGTAACAAGGTGATGACAAAAGGGTACCAGTTTAAACACTGGCAGTTAATGTGAGTTGGGCCACCCTTACATAATTGGCGTTAGTAGCGGCAGGATCGGACACAGAGCAATATAGAGGAGAGATTGAATAAGTGTGTAATTGTGAACTTGTTAATATGATGATGATGCCGGTGTATCCAGGCGCCCCGTGGCTGCCCACGTTTGGAGGTACAGAGGGTGAACTTAAGTACAGGGAATGGAAAGTACAGATTAAAGGGCTATTGGGGACGCAAGATGTTAATGAGGCTAAAAAGGTTGCCATTCTATTACAAACCTTGACTGATGAAGCTAGACGGCAAGTTAATGTGTTGGATGAGGGGGATCGAGATACTGTGGCCAAAATCTTTGCTCATCTAGATAACGTGTACAAGGAAACAATCCCTGTTGCAAAGGTACGCTCACAATTTTATAGTTGCGCACAGCGCCCTGGAGAGAGTGTCAGTGCCTTTATTCTGAGACTTAGAGAATTATTTTGTGGGTTGCGGCGTTATGATGCGACTACAGCCCCCTCCGAGGCCGTTCTGAAAGACCAGTTTCTTATGGGATTAACTGAGGGCCCACTTGGCCAAGCACTGAGAATATATGCTCGACGCCACCCTGACGAAGACTTCGCCGCGCTGCGACAGGAGGCCTTGACGTTGGACACGGAACATGGAGGTACGCCAGCTACTGAAATTGCTTGTCATGCTATTAACCCCGTAACTGTCCCTGTGCCACCACAGACCTCGGCGTGGAGAGATGAACTGAAGCGAGAAATAATGGAGGATGTCAAGACGCAGTTGCAAGGTATGACGAAGGAGTTGATGAGTGAACTCCGACCGCTCATCCAAGCTGCCGCTCCTGCTGTGCGTTCCCAACCACCGCCGCCTGAGGCGCCTTATGTGCCACCTGCACGCCGGTACGCGCCACCTCAGAGACATGAATGGGATGGGGAGGGGAGGCCAATATGCAGACAATGCAAACGACCGGGACACATAGCTAGATGGTGCACTAATAATCAGCCGTCGTTAAACTAAAGGGCCCTGTTGCCGGAGCCCGTGCGACAGGGGTTATTTCCCCACCTATGGGAAGGAGGGCTAATGAGGCGTTTGTTGGGGAGTGTCAGGTTATGGGGGTACCGAGGGAGAGAGTTCCATTATGTGGCTTACCGGATGCAGGATTACAAGTTAGGTTAATGCAGCAGAGACACGATCGGGATATGCGGGCCCTTTTGGACAGAAAGAACAGCGAAATTGAGGCGTATAGAGCTAAGCAGCGGGACTCTGAGGAGCGCGTCCGCAAGCTAGAGGAGACAGTTCGAGGCCTACGGCGGGAAACCCAGGTCATTCGTGAGTGCAAAAATAAGCAGATCGGTGAGCTGAGGAAGGTGGCGGTTCAGAGCGCCAACTCGTTGAAGGAGGAGCAGGAGAAGTTTGAGCTGCAAAGGAGACACACAGAGAGCACCCAGGCTCTGCTGGAGGACACCAACCTCAGATGGGCCAAGATGGAGAGTGAGTATAACAGCCAGGCACAAGCAGCTGACCAGAAGGTGCGTGTTCTGGAGCTGCAGGTAAGGCAACAGGCGGTGGAGCTGGAGGGAGGTGGTGCTCTGCGTCAGAGGCTGAGCCAGGAGAAAGCCCAGCTGGAGATCACCATAACGGGCCTCAGCGCAGAGTTGCAAGAGGCCAACAGACGGAGCGTGTCCCCGATGAGAGAACACCAGCAGCTGTCTGAGGAACAGGAGATGGCCCTTCAGAAGCTCCAGGACGAACCCCAGTTGCAGGTCACCTGGGGGAACGAGGCTCAGGCCGTCCCATTGAGGCGGAGAAAGGGAGGATGCATTCAACCAAGACGACAGCCTAACTGGAAGAAGCTTTCAGGGAGGTATCAGGGCCCCGACGTTCTGCTGGAGTTAATTTGGGCAGCCGTCTGTGCGGTACAGCCCGGTTGAGTTAGTCGCAGGGACTGCTAACGATCAAGTAGGGGGGAGTGTGAGGGGGTGGAAAGCAGCGTTATTCTTTTTATTTTTCTTTCCTTTAATAATTGTTGTTTTTACAATTATTTCCTTCTGTTGAACATGTTTTGTATAATTTGTATAATATGTTTCGTTTGGTTATAATGTTGTATTGCTGTCCCCCTTTAAAACCTCCTCTCTTTCCATGTGTGAGTCTGAATGCGAACTGATAGGATAACTAGACGCCGGTGCTGGCCAATGTATGGGGGACTAACGTCATGACCAGCCAATGGGCGGCTGGCAGAGTGGGAGGCGGCCCTTTAAGAGGAACGCCAGGCTCAGTCTAGGGAACGAGCAAGGGGTGCAGACGTGTGTGTGTGGAGCGGGCTGAGGGAAGTGACTCAGGTGGCCGGCTGTGATGAACAGAGAGACAGGCACAGGCCGAGCCAGGCAGTAACTGAACTGAACCTTATTGAACCTTACTGAACTAAAGTGCTAGGACCGAGTAGCACTTTACCTTATACAAACCCAGCGGATTCCAGACGGTGATCCGGGTGCCAGCGTTACCAGGCAGTGTCCGGGCCATCCAGAGACGAGCGAGAGGGTCCCGACGAGCCGAACCGGCTACCCGGCTAACGAGAGGGGTCGTTGTGACTACTGTGGTGTCGTGCGAACTATTCGCAGCGGCAGCCCACAAGGCTGCCTGCGTGTGAGTATCCAATCCTGTACACCACTGTCACTAAAGTCACTGGCCTAGAATTGAGCTGTATAGTCGTCGCGACAAGGATACTGGCGTATTCTTTGTATTCACAGATGAGTGGACTAAAGAAGTAGACGACCAGAGATGAGCTGTGTGTCGCTGTGTGTGCCATTCCACCTGCTGTAGAAGTCACTATTCCCACCTGCTTGAACGATACGCTGCTTATTATTTGATATCTGCTTAGTTTATAGTAATAATTATTAGTCACTAATCTGCGCTCCTTGTATAATATCCATTTATCGTAATACTATATTATTACGATTTGAGGGCCGTAACGGGCCTGGAACTACACGCTAAGTGCACTTAACTGTCCCAAGAAACGATACGATAAGAAGGGGGGGGTGAAGTATTGTTTTATTGTTGGAAGTGTTCTTATATTTTTTAGGTTTTAGCTTAGTGGCGCCATAGGATTATAGGATTCCCTTTTATTTTATTATTGTGTTTTTTGGCATTATAGAGGCCGCTGTCACTAGAAATAAAGATTTGTTATACTTTTTCTAAACTGTTGTCCTGGTCAGTCTCTCCTCATGGTTCATATTGCTCTGATATCCCGTAAACGAACTTGTGTGTCCTTAAAGGTAGTGCCTTTTGTGCACTTACTTTCCTCTTTAAACGAGGTGGCGTTGTCGGAAACTTATAATTATATAATCTGCTAATGGTAATACTTAATGACATACATCAAACCAAAAAGGTGTATTTACAATTATTTATTGGCAAATTCAGTAACAAGGTGATGACAAAAGGGTACCAGTTTAAACACTGGCAGTTAATGTGAGTTGGGCCACCCTTACACAAGCACGCACCCCCCCACACACACACATGCATTAAGCCCTCACAACATCTTTACAACCATAGCATTCTACGAGAAAATCTAGGACTAGGTGTACGAAAAGTTGATTTTAACCTCAGAGACGCAACCTGTTATTTTGCTCCAATTATTGCCTACAACAAACCTCTCCATCAGCTGCAGGGTCAAGCCCCCAACATTTAAAACTAGCTTGCTTCTAACTGCATTAAATGTGAAGAGGAATTGGGCAAATACTGCGGCATGGTCATGTTGCATCTCCAAAAAGTATTTGACACTGTAAGTCACTCTATACTATACATTTAAGACAATCAGTTTTTGTAAACTGGATGAAATCCTATATCTACTGGAGGGGAGAGAACAGGTGATGGGAACGGAACCCTGTCCTCCGCCCTCCCAGTGAGCTGCGGCATTCCTCGAGGAAGCATACTAGGGCCTTTACTGTTCCTAATTTACGTTAACGACATGACATCAGCATGTGACTGCAATTTGTTGACAATTACGTTACACCTGGGAAAAACTGAATCTATTCTTTTTGAGTCAATTAAGGCCATAGACTTTACGATCAGAGTTGCTCATTATGCGAGGGAGGGATGGCTCAGGGTAGAACTTGCAATGGGCCTGGTCCTCAAGATACTCAAGGGACCAGTGCTCTGTGCCCATGTACCTGTTTGAATACTTCAAAAAAGTGATATCAACGGGCACAACACTAGAGGGAGCTCCACTGACCCCATTCCCTCCAGATTCTGCATAAATATGGGGATGAATTCACTCTACTATTATGCCACCAAAAGGTGGAATGCCCTACCAACAGCCACATCAACATTTGCGACTCCCTACCCTCCTTCAAAACCGCCATAAAAGACCACCTGTCTGCAATTTGCAACTGGAAGCCGTCTAGCTTGCAACATAAATTACCCCCCAAGGGTTTTCTGTAAATATACTTATGGTTCCTAGTATTGATGATCTCTTGTATAGTATGTATGTCTTTATATGTCCTGATGAATTGAATACACAGGACAACAATGGAAACAAGCCTTTTTGCAAACTGTTAATAAAGTATTCAATTAATCAAAACAAAAATACATACACACATACATACATACATACGTACGTACATACGTACATACGTATACGTACATATGTACATACGTACAGTACAGTATACAGTATTATGGGATGTCCTCTCCCATCAACCAACGGAAGGAGGTTTGCAATTCAGTTAGATAGTAGATCCTCTTGGTTCCCTGTGGAAATTATAGGCTGCGACTATCTGCTTCCATCTGGTCCTATCCTGTGCAACATGTTGTACCTCGCCCCAAATTAGGTTTGCCGTTTTCAATTCTAAGGTCACCGTTCTCCAGGCCAGGTTGTTTTTGGCATGACTAGTTTCCTCTTTCCAGATGGGATCCATCTCAAGGCTACTTCAGGAATGCAGTCCACTCCTGTCCTGGTCCATATGTTCAATTTCCAGCACCAAATTGTGTCAGTTTGTGTTTCTGTCCAGTTCCTCATTAAAGGATTTCTTATTGGCAGATTAGAAGAAAACATTATGGTTCTGCATTTCATTTTTTTTTCCCCAAAAAAATGTTATCCCACGATTTTGTAACCCATTTTCACCCAGTGCCAATTGCCCATGTAATTCTGGGCTCTGCTCTCCCTCTGCCGGGCAACGGACTGACCTCATGCTTCCTTCAATGCATGGGTAGTCCAAGTTGTTTCTTTTCACCTGACAAGGGGGATTTCCCTGGGATGGACGTAGCACGTGGAAGGAACACGTTATTCCAACCAGTTCCTTTCCCCTCCATCAGGCGCCCCGGCTGGCCAGGGGGAGGCATTATTGAGACCAGGATTACTGCATGTTTTTGTGAGGGTATCAACCCTAGGTTCTGCATTTCAGAACTTTGTAAGAGACATTACAACAAATGTGCATTACACTGACTTAATTCAGAAGAAAAAAAAAACATACTGTAGGCCTATCTAAATTTAGCATGGGTTTTCACCTGTATATTTAAGCACTATTTCCCCTGGGCGTAACTTTACGTTTAACCAGCCCACTGGTAAAAATGGTAAATTGTGCATATATATTTGATTTAATTTTTTTATCCAAAGCGCTTTAAATAGCTTGTGTAATACATTCACCCATTCACACACACATTCAGATGGCGCCGGCGGAGGAAACCATGCAAGGCACCAACCTGTTGCACATCGAGAGCAATTAGGGGTCTTGTTCAAGGACACTTCGACACTTAACTCTGGGGGAGCCCGGGATCGAACTGGGAACCTTGCGGTTCCCATCCGGCCACTCTACAGGCCGCTGAGCCACTGCCGCCCCCTGAACATTCTTCTTTTTACTCAAGGGAAGTTGTACAGTATATTTATCTCCACCACTGCCACTGTGGAATGTCCAGCTCAGCAGTCCTCCCCATCAGGTTCTTAATGAACCCAGCTCTCCCTGTTGGTCAATCATTGACAGGGTGACTCCCTTCTGAGAGACAGACCAGGCGTACTACCGTACGGCTACCACTACTACAATGGCAATAGTAATGACATTATGACAAGGGGTGACACAGTTCAACTAAAACAAAGTGTACTTCTGAGAAAATGAAGGAGAATCTTTGACAGCTAGGGTAATTCTGGGTCTCATTCACTTACTATACACTATACAATAAGGGAAAAAAATGATTCCCAAAATGATTCCCAAGGAATGTTTTTCGTGCAAAACAAATGCTTGCAATGGATTCAGAATAATTAAAAACACCTAGTTAGACCCCTCACATGCTACTTAAAGCATATTTTTTGGGAGTCATTTTCTCCCTTATAGTATAGTGTATAGTAAGTGAATGAGACCCAGAATTACCCTAGTTGTCAAAGATTCTCCTCGGGATGTTGAATTTCAATCTTTGTTAGATATGTTACTAGACATCTTTACGAACACATTGGTGAAGAAATCGTTTGGTAACAAATTTATTCCCAGGTTTTATTAAAATTCCCTGACTAAAAGATATTGTCACTTACTGTATAGCCCTGTTTTATGTAATGTGGAAATAACAAAATGTGTTATGTGTGATGCTACTTTTAGCCTATAATGACATGCCCAGGTCACACGCATGCACCACCGCTCACATCAAACTTGGTTTTGATTTTTCAGGACAGGACCGAAATCAAATGTAATCTGTTTCACTATAAATTCCAAGCATCATTAGCGTATTACTGTATACTGTACTAGTTCTCTTGTAATATATAGCCTATGGAAATTCATCAGAAATGGGCCCATAAGTACTTTTGGATCTCAGCTCACACTGTGGTTTCAGGAAACTCTCATGATGATTTGGAAAATCTGAGAAGCCTTTTTGGAAATTAAGACAACTGTTTGGTCATGGCATACCAAACCCCACATTTCCCAGAAGGCAGATGGCTCAGCCCTGCAACTTAACTACGTTCAAATGAACTGAGATTCTAAGCCAGCAGCACTATTACTGTCACTGATAAGAGTGAAAAATAATATGTTGTTATGCTGCAAAGAAAGACTGAAGATGCTGCTCCTTCTGAAAAACTGCTCTGTGTGGTGGGACCACCAGGAATGAACAGTGCACTGTGCAGCAGGTCCGGGCACACATAGACATCAAAGGGGGCATGAGCCCCTGCCCTTTTATCTGTCTGTAAAAGGTGCCCTTTCCTGACCATGAATGCAGTTTTTACTATAGAAATACAAATGCCCTCTTTCCATGCCATACCTGAAGGCAGCATTCAAGAGAATTGCCTTGTCCAAACTCTCATGAACGCAGCATCTTATGTTGAAAGAATTGCCCAGAAATTCATGGCGTTACACCGCATCTCCAGTATTGACTTGATTATGCTTAGTTCGGTGTGGTATCGTGCCGAGCTTAGAGGTCTGCTATTTTCAATATTTTCACCAAAAGGTCCTTTTAGAAATGTCAGCCCCTGCCTCTCTAACGTTCTCTGCACGTCCCTGCTGTGCAGTGAACAGGGCATGTAAAACAGTGACTGTACACAGTTTAACCTGTTTAACCAAATGAATTAGCCAAAGTCATTGAGTCAGTAGTATACTATGGATGTTTCTTAATCATTTTATACCGTATATCTCAAAATGTGTACATGGTAACATTTTAGCCATGTATTCTTTTAACCACTTGAATGCTAGCACATTTAGTGAAAATAGCAGATCTACAAGCTCACAATGTACTGCGTGGCGTCAGATTATGAGCTTGTAGATTGGCTACTTTGGCAAATAGCTTAGAGGGAATACAGGAGTGGAGCTAATACAGGCCTCCGGGGGACTTTGGTCAAATAAGTATATAGGGTTCAAGTGGTTTTTAAGCCCCATGAAAATGCCACATAGTTCAGATGGTGTAATCTATCCACGATCCGTGTACAATAACAAACATTTAAACAAAAATTTAAACAAACGGTATGCTATAACACATATACACAGTAAAAACCGGAGTGTTAATTTAACCCCCAGAGATAAATTACCTAACATTAAGTTTTTTGCTGTGTATCACAACATAATAAAGGCAGTGGCGTCAGTTCATCAAAAGCTAGGGTATGGCAAAGATGGGAGTCCTCATGGAAAAGAGGCATTACATTTTGTATAACACTGTTCTATTGTGAAAATAGCAGATCTACATGCTCACAACGCCTCAGGCTGCGAGGCGTTGTGAGCATGTAGATCGGCTATTTTCACAATGTCTGAAAAAAAAAAATGTTGTCAGTTTTTTACACAGGTTTCTATGGTTTCTTGGGCTGGATATGGCAGCCTGGAATTGTTGTTCAAGTGCAGCTAAACTTAGCATGTTTATTAAATGTGCCACATGAATTGCACCTGTGCAGCTGACCTACAGAACCTGGGAATTTACCATTTTGTCAAGATGGGGAGAATAAAAGTGTGGAGAATATCATTATTATACTTGTTAAAGTGACCATTTTGTAAAATTTGTAGTTATTTTACTGTAATTTAACAACATAATAACCATCACAGATACACAAAGAGACATTCGTGGACTTATATTTAAAAGTAACTTTTATTTTCCCCCCTGGACCCAGGGTATGGCAGCTGCATACCCCTGCCATACCCAATTGATGCCCCTGAATAAAGGAGTCTAGTGAGGAGTCGGACGAATCATGACATTCCCTTTTAGAATCCACAAACTATCACATTCTACATCCTGCCTCGTCAAAGACATGTTTGGAAACACATGAGAGCAAAGAACAATTCACCTTCCCACGGTTTCCACCGTGTGTCGGCCTAATTCCAGCAGAATTCACGAGTCCACTTCCAGAATGAGAAACTGGAGCTTTTCCAAATCAGTTTAGGAAATCACAACCGCTGCTGCTGCAGCTTAAGTGTGTACATTATGAGCCTATGCATCATTTAGAATACAGGCGTCAGCAGCTTATCTGCATTTTAAATGGCCGTCAGGTCATTCAACTACTGTGCTCCATGTCCTGCGCAGCCTATGCTCGCTGTCAAGGGCTATGCTGATGGATTAGAAGGATGACTCTTTGAACTTTGCAGGTGTATCCGTTGTGGAAATTCCTTTTGGCCTGTTTAACCCTGGCATCATAATTTTGGGGCATGTCATTGTCATTAAAGGGCAGGCGAGATTTGAAAGGAGGAGTTGGCCCATTTGATGATTATTTTGGAAGATTGTATTATGTTGCAATAGACCAGGGGTTCCCAAACCTTTTTGTCTCAGGGCACCCCATGAATATTCTTTTTATCCGAGGCACCCCTACATTATAGTTTTCACTCCCAGCACCTTATATTTATAGCATATCATCGTTGTCGGGTGGAAACCTTGTATGTCCAAAACCGTTCGTTTTGTATTTATCATCTATAAAATGTACTAAACTAGTGAAAACAGCAGATCTACAAGCACACAACGCGGCCGTGGACGCGTCCATGGACGTGGACGGTGGCGTCAGCGGCTGTCTCTCCCCCAGGGTGCCCCGTCACCCACTTTGAAAACCCCTGCAATAGACTATTCTGTAACATTACATTCACAAAATAATCGCCAACAATACTTGCTCAGTAGACTCACAAGTCAATCTCTATAATCGCTTTGCTCAACTAAAGACTGATGGCAATCTCCCAGCCTTCGTAGCTAAAATTGGGTGGAAAGATTTTTGAGAGTAATAAAAAGAAAGTTGCCAGATTATTCACTTTTGTTTGCGTGAGTAACAAAGAGGAAACTGTAATACAACGTTGCGTGCAGTGAAAGAAAGGAGGAGACTTCTAATTCTTGCCAAATCTGACACGTTCCTGTGTCCCCTGTTAGTTTCCCTGCAGACTAATCAGCTGGACCCCCCACAAACACACACACACACACACACGCACACGCGCACGCGCACGCACACGCACGCACGCACGCACGCACGCACGCACGCACGCACGCACACACACACACACACACACACACACACACACACACACGCACACTCTCTCTCTCTCTCTCTCTCTCTCTCTCTCTCTCTCTCTCTCTCTAGTCCCCAAGCCCTGATAACAGTTAAGGTTATACCGTGTTGCCCCAGACCCTGGTGTCCACAGGGAGCCCTTTTACGTTTTTTAACAACGTGACAGGCTATTATTTTCACTTTTACGTGCTGTTGTGTAACTTTTATTTTCTAATAAGAACTCGCCGGGTGGAAATTGCCGTGGAGTGAAGTGTCTCTGCCGCTTCCTCGGCTTCCATTCACATGGAATTACTGGCGTTTTTGTTGGTTTGTGTGGTCGAAGGCTGTATGTCTCCCCAGGGGTGTCGCACCAAACTCTGGGCCCTGTGTACAAGGATTCACTTCAATTATTTTGTGCTTTAACTATTGAAAAATAGATATACAAGCTCACAACGCGGCACCGCTCAAAGCTCACAGCGCGCTGCAAGCTTGTAGATCTGCTATTTATTTTTTAATCGTGAAAACTTGTGCAAGTCTTTGAATATTTCAAATCCTTCTTAGGTTTTTTTGAAAAATCTAAGTTTATATGTCAGTGGTGCTCAAATATTTTCATGAAGGACCCCCAAAATGATTTGGCCACGGACCCCCATTTCAAAATATTTAGTTCCAGGGAGCCTCCAGAAGCAAAATGTGAGTTACAAATGTTCGCTTAAAAAGTATACATATAAGATTTGTACACATTTTCACGACTTTTCAAAAATAGCAGATCTACAAGATCGCAGCGCGGCACTCGGTGCCGCGCTGTGAGCTTGTATATCTGCTATTTTTCAATAGCTAAAGACTGTAGGCCCCTCCACCTTGGGCCCTAGTAACTCAGTCCCACTCCCCCCCCCCCCCCCCCCTCCCCCTTGTGACGCCCCTGAGTCTCCCCGTAGCAAACACAACAGGACAGCGTTCCTTTCCTGCGGCCTTTCACTCTACTGCCACTTCCTCAAGCTGCGGTAGCCTATAACAGCCAATCCACCACAATGATGTAGTGGGATTGACCCCTTCAATATAGGCTTGGCTGGTCCCGCTGGACCCTTGACCAAAGCCCGTGGGGAGATCAACATTCCTAGGGGGACACGGTTTCCTTGCCATAATAAACAAGGAGCCTTATTCCCCTTCATACGCAACAAAACAAACAACGAGGCTGTTCTGTTGCTAAGCGTGCTTGGGCTGAACTCGTTTCGCCACAAGAGCACTCTCTCTGTAGTGACATACAGCATATGGCCGCGTGTATTTCTCTTTCAAAGATGCAGGGAGAGAAAGTTGTCACAATCATTTCATGTGCGGCAGTCCAAGCAAACTCCAGTGGTGTTTGCAAATGTATCACATTGCGACGCGTCGTGAGCCAGTAGATCTGCTATTTTCACAACGATTGATGTTTTTTGGAACATTTCAAGTACTACACTACTCCAGTAACTCAAGTTTGACAGCGCAACTTTCGCTTGTATTTCAGTAATATTTGACCGGGAGTAGCTATAGTTGTTTCAAGTACTAGGGTTGAGTACTTTGTCCACCACTTGCAAACTATTCTCATCTAATACATTCTATTCTATTTCATTCTATTCTATTGTACTGCTACTGCTACAACTTGCTCTATTGTCTGGTTTATCGGTCTTCATCTCCAGTGTAGTTGCTGTGCGGTTGCCAAGCACATGTTTCTGATGCTGTGCACTGCGCCGGCTTGTTGACATTCTTCCGCTCTTGGCCTGCGTTTCACACTTGTGAGGGGTCAGGGTGTGCTGTTTGCTTTAACTATAATGGGTCCCCCCACCTCCCCCACCCCTTTTGTTATTTCGCACTTTGGAGGAACTTCTAAAATGCTCTGGCATTGTTGTGGTATGTTACGCATCGTGGAAATAAACTTCTCCTTTGGCCTGGAGGATTTGTCCTCAAAGTTATTGTCAGAGACTTCATAATGGCTCACTGCGTTGTCGTGAGCACGGTGAGTTTTCATTTTATGTGAGCAGGCCTACTCATTATGAGTACCACTCGTGAGTCAAAGTCTGACATTGCATGAGTAATACTTTCGTTTTAACTGCGCAGTGAATACGTTGTGAGTACCGGTAAACTGCTAGTGTTGTGTTCCAAACTGGCATTCCATACAAAGTTAACCAGGGACATGCTGGGCACCTGATTCAGCCCAGGAAAAAGAGTTGTAGAGGCCCTCATTGCGCGCTATAGAGAGAGATCTCTCTCTATAGCGTGATGCTACTCAAAGATTTGCCATTTCAGATCATGACAAGTGACAAGCCAGTGGGCCAATTACATGAGTTATATTTCGTCATTGTCGGGTGGAAACCTTGTATGTCCAAAACCATTTTAAAAATGATTTAAACTAGTGAAAACACAGCCGATCTACAAGCACACAACGCCTCGCACCGCGAGGCGTTGTGTCTACAAGCGTGTGTCTACAAGCGTGTGCTTGTAGATCTGCTGTTTTCACTACTTTTGTGCGACAGCCTTGTATGATGAAGCAGGGCTTTGCTTTGCGAAAAAATGTACACATTTTAAACTTTGAGATACAAGGTTTCTGCCAGTGACAGTGACGATTTACTTTGTTGGCCGCCCAGCCCCCAAAATGGAACGAAGGCCGACATTTTATTTTTAATTTTTTCCTAATGGCCGGCCTGGACCGGCCGGGAATGAACCGGCCGTTCGGGAGTTGTCCCGCTTTTCCCAATGGCCAGCACGTCCCTGCCTGGCACAGTGAATAAGTTGTGAGTACCGGTAAACTGCCAGTGTTGTGTTCCAAACTTGCATTCCATACAAAGTTAACATAAACATTCAATCACGAGACGATGACAGAAGCTCTCCCATGGAAGAACGAGAGTCCATTAACCTTCATTACGGGATCCACATTTTCACATCCAAAAATAATTTTGGGGTGTCTCTGTTATGACAGGAATGGGTTGTTCTTTATGTTGCTGTGACAGGCAGTGAGACTCACGTCGCCTGCCTCCCCTTCCACATGCTCATTAAAGTCATCCCAGGCTGTACAGTGTGATGGATTGTTTGGCCGCGATCAAGTCATTATTATGCTATTAGCATGACTAATACCACGCCTCCATAGCATTATCCTGCTGAATCCATCCACGGTGGTTAGACATTCTGTGGTACTGCCTAGCACTGAAATTAAATGTACAAAGTACTGCTGCAACGTTACAGGCAAGAGCACACGTCCAAATAAATAGTACATACTGTATACTGTACATAAGCACGCATGACGCATGCACACACACACACGTGCGTGCACTCACGTACACACACACGCACAGCGCACACACGCACACGCACACACACACGCACACGCACACAGGAGTATAGACATTAACCTCACCTACCAGGCTTTCTGGGGGAAAGCCTGGTGTTCGTTCACAACAGGCCGTTTGGTTTCCGCCCAACGCGGAAACCACTAGAAGAAGCGGCCGGCGTCGCTTTGATTTGGTTCCCCCCGTTTGTTTCCACAATCCCTATTAAAATGCTCCAGTAGCCTAGTGTAGTCTTGCCAGTCGCTAACAGTTGGACTAAAAGATGCATGTACCAAACGATTTTTTCAAAAGCAAAACTACTCCGCATCAAGGGGTTTATTAGGTAGGCTTGAGCGCAGGGGAATTATTTTGGGTTAAAACTGTTTCCGGTGGATAGTTCCGGCCAAATTGTAGTCATTTGAGTACTACAACATGACGTGTTATGGTTTCCACTCCAGACCGGTTACAATCCCGAAAAGTGAAGTGATCCCAGACTAATAGACATACACAGACATACACACACTTTCTAAATAAAAGCGGTAATGCCTAAAATCCTTTCTTTTTTTTTAATCTTGCGTCCAACTAATCCCTTTCGAACAGCGACACAGGCATGCTTCAATTTATGTTCTCAAGATAACGCCGGCCCATCAGCCTCTGAGACCGACATGTCCAGGGCTGGGACCCAGACCCTTCTATCTAAATTGCTGAAACTTTGGTGTCCCAGTAGTGGCGAGACAAAGATGCTGGGTGGGGTAGAACAGGAAGTGATTTCTCCGTCATTATAGTCATTATCCTGACCTCTTATCACCGCGGATGTTTGTCCAGAAAAACGATCACCGCAGCAGTTGCTCTTGAGCACGAGGATGAGGAGAGCGTTGACTCTCGTGGGGATGAAGATGTTAATAACGACAAAAAGTGGTTGGGACACATACCAAATGTGTGCTCTAATGCCTGACAGCAAGTCGGCGGTTTGATTCCTGGCTGGCCAGACCATTTGCTGCATGTTACTCCCCGACTCTCTGTTTCCTCTCTCTCTACCAGGCCTGGAATTTCGTCATTTTAGGGGCAAGGCCAATTGGCCTTTGGTGTTGTCCATTTTATGAGGGCACAAAGACAATGCCAGGGCAGGAAGGCCATAACCTAATCTGCAGTGAAATAGATAAATGATGGTATTTACAATCTTATCCATGCTCAGCCCTGCACCAATCAAAGTCACTGGATTGGTTTAAAGATGGGGACTCGGGGAGTTAAGAATTCAGAATCTCAACAAAAGACACTGGTGTCTACATGACAGGAAAGAGACACCGGTGTCTACTGTCTACATATTGTCAAGAAAGAGACAGGAGAAAGTTGTACACTCAGCTGGGGCATTAAGGCCACTGTGGCCTCAGGTCATGTCATTGGTTTGAGGGGCACAAGGCCAAACTGAGGGGTAACGGTGGCCATGGCCTTCATGAAATTCATGCCCTGCTCTCATAAAATACTCAGACTATTAATGGTAATAGTAGTAATAGTAATAATAGTAACACAGTTTCTAATGTAGTCGTCTCGAGGCTCATAAAGATTCTTTGACAAAATGATGACAGAACGACCTATACTTTCGCAGAGTGATTTGTTGAAAAAGTACAGCAAACGTGCCTTTAGTATTAGCATCATAGCATGATCATACAGTGTGAATGAGGTGATTGGTTCGGTGATTCCTCTCTGAGAGCTGGAGATGTGTAGGCTTTGGTTTGCGAAGCTGGAGCTCATAAACAAACCGACGGAGAGCTGCGGCAGGATGTTTATGAGGATGTAAGGTAGAATGAATTGGGAGCCACAGGAGATTTAAACACCAAGGGCCTTGTCACACACACACACACACACATACACACACGCACACACACACGCACACACACGCACGCACACGCACACACACACACACACACACACACACACACACACACACACACACACACACACACATACACGTATATGAATGTATTATAATTTATGTGAATACACATTACACACTCTCACAAGGGCATACACACGCCCTCATGCATGTATGTATGTATAGGCTACATCCAAAAATATGCACAACGCATAAACATGCGGTGAGAAGGCACACACACGTGCGCGCGTGCACACGCACACTCTCACACACCGAGCAATCAGGAGACACCAGAGACCTACTAAGTAGAGTTATGTGCATCCTGCATCAGCTCCACATCTCAAGGCGTCCTGCGGAGACACGTTAAAAACCGAACCACCACACCGCTGTATACCTTCTGTAGCTACTTCCAACTCATTCACAACACTGTTAAATGGCTTTAACTGGAGTTGCTTAATTAATAATAAAGCGAGCAGCGCAGTAACTGGGCCGTAAAAGACGTTTTCTCACACAGCCTTGGGCGAGAGGGGGAGGGGGGGGGGGGTGTTTGTGTTTGTGTCAGTGGTGTCAGTTCAGCAAAAGGGGGGCTGCTCTCCATTCCGATATGTCTCCATTCCGACATTGACTTCTAATTGTCGGAGTGGCAACACTTCCATAGAGGTTAGGGTTAGGGTTAGGTATAGGGTTAGTGTCGGAATGGAGACATGTCGGAATGGAGACATGTAACCCAGCAAAAGCTAAGGTATGGCAACATGACACTAGTCAAATTGCCATATACCATAGCAAAAGGTAGCCCAAGTAGTAGTTCGTAGTAGTAGTATTTTACCGCAGGCACAAGTAAACAACTGACTACCACGCGTTAAAAGAAAATGGCTGCTGCTTCGAATTAACAATAATACATTGCACCTGTGCTCAAGCACATGCACACATAGACATCACAGAAAGTGCCTCTCCAGACCATGAATGCAGATTTTACTGTGGTGAAAAATGCAAAGGCCCTTCTTTGTATGCCACACCTGAAGGCAGCATTCAAGAGAATTGCCTTGTCCAAACTCTCCTGAGCTTGAATGCCATCTCCAGTATTGACTTGTTTATGCTTAGTTCAGTGTGGTATCACGCACTGAAAATAGCCGACCTCCAAGCTCGCAACGCGTCGCGCTGCGAGCCTGTGACGCGTTGTGAGCTTGGAGGTCTGCTATTTTCGAGATTTTCACCAAAAGGCCCTTTTATAAATGTCAGCCCCTGCCTCTCTAACATTCTCTGCACGTCCCTGTCTGTGCTGACCTACTGAACCGGGGGATAAACCATTTGTCAAGATAGCGGGGATACAAAATAATAAACACAGTTGGTCTTAGAGACATTTGTGAATTTATTTTTCATTTTATTCTTTTCCCCTGGAGCCAAGGTAATGGCAGCTGCCATACTTTGCCATACCCAACTGACGCCTCTGGTTTGTGTGTTGGGCGCTTGAGAGAGATAAAACGGCAGACAGAGAAATTAAAGAGGATCAGACAAAGAGACAGAGACGGTAAAAGAGAGAAGGAGAGAAGAAATTGAGGGAAAGTGAGGAACATAAAGAGAGAGAGAGAGAGAGAGAGAGAGAGAGAGAGAGAGAGAGAGGGAGAGAGAGAGAGAGAGAGAGAGAGAACTGGTACAGTACCCATCTGCAAAGTTTTAAGCCTAAACCAAAACCAGAAGTGTAAACCTCAGCAGACTCTCTCCCCAAAACGCAGCTAACACACACACACGCACGCACGCACACACGCACACACAAACAAACGCGCGCACGGTTTGAAATACACCCTGACAAACACATTCACACAATTTCTTACTATTTATGAGTGTTCCACTTGCTCCTAAATGCCTGTCAGCTGGCCAGGGCCATCGCACGCATTTCATGGTGGCCAGTTTGTTTTGCTCCCGTGGGAAAAAAACATGACTCTCATAAAACAAGTCTTTTTATTAACTGTGCGTGGATTGTTTTGTTTGTTTTGTCCATCTAGGCTGGTTTTCAGGCTTTAGATGCCTCCTCCTCCCCCGTGTTGGTCGTGAGAAGATGTTAAGATGCTATGTCATACGCCAGCTCCAAGTGGAGCACATTAGAAAAGGGCACTTTGAAGCACAAGTCAAAGGGCAGATATTTGTGTACAAGTCTTAATTTATGTTCTGTGTCAGGGAGCAAAGGCATGCACGTTAGGGACAATGTCACTGTGTCAGTGATGTGGACCAGGGGCGTGCAGAGAATGTTAGAGAGGCAGGGGCTGACTTTTGAACTCATTTGTAGCCGATCCCGAGTATACTCGCGAAAAATACTTGAGTATTTAGCGTGCCGATCCCGCGAATACTCGCGAAATATATACAGTAAAGCTGGCAATCTTACCGTACGGTCCGTTGGAAAGTGCTGGCACGGATGGACTCGCCGATTCATCATCATTGCGGATCCACGTGCACACAATAGTGATTCCTTAACATGGAAGCTGACAGTCTATCTCATCTTTAATGTCCATTTTCTCCAAAAAACACTTTTGAAGCCAAGGATGGCATTGGATTCTCGCTAAAATAGCACAAGCTGAAAGGCAACGATCCGCCATTACTGCACCCGCATGGGACGCTGATCACTTCCGGTCGTCAAGTAAATGACGTAAAAAAGGAATTGTTTGCGCAATCGACTTCCGGCCTTCAAAATAAGAGACTGGCCGCGGACGGAGCCTGCGAGCGGCAGCCTGTACATTTTAACCCGTTCATGTCTGGAGCACTAAATGAGTTAAAAGGGCATTTTGGTGAAAATATCGAAAATAGCATATCTACAAGCTTGGAGGTCGGCTATTTTCAGTGCTTGATACCAGTGAGATACCACACTGAACTAAGCATAATGAAGTGAATACTGTGTGGCGTACGGCATGGATTTCTACACAGAGAGGGCTATTCTTTCGACATAAGATGCTGCATTTAAGTTGAGGAGAATTTGGACAAGGCAATTCTCTTGAATGCTGCCTTCGGGTATGGCATGGAAAGAGGGCATTTGCATTTCTTTCACCATAGTAAAAACTGCATTCATGGTCGGTCTGGAGAGGGCACTTTTTACAGACGGATAAAAGGGCAGGGGCTCAAGCCCCCTTTGATGTCTATGTGTGCATGTGCCAGATGTGGACACAGAATGAAGTAACCAACCACTGGGGGCACAGTCGGTAGCGCTGTCGCCTCACCGCTAGAAGGTCTTGCGCTAAGCCTTTATACTTCGCTGTATGCAGTGCAGTTGTCATGATGCACCACAAATAGCCGATCTATTATGTTATGAACCTGTGAGCTTATAGATCTGCTATCGTATCGTCTATATATAAATCAGGCTTTAGCCATCAATGTCACCGTGCACATAATAAAAGTTCAGGGACTCTTGAAAAGACATGGCATGCCACTCTCTTTCTCTCTCTCCGTCTCTTTCTGTCGCTTGTCTCTCTGC
>NC_137823.1:28997586-29000086 GCF_963921795.1 Nannobrachium achirus
TGTCATTATAGGCAACACTATACAACAAAGAATATAAATCAGGCTTATAAAGTGGTGGTTTAATAATTAGAAGAATCACATTTGTATAGAGTCAATCTAAATAAAATAAAAAGAATACATTTGACAAAAACTGGGGTGACTGGTGTGTGGGCAAATGTCTGAATGTTTTTTCCCCCTGCAAAGTGCCATAATGTTTTGTTGTTGTTCTTTTTCCTTTTTGCGTGGGCGGTCCCTAAAGCTTGTGCTGTTGAGGTCATGGACAACTCAATCTCAAGGCTAGAAATATTAGAGAGGCAACATTTTCATCTGTGGTACAGTCGAAAACCTGTCTGAAGGCATGGAATGCAAATCTGCAGAGATTCAGTGGCATTAATCTTCATAATAAAGTATTGTACCCTTTTTTAAGCAATACAAAGCATTAAAACAAAGCCATAAGCACATATCACAGCATATTCTAGTCTAGCATGTATGAATATGTGGAAATGAAATGCTGCTCTTCTTTAAAGAGGTGGTGTTTTGAACTTTTTCTATTTCGTATGTGTCTATATGGAGTTACTCTAATAGACTCCTGTGTGTGGTCTTCCCTGTGTGTTTTTGGTTTCTTCCTGACATTATCTGCAGAATTTCTCTGTACAGTATACTTTACAATACTGCCGACCATTTAACAGATCATATTGTGGTTGGTTTGATTATGATTTTGGATTCCGTTGATTGCAGTACATATGTCAAAATTTGAATAATCTTTTACTTAAAACTTGATTGAGATAGTTAATCCAATACTGAAAATTCTGTGAATATATTTTTTCCCCCTTGAGGTTGTTAAAGCTTTTCATGTGGTTATCATTGCATTTTAACCACATGAACAGCTTGCATCCCTATCTATTCTGGGACGAAAATAGCCTATATATCTACAAGCTCCTTGTACTGTAGATTGGCTATTTGTGGGGGAAGACAGTTTTTGAGTGGAGTGAAAAAAAGGAACAGACAAGTATAGAGTCCTGGGGGACCAGGGTCAGATTATATGGTTTAAGTGGTTATTTAATGCTTTGAATGAGCGGATCACTTTGATGAGTCTAGACGAAAATAGTCCCAGAAGATTTATGAACGGAATTCAAACGCTCACATGCAACGTCTTCGATGTAGGCAACAGAATTTACATAATAGCAAAAATCTGGTCATCATTCTACATACAATAAAGCAGGGGTCTTCAACGTTTTCAGACCAAGGACCCCTTAGCTGAGAGAGATATGAAGCAGGGACCCCCCACAACCTGTTCATAGATTCCGTATAGTGTCATTGTTTGACAGCACAATCGTGAATCATCAGTGTATTTTGGATTCATGTCAATTTGTGTTTTCAGATATTTAACCACTTGAACCGTCAATACTTACTAAACTTGACCTTTCACTCTGTACTTAGTCTGCTCTTTTTCCCCTCTACACCAAAGCTCTTTGCCTAGAATAGCCGATCTACAAGCTCACAACGCCTCGCAGCGCGAGGCGTTGTGAGCTTGTAGATCTGCTATTTTTGGCTAAAGAATATGGACACTAGGGTTCAAGTGGTTAATATAGAAAAGATTTGGACTCAAAGATTTGGAGGACCCCCTGTAGTAACTCTGAGGACCCCCTAGGGGTCCCGGACCCCCTGTTGAAGACCCCTGCAATAAAGAAACTGCAGTATGCTCGGGAAAATGATTGCCATCAATTTTGAGTCAATTGGCAAAACTTGCCATGACTGCCGGTATGGTCATTTAAACCATCTCCCTTTGAGCCTGTTCTTTCATTATTATTTCCAAGAATAGTGTTCTCTGTGTGTCTGGAGTAGCAGCTTAAGGAAGTGTCGGTGTGTGTGTGTGTGTGTGTGTGTGTGTGTGTGTGTGTGTGTGTGTGTGTGTGTGTGTGTGTGTGTGTGTGTGTGTGTGTGTGTGTGTGTGTGTGCCAGGCTCTCTGGCCAAGCACTGCTGCATGGGCACCCCGTGCCAGCTGTGTGCAGAGGGCAGTCACCCTGACCACAGCAGCAGGCTGCAGACTCACGGATGGATCTCACTGGCCCGTGAATGGGATTCAGGGACGTGCTGGCCATTGGGAAAAGCGGGACAACTCCCGAACGGCCGGTTAATTCCCGGCCGGTCCAGGCCGGCCATTAGGAAAAAAATAAAAAATAAAATGTCGGCCTTCGTTCCATTTTGGGGCCTGGGCGGCCAACAAAGTAAATCGTCACTGTCGGGCAGAAACCTTGTATCTCCAAGTTTCAAATTTATACATTTTTTCGCAAAGCAAAGCCCTGCTTCATCATACAAGGCTGTCGCACAAAAGTAGTGAAAACAGCAGATCTACAAGCACACAACGCCTCGCACCGCGAGGCGTTGTGTGCTTGTAGATCGGCTTGTAGATCACTAGATCACTAGTTCGGCTTGTAGATCACTAGTTTAATGAATTATTTTAATGATAAATACAAAACAAACGGTTTTGGACATACAAGGTTTCCACCCGACAACGAC
>NC_137823.1:29005086-29147586 GCF_963921795.1 Nannobrachium achirus
CATGAAGTCACTTACCCTACCTTTAATTTAACCCCAAAGGAAACCCAAAAGACCCAAAAGGAACTTACTCAGTTTCAAGTTAAACTAACATTATGGATTTTACTGTGTGGGGAAACCAATAATATAAAAACCCCGAAGGCTATTTTGTATACATGTACATCTATGTAGTTTATGTGTATTACAATGTTATGTATACGTGTTCAACTGTTCATAAACGTATATCTGCTGCTGCAGCCTGCTGCTACTGTCTGACAGAATGTGCTGCCTAAACCAACAGCACCTGTCATAACACATTAGCTCATCAGGCCTTTGGGCCTGGATGGAGAGTCTCAGGAGGACTGACTGACAGATATGTACATATACTGTTAGCGTGGATCCCCTTTCACTACTCCCTGTCAAGTCTGTCTGTCTAAGTAATGATAATATATTATGTTATGTTCTAATTATGTTAAGACCAGAAAGTGAACTATTGGGTTCCACTGAAGTGCACGCTGAAGTTTTCTCTAAAATGCAAAGTTCAACGACTTATGAGTGTGAATTTTTCCAGACTCCGGCTGCTATAGGCACGCTGCCTATCCCAACACGAGTATCATGGTTTGTTCTTAAGACTGAATAGCAGCTGACCAACCCTGTTGAACTCTGCAGGACAAGGGCACAGCAGTCAGAGGCCATAGGCAACGGAGGTCACTAAAGTACTGAAAAGCTGTCACTAGACTCATTCATACTACCAGTAAAGCCCTTTGCACACAGGACAGTTGCGTTTTTTTCGTTTGCGGCATGAATAAAACGCATTGGATTTGGTGTGCAAGGCTGTGCGGAATCGGCGCTGCGGATCCAAAAAGGAGTCATAAAAGGAGTGATGAGTTTTTTACAGCATGCGACAAGACGCACAAATCGAACTGGGTTCGATCGAGAAAAAAACGCACGGTGGCAGCCACTCGTCGCACGGCTAATTCGGAGCCGGTGTGCATGAGGTCATAGAGAATCATTGTTTTCTTTTCAAAAAATTATATTGTCCGTTTTATCCGTGCGGTTAAACGCGCCTGTGTGCAAAGGGCTAAAGACTCCCTAAATTGGGAGATAAGCGACCGTCAGGTCGCATGTTAAAATAGGAACCGAGCTTTGTGGCACAATATCCTTGTTCATTCAGCCTCAAATGGCTTTTGGGAGTATAAACATTGAATGGGAAATGCATGATGTAATATCTCATTTACAGTATAATACACCACTGCAACATATTACACAGTATACAGTAGGTCATTTCATAATTTTCCCTACAGTATACAGGTCTACTGGTTATGTCACAATAAGCAAACATTTGGTGAAAATCTACAAGCCAACAACATGTCGTAATGCAACGCGTTGTAGCCTACAGTACATACATGTAGACGGAGAAAAGGAGGGCATCAAGTAAAGACCCCTGGGGGGCCCCGGTGAAATATATAAGGTTTGACACAAGCCCTATTGATGGCCTCCATAAGTGTATCGCTTGGATGGCTCGGGAAGTCCTTTCAGCTCAACCAGAACAAGTTACTCATCATTGGAGCAGAGACACAGAGGGAAGCACTCAGTTCCAGACAGCAGGCTAAAAACCTAGGTGTCATCATAGATTATAATTTAACCTTTGATGCCCACATCAGGTATTTGACAATATCTGTCTTTTATCACTTCAAAAAACTGCCTCCATTTCTCTAACAGGCAAATGCAAAGACTCTGGTAGGCTGAACACAGCTGCCTGTGTTTTGACCAGGGCTACTACAGGGGGTCCTTCAAATATTTGAGTGATAACCTTTTTCTTCTTTTTTATATTAACCACTTGAACCCTAGTGATCATATTCTGAGAACCGTAGCCAAATAGCAGATCTACAAGCTCACAACGCCTCGCACTGCGAGCCGTTGTGAGCTTGTAGATCTGCTATTTTCAGCAACAAGGTTTGGTGTAGAGGAGAAAAAGAGCAGACTAAGTACAGAGGGACAGGTCAAGGTTGTCAAGTATTGACGGTTCAGGTGGTTAAATATCTGAAAAATTGTCATGAATCCAAAAGATTGTGCTGTCAAACAACGAAACTATGGAATCTATGAACAGATTGTGCGGGTTCCTGCTTCATCTCTCTCCCAACTAAGGGGTCCTTGGCCTGAAAACGTTGAAGACCCCTGGTCTAAAGTACAGCCAGAGTTCTGTAAAATGTATTGAAATTTAATGACTGCAGAGGCAGAGCCTGTCCAGACGGGTGTAGCCTTTGAATTGAGGTTGTGTGACTGCAGCCCTGGTAGCAGCTGATCCCTGCTGAGCGGAGCACAGGCTGCCTGCTGATCGGGGCTTTCAGAAGCCGGGAGTCCGGAGCTGTGAAGGTCAGCAGGAATACTGCGAGGCTGTCATAAACATTTAGCCCCAAGGGGGAGTGGATGGCAAGGGAGTTCATTTACAAGCGTGCACGTGAGTGAGCACACACTGGAGCGTGCTCGCGCGCGCACGCACGCGCACACACACACACACACACACACACACACACACACACACACACACACACACACACACACACACACACACGTACACACACACACACACACACACAGGAAAATATAAAAACATTCAGTATACACAGCACTGAGTGCGCACTCACACACACACTCACACGCATGCACGCATACACAACACACACACACGCACGCACGCACGCACGCACACACGCACACACACACACACACACACACCCCACCAGGCCTCGCTACACTAATGAAAAAAAACATGATGCTTTGACACCCCCACCCACACACTACCGCCCCCCCCCCCCCACACCCCTCATTGGGCTTTAACAGCACTCTGTAATTCCGCAGAGCTGCCAACTCTATTTTGAGAAATGGTCAGATAACGAAGGCTGCAAGAGACAAAGGTTTGACATTTACAGAAATCATCGGGAAAAAAAATGCTCATCCCTGCATAATATCGTGTACTGTAGAGAGTGAATGTGTGCATCTGCCATCTGAAAACTGAACCAGTCAGATGCTTTGAATAACTAATTTAGCATAGCATTGAAGAGCAATGAATTAATCAAATCACTACTCACTTTTTTCACCAAGATAATCTATGATCTATGTTAGATGAATATACAGTATAAGTATAAAATAGTAGGGGTGCCCGCTGGCCTACTGGTCCAGGCGCATACCACTTAGGATTGCCACATACAGTAGGCATGGATGCCTGGGGGCATCGCCGGGGAGTGACCTTTGTGTCACTCCCCATCTCTCCCCCCATTTCCTGTCAGTCTACTGTCCTATCAATAAAGGCATAAAAGCACATCTTAAAAAAAAAGTATAAAATAGTAGGTTTACAGATAAAACAAAAATCACACCTGTGTGAAGTGGAGCTGTGTGTGTGTGTGTGTGTGTGTGTGTGTGTGTGTGTGTGTGTGTGTGTGGATCATGTGTACCGATTTTTGTGACATTTGAAGAAAATATGTAGGAAAAGGAGCAAAAAGTGTGTTTTGGAGAAAATTCAAGATGGCGGAAAATCTATCATGGCGCAAATGGGCGTGGCCTATATGGGGAGATGCGTCATGACCCAAGGAATCCAGGGAAAAAATATTTTTAATTTTCCGACCTACGGTTCAAGAGTTACAGGCCAAAACGTAAAGTGGGGTGTTATGGCGCCACCATGCGGCCAAATGACACAATTATTTTTTATTTAATCCTTGAAATCATTATGAACCTCCTCTCCAAGTCTTGAAACTCTAGCCCCTATGGTTTGCGAGAGACAAATAATTGAATGTGAGTTTTTGCGATTCCCATTATAAGTCAATGGGGAAAATTAATTCACTAATAAATTAATATCAATTAAACTATAGAACCTTTCTCTTAGAAAAGTAATAGCCCACAATTCCCGAGTAAGCCGTTCGATTTGACATATGGCGCGAGTGTGTGGTGGCAAAACTGTGGGACTAGTGGCGTGCCGAAGTTTAGGAAGTTCAGGCTACATACAGACACACACACAGACAGACAGACACACAGACAGACAGACCCACACGGCCACGTATAGGGAGCCTGTGCTTCACACAGCTCCAAAAAACTCTAAATTGATACAATTCAAAGTAGACTTTTTATTTTAAAAAGCCTTATCCTCACATCAATGTACACTACAACACTTTAAGATTATCCCTCTCAGAAACTCATCAATATTGACCGACAAAGCGATGCATCGACTCCTGTTTCAGCTGAGTAACTGGGGATGCTGTTTGTCTTGGGATAGAACCCAACCCCGCCAAAACACCTCCGAGACGACCTTGGCTGTTTACACATGGAATAACAGAGGCTATATTGAAGCCGTGAAAGCTCCCAGTGTCCTCCGCGTCTCGCCTCACCGGACCGCACACCTCTGTTATTGTTGGACCGAGACAATCCAACGTCGGCCTCTCCAGAGTGACGTCTGGAGCTGAAATTAAATTAAATTTTCCACATGGATGTGCTCAGAGATTTGGTTGCCTCTCGCCTCTTATAAGTAAGTACCTCAGGATTTAATCACAAGCAAAGCCTTTTACGCTTGCATGGGGATGATTTGAATTATTGTAAATAATGTACAATGTATAAAAATGTACATTAATTCGATTAAATTTCATGTGTGCAAGGATTTATAGTGTAAATCAGTGTGACTCCTAAGACAACATCTAGACATACTTATAGAGGTACAGTAACTACAGGTACAGTACATGTATAATTTTTGCACCCATACCGTAGCAAGCCACTTGCAGCTTTATATGCCAAATAACCAAACACCCTATAGAGTGCATTGCAACACTCAGTTTGTTGATTCATACATGTGCACTTATTTATACAGCACAGGCACTGTAGGTATCAATGTGTGTAGCATTTGTACATTACATGCATACATATTTAAACCAGCTCAGGTATGATGACACAAACAGAGAAGTGGAGATGTTTTTTCTGGGACAAAATATGGTACTGATTTTGGTATTTGTACACAGGGTTCAGGAATGACAAATATGCAGCACATTCAATCCGGCAGGAACCAGCATTCATTTCAAGTACTATAACTGTAATCCATTCCAGAATTTCCTTGACGCCATAAACTAACTTAACTCGCATCTCCATTTATGGGGATAATTTACACGTGCAATAAAATGTCACCTCCTTTAAATCATGTTTCTTGTAGTTGTTTCCACTTGGACTTAACCCGTATTAAACCTCCCATCTTGTTTCATGTCTGTACGCCTGTCACTCTCTCTGTCTCCTACATTATAGCAGGTGTCTGAAAGTCTACGGTACCTAGTAAACACACGCGCGCACATGCGCATGCACGCACACACGCACACTAGGGCATTCACCAAATATTCGAATATTCGAACATTCGAATATCAAAGTCACTATTCGACGTTGTTCACCCAAGTCGAATATTCGCTTATTTTATTTTATTGTTTTCTTTTTAAAATAGTTTCTAAAGCTTGGCTAGATAGGAAGTCATAATAATGAGTTGTCAATGCCCCTGGTGGATGAATTTGTTAATGCTCTATACGAGGGGCTCTCAAACCTTTTTAGGCAGTCACCCCCAAAATAAACATATTTGAACTGGGGACTCCCACGCTGACAAGCACTTGGAATTGTAGGTATTACATTTGATGTGACTCTGTTCCGCAGATAAATATTGTGAAAATAGCAGATCTACATGCTCACAATGCCTCGCAACGCGAGGCGTTGTGAGCATGTAGATCGGCTATTTTCACAATGTTCGCCTCTTGCTTACTTAATATTTGACAGTTTGGACAGTCCTGTCGAATATTCGACTATTCGAATACTTAGAGGTCGAATAATTCGAATACTAAAAATCACTATTCGTGAATGCCCTAACGCACACACACACACACACACACACACACGCACACACGCAAACACGCGCACACACACCCGGCAAAGCATATTTGCAGGCATTGTTTAAATCTAAAACGTGTCTAATCTGTAAAAAAAGAAAGGTGTTGCAATGAATCAACCTTGTGAACCATAAAAGATAATGGTATAATAGCACACAGAAACTATTGTAGCGTCCCGGGGTGTTAGTGGCGGAGGAGAGACTAACCACCCAGCATGACGATATACTGTATACAGTACGTTATTGTTCTGTTATTAGTGTGTTATTATTTGCCTACGGGAACGCAGCGGGTTGGGGGGGGGGGGGGGGTATGTGTAATTGTGATTAATTAATATTGCTTTATGGTCATCATTATTTAATGTGTATGCTCTGGGGTTAAATAATGAATGTTAAGGTGTAGCTGTGTGGGACCCCTAGTCTAAACCACCCACCGCTGGCTTGTAGTTTTGTGTGCTGCCGATCGCCAAGTAAAAGATCGGGGAAAGGTTACCAAGCTGTATTATTATTGAAACCACGCAGGGGCGTCACAAGGGGGGGGGGGGGGGAGTGGGATTGAGTTACTAGGGCCCAAGGTGGGGGGGCCTTAATTATTTTATGCTTTAACTATAGCAGATATACAAGCTCACAGCGCGGCACCGAGTGCTGCGCTGCGAGCTTGTAGATCTGCTATTTTTTTGAAAAGTTGTGAAAATGAGTGCAAAGCAAATCTTTGAATATATGTATTTTTTAAGCAAACTTTTGTAACTCAAATTTTGCTTCTGGGGGGTCCCTGGAACTACATATTTTGAGATGGGGGTCCGTGGCCTAATACATAAAATTTTTGGGGGTCTCTCACGTGAAACACCACAGACAAAGAAACATAGGCTTTTCAAAAAACCTTCAAAGACTTGCACAAACTTTCACGATTTTTCAAAAAAAATAGCAGATCTACAAGCTCGCAGCGCGGCCTGTGAGCTTGTATATCTGCTATTTTTCAATAGTTAAAGCAAAAAATAACGCAGCGAATCCTTGTACCCATGGGCCCAGAATTTCGTGCGACGCGTCTGAAACCACGGTTCCTTTCACAAGTTGAAAGACAGATAAATGGCTTCCTCACATTTGCCCTTTCTCCCCTGTTTGTGTGTGTGTGTGTGTGTGTGTGTGTGTGCGTGCGTGCGTGCGTGCGTGCGTGCGTGCGTGCGTGCGTGCGTGCGTGCGTGTGTCTGTGAGGCGGCGGGGGGGTTGCATGAGGATGTTAGTTCAGGGCATCTACCCATCCATCCTTCCTTCATTTATCCATCGCTAGCTGTCCCGTCTGGCCTCCTTCTCCCGGCGCAGAGAGAGCGCGGCAGCCGCCCTTCCTGCCTTTCATGCATGTCAGGATGGAGGTGTTTTATGTGGCCCTCTGTCCCCTCGCAGGTCCCCGCGGGGTGATTTACTGCATCAGGAGAAGTGAGGCAGGAGCGAGAGCAAGGGGTCGCGGTGGACCGAAGACTCTCCCTCCTTCCTTGGTCTAAAACGGACACATGACGGATAACCTGTGAAAGACCTTCAGAAGGTAGCAAAGGAAACCTTCTGATCATGGTGACCATGTTAGACTTACTGTAGCCTATCTGTGTGGTTTCAATTTAGTTCCTTGGTAAAAAGAAATTTCAAGGGCATCGTTAAAATCTGAGATATCCACCATTTAAAGAAAACATGACACAAACCAATATAACATTGACGTCTTGGAAATAAGCCTTTTCAAATGATTTGTTGACCTGAGTGCATTAACTTTTAGTCCACTCTACAGAGATTGGTCGACAAATCTCTCTTGGTCAACAAATCGCAAGAATACATTGCATTGCGTCAACTTGTGAGTAGGCTATGTACTGTAGATGAGCTATTTTTGCTACATAGCATGGGTATAAAAGCAGTTTACGAATAAAATACGAATTTATGTAAAACATGAAAGGATGAAATAATGTATGTATGTTCACGAAGTACCACTGGACAAGAAATGCATGTGGAATTTTGGAAGAATGTCAGATGCTTCTGTTAAGCTGAGCGTTCCTTTCAAGTGGTGATGGATGCGAGACAGGTCTTTATGGAGCTTTAGGGTGATCAAAGGTATGGCAGAGGTCTGCTGAGCTTTTATGGGACTGTGCAGAGGCGTCAAATGGGTATGGCATACCTTGGCTCCAGGGGGGAAAACATAAAAAAATAATACAATCCACGGATAATAATCATCATCAACATCATGCCTGTTGCTAAGGTATGGCAACATGACTGGTGTCTTGCACGCGCGCCTTCGTGCACGTGCAAGACACCAGTCATGTTGCCATACCTTAGCTTTTGCTGGACTGACGCCACTGGGACTGTGGTGGTCCGTCAGCGGCAGTCCAGGGGAACAGGAGGAGGGATTCGGGGATAATTCACTTTTCCACAAACACGCATCTGTGTTCCTCCCCCACCGACTGAATTACCTGAACTAATGGAGAATGGTCCATTCAGACCTGTTCCCCACTGTTAGCATAAATTAGAGAACTTCTTAGATTTTCTGGGGAAGGGAGGGCTTTGTGTATAGGCCTATAACAGGTGACATTTTAAATCATGTTTACAGGTCCATGCATGCAGTAGGACCACTGTCTTGCAGAGTCTAAACATTTTACTTTTCGGATTTACGATGTATCTCCATTGTCTGACTTTTTCCAGGGGTCAGGAAATGTTGAGTACAAGTGAGAGACCATTTAATCTGCCAATTACACCGACAGCAACAAAGAATAGGTGGAAATTACAATGTAACATTCCTAGAGCACACTGGTTATATGATGCAATATGTCTTCGAGGGATACCAATAAAACATAGGCATCATCCTTTACGCTCTGTGATGATTTCAGTCTTTTCCTATTTCACTTCAGCAAACATCACCACTTAGCCTGATCACTAGATATAATAACAATCCATTCTTTTCTCACAAAAGCTAAAGCCGAGGGATTTCAGGTGGAATGGCTGTAAAATAATTTACGGCGCAGAGAGAGAGACGTTAAGATTCAACATGACATGCGATATGTTATTGTACCATGATGTTATTAGTTGGCATATCCCATTTAGCCACTGCAGTGGGAGCATGTTTAATTGAAACCACATGTCAGAGAATTGAAATAGTCAATTCTGGGTGGAAAAAGAAGTAGATATGTATAGTTGATTCTGGCAGAAATGTTGTGTTTCATTTTTAACGGTGCCGGTTGACTGATTGAGATTTACAACAGCGGAGATGTGAATTATGTCCAAGAATCTAGACCCCTTGATGAAGAAGACTTAGATCTGTGTACAGTTCCAAATACTATACTTTGCTACATTAAGAATACAACCACGTGAACCCTAGCGTCCCTATTCTGGGCATGTCATAATGGGCAAACATTCAGCAAAAATAGCAGATCTACAAGCTCACTAACACATCGCAATGATAATTGGTGTACATGGGGGAAAAAGGAGGGGGCCAAGTAAAATATTCACATGAAATGTTGTTTTCTTTTGTTCTTTTATGTTTTTATGATGTTGTTCTCTGGCTGTTCTGTTTATCCCACATTCCCTCGTCTCGCTCTGTTTTTCCATTTCTTGCTTTCATGTAAAAATGGTTCGCTGTATGGGAAAGGACCCGTTTTTATACTCTGCAGCAGTTACCGGTATGTGGAATGGCGTCTCTAATCGGCTTGCAGGTTACCTGTAAGCCTTAAGTCGATTAGCTCCATTGTTAACTTCAAGTCCTCCATAAAGAGCTGGACAAAGAGCAGCTGGTCTTAAGTTGTAACAGGTTCCATTTACAGTATAGCCAATATGTATTTTTTTCTTTTTGCTATTTTAGTTGTCTAGCCCATTGGAATTATATGAATGAGTTGATAGTTTTCAGTGAAATGGACAAGAAAGAGGTAGAGAGAGGCACGCAGCAAAGGTCGTAGGGAACAGGACTCGAACCCGCGACACGCTGTCACTAAGGCTACATTGAACCCGGACTGCAAGGCCAGCGATCCGGACCACAAATGTATTTATTATTGATTTCATGTTTCTGTATGTCTCTGCTACCCCCCTAAACACTCAGTTTACACTCATTTGCACTCAAAGGACCACAATGAAAACAAGCTCTTGAGTGTTTTTGTGTTCTATCCTTTTGACACATGCATTATTGCGACTGTAGGTTGCAAGTTTAGTATGTGAACGGTCACAGATTGTCCGTATGTATGTATGTATGTATCTCTGTCACGCCTGAACACTGTGGTTCTATGGGTTTGTCGCTCTGACATCATGCTCTGACGTAACTGTGATGTCAGGGGAACCACTCTTAACATAATGGGTTTGCTGCTCTGACATCACGCTCTGGCTTCACTGTGATGTCACACTAACAAAATCCCTTTTATGCCCATATATGGAGTTCCCTGATGTCATCAATATTAAGCCCATATCTAACAGGACTTCATATGGGAATGCCCATATATGGAGACCACATCGGCCACATACAGTACCACACTAACGGCTGATTCTACAGACAGGGATCTCCATGTAAGGGATAAAAGGGTATTATGTCAGATCAGATGTCATAGACATCATAGGACTTTCACATAGTAAGCATGTTTGGGCTCTCACAGCATATCTCCATATATGGGTACCAGCGGTCTCCATATATGGGTAAGTGGTCCGATATACATCACTGACCAGATGGCCAAGTAATGTCGCCCTGAGGCGTCTTACTAGTGTGTAATTATAATGTGTTCATATACTGTATGCATTTTTTTTCAATAACAATGTCAATCAAAGAACTTTCGAAGAAAGCATGGATAAGAGACAGAATATTAATCACTTTCTCTCCTTTTTGTCACGCTCTCTGTCACTTTGACTTTTATCTCTCTATTACTACTTTTGCCCCCCCCCCCCCTCCTCCTCTCTCTCAAGTCTATTATCTCTCTTTCTGTAATTGTGTGGTTAGAGACACAGGGTCACTCAGGACAACAGATTCCATGTCTGATGTACTGCTAGTAGTTGTATAGTATCTCATTACAGGGAGGCCAGAGCTAAATCAATATCAACACTCTTCTTCATCTAGCAAATAGAATACAGCAAGCAATACAGCCTCTTAATATTAAAAGCAACCAGCAACAAAATGTATACGGCAAAACATTTCGGCACTGATTTGACTGGAGTGGGTATGTCGGGGGTAAATAAGGACAGGGATGGTCTTTGCTAAGGCTGGGTGTTTATGGACAAAATATTCATCATATTCTGTTCTGTATTTTAGGTATTTCTGACCAAATACTTCAATAGAGGTATGCACAATGCACATGCATAAAGTGAATGGCAAGTTCACTCGAGTTGAAAATCGAGTGGCAAAGTGAGTTTAACGTTGTTTAACGTTGTTTAACGTTGTTTAATGCAATCAGTAGGACTTTTCTGTTTGGATGTATGGGCTGTCAAGGCCAGAAAGTAGTTTTTTGCCACTCAGTAGGCATTCCCGCGTAACTTGAGCCTCGACCTTAACTCTTCAGTAGCCTATAGGCTATAGGCTTGGCCTGTGATAAAGTGGATTTGTAACATACTGACTTATTTATGTACATTATTTTGTTCAGTTACATTGTTGTGTGTGAGATTATAGGCAACTATGACCACTGATTGATATATTATTATTAAACAACAACACCTCCTTATTCCCATATGAGATACAATAATCCATCACACAGAAATAAGACAGGAGAGTGATCAGAGTGAGAATGGTATGTTTACTATGGAGAGAGAGTATTCAAGACAGGTACAGTACAGAATAATCAATGGTTCGTGCTCTCTCTGACAAATTATGTTTTGACATGAGTATAAGTATGGTCATTTCATCAGTCAATGGATGACGTTTCAACACAAGACAAAGAGTCCATATACAGGGTTCCTGGGAGGAGAGATGTCCTTGCTCGTGTCTGGATGACACTGAGCCTTATAAACCAAAACAATTCTCATTGTTTTCGGTACAGGCTCCAGGCAGTTGATAAGGTCTGATTTCAACCAGACGGAGACCTTGTGTTGTACTGTACATGACATTTTATGACACAGTCACTGTGCCTTCAACTTCAGGTGGTCATCAATATGTATTGATAAAAAGATGATATGAACCATAACAAAATACCTATCAATTCCACCGGCTGGTTAATATTGATCTTTTTATCAAATAGATCAACAAAAGAAAACAAAATAGGCACACAGTGGGATGAAAAATGGTTAGGGTTAGGGTTAGGGTTAAAACATTTCTTCAATAGTAAAAGGACTGTAATTATCGTTAGGGTTAGAGTTGACATGACATTAATGACAAAAATGTTATCATGTTTACACATAAATGAAATAACCCCTTGTAATCAGATTGATACGTCAAGATTAGTTGATCAGTCTTCCCCTGCAACCTGTCAGGACAGAATAAAAATAAAAAGGGGTCCATAAGTCCATAAGTCCTCGATATGATGAGGGCTAGAGACAGAGCAAAGTCCAGGGATCGAGTTGAGGTTTTGTTGGAGATGGGTTGTAGATGGGCGGAGACGGGTCGGAGATGGGTTGTAGAAGGGCGGAGACGGGTCGGAGATGGGCGGAGACGGGTCGAAGAGTGGAAGAGGGTTCTTTAGGTGGGTTTCAGACAGCTCCTATGGACAGAAGCTTGCGGCAGTTCACTAATATCGATACAATGGATTCTTCAGTCATAATTATAGCGGCTTAATTCTTCGACAGTGCGATTTCAGAATACTCACAGGCCCGGGAGGCTGCAATAGCCCCCCGCTGTGATGATGGCGCGTTCGCACTGCCCTCTGGCCTCTGGTGGTTCCTTGGCACCGCCTGGCGTCCATCGGGCCTAGAGGATGACAGTGCTTGGCGGCAGATCACTTGTATTTCAACAATTTACAATCATAATTTCTCCACCTAAATGTTTTTCAGTGCATTTCCGTTACCCACCGACAACCAGAGCATAGCTCTGGTCCTGCGGTTGATTGGCTCGTGCACTGGTGACCCATCGTCTGTTGGTGGTGCCCCTTTTCACTCTCCGCCCTCTGTATTTTTTCCTCCGCTGTGGTGTTGTCATGGTTAGCCCTTATAGCCGGGCAGATAACAGAAATAATCGTTCACTTGCGGATACAAGCACCAAAATTGGCACACATACTCCTTAGGGATTGCTCTTTTCATAAAACCATCTGGCCAAATCAAATTTCAAGATGGCGGCCATTTTTCAAGATGGCCGCCATAAAATACCATAGACCTGTCCTATTTGAATGATCTTGGTGTCAAATCATACATTTTTCACTATGTAGAATCCAAATTTGGACCCATGGACTTACTCACTGGCTTCCTTGTACCATATATCAGTCCCGGAATCCTAATATTCTGCTAAATTAGAGGTTTGTGTTATGTCTGACTCGGATAAAATGGGTGGTAGTGTATATCTTAGTATTGTTAGAGGTTTATAGTGTGTGTGTGTGTGTGTGTGTGTGTGTGTGTGTGTGTGTGTGTGTGTGTGTGTGTGTGTGTGTGTGTGTGTGTGTGTGTGTGTGTGTGTTGGGGGGGGGGGGGGGGTAATGTAGTAATGTAGTAACTCAACAGAGCGGATTTCAATGCACAGCGGCTGACGCGGCTAAAATGCATGGTAGATATAATAGCGCCGTGGGATCACTCTTTGTCTAGTCTCTATTCTTCGACCTTTTCGACTTGGGTAACCCTGCCAGGAGTACAGGAGTACAAGACTCCTGCCGACATAGCTCTGGGGGTCATGGAGACACGCAAACTGCCTCACCACGATAAGGTGATGATCCCGTCGAGGCAGGAGGTAGTTTTTTTTTTGTCTTTTCTTTTTTTTTTCTTTTCTAGGGCCTAGGCAGTATAGTACAATAGTATAGTAGGCCTAGACTACAACGCTTCTAAACCTCGCACCTGCAGCTGCACAGTGCCGTGCAGGTCAGACCAAAGTGGTAGCATTTGCATCGACTGCAGCATTCCAACTTGCATCCACACTTGGTCAGCTGCTGGCAACTCTCTGCAATGGGTGGGAGCTCAGTCCAATCAATCTGCCACAGATCTCCTTTCTTGGTCCAGCCCCAGTTGTCAGGAGTCTGCATTTCTGGTTGACATACTGTTGACTGACTACAGATGCAGGCCGCTTGATAGGAAGCGCGCTTCACATGTTGCTTCAGTGCTGCTTGCGTTGGAGGAATGGCTTCGTATGGCCTCTGCTTCCGAGCAAACAAGTCCAAGTCATTGACACCTTCAGCTGTGCTGGATCGGTCGTACATCATGACCACAAACTTCTCCAAGGTTTTCAGGTCTTCATCATCCACTACAGGTGGGTAATGGCTGAGTTTGCTGAAGACACCAGAAGCCTCATCACAAACATTCCAGGTTTGCCACGCAGACTTCTTCCCCTTTACGCGGAATGCTGAAACAACATCGCAGCCAGTGAAGGCATGGAAGAAGAGCATCCCTTTGCTCTTTTCTGCAAGAGTGCAACACAGGTCATGAACAGAATCCACTTTAAGTTCTGTCTTTGGCCAAAGGCAACCCACTGCCCAGCCCTGAGGCTCATAGGGCAGGAGTCTATGTCCTGTTTCTGTGAGGCTGCTTGATGTACATTAAGTACCCCTAGTGGACATGATAATAGTTTGTCACAGGGACATACCCCAATCCAGCCTTTGATGCTGAGGTCATAGATTCAAGATGTATGACAAGGTCCATATATGGAGTTCCCTGATGTCTTCAATATTAAGCCCATATCTAACAGGACTTCATATGGGAATGCCCATATATGGAGGCCACATTGGCCACATACCACACTAACAGAATCCATATATGGCCAAGACAGATGGCCAAGACAGCCCATATCTGTGTGACTGGTTCTACAGACAGGGATCTCCATGTATGGGCATAAAGGGTATGTTGTCAGTTGTCATGGACATCATAGTACTTTCACATAACAAATAACTGAGTAAGCATGTTTGGGCTCTCACAGCATATCTCCATATACAGTACATGGACCTCCATATATGGGTACCAGGGGGTCTCCATATATGGGTAAACAGCCGTTTGGATGGCCCCCTGTAGTAACGCTGAGGACACCTGGGGGTCCCGGACCCTGTGGAAGACCCCTGGTATTAGCTACAGAGCCCAGGTACAGGTACAAAAGCTTTTATTCTTCAAGTATGATCTAATTGTTCTGGAGCAGGAGCAGAGCAAGGACTGTACTGAGATAGGCTCAGGGGTCATTCCGGGGGTCCCAGGTGAGGAGAGACCCCCACCAAAAGTCATAAAGGTTATTCTGGCTGCTTCAAAAGTGCAATATATGAACTTAGAATGTTTTAAAACCTTCAAAACAACTCTAATATTATGAGAATTGGACATTAACTGGCTGACATACTGTTCTGCGAGGTCCTAACATAGATGACCCCCCAGAAAGGGGGCTGGGGTCAGGAAAATCTGACACCCATCATTTTCTGACAGTTTGGTCCCTGTAAAAGCCAAAGCAGTAAAAAAATACATTTTAGCAAAGAAATCCTTAGAAGTACACTTCTTATCACACTAGGTAGTAACTCCGAGGACCCCCAGGGGTCCCGAAGCCCCTGTGGAAGACCCCTGGTATTTGTTACTACTTTTTTTTTGTTTTCAGAAAAAAAGTTTATGCTTCAATTATGATCTAATATGACATTGTTCTGGAGCAGGAGCAGAGCGAGTACTGAGAAAGGCTCAGGGGTCCATCTGGGGGGTCCCAGGTGAGGAAAGACCCCAACCAAAAGTCAGAAAGCTTATTCTGGCTGCTTCAAAAGTGTAATAAATGAACTCAGAATGTTTTAAAACCTACAAAACAACCCTAATATTAAGAAAATTGGACATTAACTGGCTGGCGTACTGTTCTGGCATGCAGGTCCCAAACTAGATGACCCCCAGAAAGGGGGTGGGGGTCCGGAAAAGTTGACACCCATCATTTTCTCATAGTTTGGACTCTATACAACCAGGATCTGCAAAAAGATCAATTTTAGCACAAAAATCCTACGGGAGCTGTTTTTTGGACGCATCGCACCACACTATTAGCAGAATATTAAGATTCCGGGACTGATATATGGTACAAGGAAGCCATTGAGTAAGTCCATGGGTCCAAATTTGGATTCTACATAGTGATAAATGTATGATTTGACACCAAAATGATTCAAATAGGACAATTTTATTGCGGAATGCAAGATTACTGTATATTCAATGGCGGCCATCATGAAAATTGGCCGCCATCTTGATTTTTTTTTTGGCCAGATGGTTTTCTGAAAAGAGCAATGCCTAAGGAGTATGTGTGCCAATTTTGTTGCTTGTATCCGCAAGTGAACGATTCACCTGTAATATGCACTTTATCTGCCTCGCTATTATAGGTGTTGAGTGGCTGTAAGCCGTTCTGATAGTCTGTTTGTGTTGGGCAGAAGGATTAATGCACACAACACAAACATACTCAAAACATACAAAGTTTTAAAATCAAAAGTTTCAAAATCAAAATTAAACGTTAAACAATGAAAATCAAAGCCTAATCCAAACAATCAAGCATACTCCCCCCTCTTGACACAAGGTGTGGCAAAAATGATGTTGTTGATGTTTGGGGCTAAATGGTTAAAATAATAAAAATAAAAATACATTTTCAGACCACAGATTTATAATCTGTTCACAGTTCTTCAATTATTCAAAACTTTCAAAACAAATTAAAAATGACTTAAAATCATAAAATAGTTAAATCAGTGTCCAATGTTTCTTAATAGGCCTACCAGTAAGTCACCCAAAGAGGACCTGGGAACAGGAAGTTCCACAATCAGAATGTTGATGAAATCAGTAGAAAGGAAGACAAAACATATCTAACACTTTCTCACACATACCCGCCATGGCCATGGCACACAGTCACACGCACGCTCACGCACGCAGAGGCAGAGAGGGAGTAAAGTGTCCGAGCCTCTTCTGTAACATAGGCACTGTATGAACAGGGCCCCTTTGACATCAGAACACAGACAGAAGGTTTAAATACAAATAAAAGATAATAATAACAAAATAAATAAAATATAATTAAATGGACACCAGCCCCTAGGGAAGCAAAAACAAAATGAACGGCTCCACCGGACATGGTGCCCCTTTCTCAACAAGACAGGAGGACAGAGAAAAACGGACAAAATCAAATGTAAATAAAACATGAGGTCAAATCCGTCCAGTCCAACCAAAATAAATAAACCTGTCATAAACCTGGAAAAACAAAACAAAATGAAATGAACAGTTGACATGAATTTATATAGTTACTGTAAGACATGATGTAATATCATGTCAAGTGGTCACCTCATGGGCTGGGTTGACCTTAATCAGTGGACAGAACACAACTGAGTTGTTGACATGATGGTGAATCTTGTTGTTGACAGCTCTTGCCGTCACCCCATGAGGATAAAGATTGTTTACTGAAATATGGTTTACCAGTGAAATATCAGACACTTGTTACAGTGTCAAGGCTGTCGGAATCACGATGTTAGAATACCAGGGTGTGTTAAGGAACATAGAGTGGCAAACATCACTTTTAGGAGAAACACATAGAAACAGATTCACACAACAGAGTAAGACCCATTTTGAGAGAAACAGTATGTAACAAGTCACTTGAAGTTTATAACGATCCCCACAGTTTCTCCAAATAAAATAAAACATAGGCAGAGCTAGCGCAAGCAGCAAGCGTTAAGCAGCAAGCCTAAATGCGAGCCAGCGACTCACACATACCGTACAGTACTGCACGGCCGGACAAACACACATGCACCACTGCTCACTTCATACTGGGTTTGATTTTTTTCCTTTTCTTTCACTCAATTGACCAGGGGAGAAAAATAGGATTAAAACACACATACATACAGTACATGTATCCATGTAGACAATTTCTCATACATTTACACACATGGGTCAGTCAGTTTAGAGGTCATCATTCAGAAGGGGGCTTCTTAGTTCTCAACACCTCAGCTGGCCTGAGATGGAATTAAAAATAATAATAAGACTAAAACAAAGACATGTAAGCATAACATAACCATAACTTCTCTCAGTAATCTGGTTAAATAAGATAGCTGAAAACCAGCTGTGTCGGGCTATAGCACTTGGTCAAGAGATTTCCTACAGAACAGGAACACAATGCTGTTCTGGCGGTTATCCCAGTGAATGAACTGGAATTAATGATAAAATAACCATAACTTCTCTCAGTAATCTGGTTAAATAGATGAAATCTCGTGCTCATAACAACAACGTACACACACAGTTGCCCGTGACCAAACGGCTGTGGTGCCAAACGTGTAAGACAAAGCAACAAAACAATAGACTAAACACAACATTAAACAATAAAACTGCAGCTGTGTTGAGAGCTATAGCTAGACTCTCAAGACAGCAGGTACAAATCTTTAAGTACTGGACACCTCTGTGATTTACAGTCCAAAAAGGCATGAATAGCCTACAATGAAAACTGAGAAATAGATTTAGAAAGTTAAGGTGTAGAAAACCAACTTCAAAGACTTAAAAAGAATAACGCGACCGATTTAATGTCTGTTTTTAACAGGGCCGCAGATAAAAAGTAATTTGTAAGGCAAACCGGAACGACGAAACAACGGAATTTGGAACACATTATTTAGGACACAGGGGCCTCATGGACAAGGTTAAATCATGGATAAAAAATACGATTTATAACAACTTAAGCAAGTTTTTGTCTCATAACTATCGAAGGAAGGGTTATGAGTGTAATGAGAGACATACAGGTTTTCTTTAGTGGACAAAGGCCTGTAGTAGTAGTGAGAGCAGAGAGACTGATAAGAGATAGATTCAGGCTACTCAAGGCAATCTGTTCTGTAGCAAGTTGGATTATTTTGAAAATATTCTAGACAAAGGGTGTGAATTGGGGTTCCTTGTAAATTGATTTAGTGTCTTTATTATTGTGATAATCAATAATGTATAATAATCTAGTATAGTTCACCGGCAATAATATCTACCAAGATTTAAGATGCAGTGATGAAAGTAATTGAGTACATTTACTTGGGTTCTGTAATCAAGTATGGTTTTGAGGTATATTCTTTGTTTTCTGAGTAGTTCCAAGTTTCAGTATTTTTATTTCTATTTTACTAGATTTTAAGACAAATATTAGACTGTTATTTCCACTAAATTATTAGACTTTGAGACTACATTATATGAGCTTGTAGAGCTGCTATTTTCTTTCACATGGCGAGAGAGAGGGAGATAGAAAAAGACAGGAAGTAACAATATTGATTTATTTTAGGTTAATTGAGAGACAGAGAGCATATTAGAGAAAGAGAAGAGTATAAATGTTGAATTGTATAAATTCAACATTTATACAAGTTTTTGTCTCTGAGCCTTTAACTTCCTGGGCCATATTAACCTAGTCTGACAGTGTGTGAGTTGTATTAGGGTACCTGGGTGGTGTCCTTGTTGGCTCTGCTGTCGGCTTGCCCCTTTGCCAATTTGAGTGACATGTATGATAAAACAGTGAGCTCACGTGCCATGGTGGGGAGAAAAAAATCCTGGGGGTTCCACCGACAGCAGGTCCAATCGTCCAATCGGTCCACTCCTTGAGAAAGTGGAGAAGGAGACATTTTAGTTCTGTCTTAACTTAAATTGTCAGATACATTTTAAACATTTGAATATTATTAGAGGCCTTCATGCCAATTATTTTACCAGAACAGAAATGGTCAAAATACGGTCTAAAAAATAACATATAGCTTCTCACTCTGCTTCGCGACGGCAAGCGAGGGGGTGAGAGGCGCAGAGTAAACGGAGCGAATTCGGTACCAAAACAGACAGATAACAAAATAATACTGGACAATTATTGATAAAAATAACCACGCTATTTCTTATGTGATTAAGTGGCTGGGTTAAATAACACCGGTCAAAAGATTTCCATCCGATACAGGCAAAACCTCTGTACTGGGAATCCTCCAAAGACAGGAAAAACCTCTGTCTGGGTCAAAATAAGTCCACTTCTCCTCCAAAGACAGGAAAAACCTCTGTCTTCTACCCTTTTTTTTAGAAACAGGAACAACATCTGATTCTGTGGACTTAATGAAATCTACTGTTATAATAACACCAACTGGGGACTAGCATCAACCATGACCACCGGCGGCTATGTCCAAATTCTTTAGAACCAGGCAAACCCTCTGATTCTGGTAAACAATGTGCAACAAAAAGCAACAAAAAGGTACCGAGAGAAAAAAAATAGTTTCTGTGAAGTTTGAAAATCACAGAAATAACGACCGATAAAATGACCATCTACTGTTATCAGATAAGGGTTAATTTACGACGCGTGTCAAACCAGAACATAATTAGGAGATTTCCGGCTCCTCGACGGAGGGAGAACAATAATTCATCATTAATTCAAAATTCAAAGACACGACACATAATGTTACAGAGGCTGATAGGTATTTTGTTATGGTTCATATCATCTTTTTATCAATACATATTGATGACCACCTGAAGTTGAAGGCACAGTGACTGTGTCATAAAATGTCATGTACAGTACAACACAAGGTCTCCGTCTGGTTGAAATCAGACCTTATCAACTGCCTGGAGCCTGTACCGAAAACAATGAGAATTGTTTTGGTTTATAAGGCTCAGTGTCATCCAGACACGAGCAAGGACATCTCTCCTCCCAGGAACCCTGTATATGGACTCTTTGTCTTGTGTTGAAACGTCATCCATTGACTGATGAAATGACCATACTTATACTCATGTCAAAACATAATTTGTCAGAGAGAGCACGAACCATTGATTATTCTGTACTGTACCTGTCTTGAATACTCTCTCTCCATAGTAAACATACCATTCTCACTCTGATCACTCTCCTGTCTTATTTCTGTGTGATGGATTATTGTATCTCATATGGGAATAAGGAGGTGTTGTTGTTTAATAATAATATATCAATCAAAATGGTCCTACGTCGCCGCATACAGATGTAATCTTGGCCGACCGATGGATGGACAAGTGACCGTGGGTGCACTTTCTCTCCCCCGGTGGGTCGGTTTTACAACACGTATAAAAGAACCAGCTGTGAGTTTGGAAGTTTACTGTGTTTTCAGACAAGGTTATTATTTTGACAACAGTACAATTTATTTTATAACATTCCCTGCTTGGACATCCGCCACTGGACCGCTGGACACATGGTTTTCTGATTGCATGCTCCACGGTCCGAGGACGGATCTTTATGCACCACTGGTGACCGGAATAATATTTTAAGATAAGTATACTGTTTTCTTCAGTTATCTGTGCGCGATGAGTCGCTTCTCAGTTTGAATTATTGTTTTGATTTTTGATATTTCAGGGAGTCGGACAAGGCTAAATAATGTTTTAGTATCGCTCAGTCTATTTTACCTTCACTTGTTTTAACACATAAATTGCTCGGACACATCCTATCATAGGCTATTGTCCCCGCCAGCCCAACATAGGGGAAATACAGTAGGACAGGAGACACCATTCATTATAACATTCTTTTAAATTATAACATTTGTAATTACTTATTAATCCTTTATAGTTTACGGTTGGCCCCTGATTGATATATTATTATTAAACAACAACACCTCCTTATTCCCATATGAGATACAATAATCCATCACACAGAAATAAGACAGGAGAGTGATCAGAGTGAGAATGGTATGTTTACTATGGAGAGAGAGTATTCAAGACAGGTACAGTACAGAATAATCAATGGTTCGTGCTCTCTCTGACAAATTATGTTTTGACATGAGTATAAGTATGGTCATTTCATCAGTCAATGGATGACGTTTCAACACAAGACAAAGAGTCCATATACAGGGTTCCTGGGAGGAGAGATGTCCTTGCTCGTGTCTGGATGACACTGAGCCTTATAAACCAAAACAATTCTCATTGTTTTCGGTACAGGCTCCAGGCAGTTGATAAGGTCTGATTTCAACCAGACGGAGACCTTGTGTTGTACTGTACATGACATTTTATGACACAGTCACTGTGCCTTCAACTTCAGGTGGTCATCAATATGTATTGATAAAAAGATGATATGAACCATAACAAAATACCTATCAACCACCCTTCGCTGTCTGTGGAGCAAAGCATATAGGGCCTATGCCACATAAGCCTATCAGGATGATGCCAAGTCACGGACATGTGTTGTATTTGCATTTTTGCACTATTAAAATAACTTGATTGTCCCCTTGTAGCATGTGTGCCTTTCTATGCAGCTCTCTTGTTGACTTTTTTCAATGTGGAAATTTGCTAGCTAGAGAAGCATCATTTAGTTTGTTAGTACTCATCATGATTCTTCATCCACACTGCATGGCCCCATATAGAACCTCACCCGTCGCTGCATACTGTTGTGCTCCGAGATGAGGTCCTAAAAAGATGGCGTAGCGATCGCTGGACTGCCGCAACAACTAGTTGGAAAACACTCAAAACTACATTTTATCCAAAAAGTAAAGGTAGTTCCGAGCTCCCAGACTGTGGTTTACCTAACCTCGGTACATAAAACATGAACTACGGCATGAAACAACGCCTTAAATCGCTAGTTTTGTAATGTTTTCCCATTCAACTGGAACTCCCCCGGCGGCAGTTGCCTGTATCTGCTACAATGGGAAAGATGCAGTACTTGCACCTGCCGCCGGGGGCTTTTCTGAATTTAATGAGACTAAATAAGCGATTTAAACCGTTTTCCCAACGCTGTGGTTGATGTTTTATGTACCGAGGTTAGGTAAACCACAGTCTGGGAGCTCGGAACTACCTTTACTTCTTGGATAAAATGTAGTTTTGAGTGTTTTCCAACTCGTTGTTGCGGCAGTCCAGCGATCGCTACGCCATCTTTTTAGGACCTCATCTCGGAGCACAACAGTATGCAGCGACGGGTGACCACACTGCACAGAATATCCCATGCAATTTTACCAGAGCACTGTTAGTCAGTATTACCTGCTTCCACCACCTCTCACGACGAGGACGTAGGGTTGGATTTTAAGAGGCTAAAATGTTTTTAGTTGGGCGCCTGGGTGGGTCACCAAGAGTGCATAATATATGGTCCTTATAAGGTCCAGAGGCCCTTTCTATCATGTCATCGTGATATGTGCTCTTTCTGCTATTACTTCGGTGAGCCACACCACTCGCCCCTTTTTATCCTTTAGATAGTTTTTCCCCCCTATACACACTGCACAGTTGTCCTGGGGAAGGGGTTTAACCTATCATGGGAACCTCATCACATCATTTCCTTTCCCAGATTACAATTATTTATACATTTTTTTACATTTATTTTTCTTTGGTTTAGTCATCGTAATGAATTGACCAATGGTCCTGACATCTTTCACCAGGCCCCCTGACACAATTTATTTTTGGAGATAAGAACCTTGATTTTACACCCTCTTATCCGTAATTCTTTGAGTGTTCGGATCCTTTTTTTCAAGGCCATGTAGGATTTGTAGCATTAGCCTACCATCTTTGAGCCATTTAGATGTTTTAAATCTTTGTAAGCCATGTAACCACCAATATGTATTACAATAGCAATGTAAAAGAAAAAAAAAAATCTTTATGGAATCATTTACTGCTGCCCTCCCTCAGAAGAACAAGATGGAGAACTGACAAGATTGTGTTACAGAATCATTTACTGTCCTCCCCTCAGACGCAGCACAAGATGGAGGGTGGACTCCTTTTGGATATTATAGTCAGACAGTGTGCGGCCATCTTCCAGTTGTTTGCCAGCAAAGATCAGCCTTTGCTGGTCAGGGGGGATTCCTTCCTTGTCCTGGATTTTGGCCTTGACATTTTCAATGTTATCACTTGCCTCAACCTCCAGAGTAATGGTCTTGCCAGTTAGGGTCTTGACAAAGATCTGCATTCCTCCCCTCAGACGCAGCACAAGATGGAGGGTGGATTCTTTCTGGATGTTGTAGTCAGACAGTGTGCGGCCATCTTCCAGCTGCTTGCCAGCAAAGATCAGCCTCTGTTGGTCAGGGGGGATGCCTTCCTTGTCCTGGATTTTGGCCTTGACGTTCTCAATGTTATCACTTGCCTCAACCTCCAGGGTAATGGTCTTGCCAGTTAGGGTCTTGACGAAGATCTGCATGCCTCCCCTAAGACGCAGCACAAGATGGAGGGTGGACTCCTTTTGGATATTATAGTCAGACAGTGTGCGGCCATCTTCCAGTTGTTTGCCAGCAAAGATTAGCCTCTGCTGGTCAGGGGGGATTCCTTCCTTGTCCTGGATTTTGGCCTTGACATTTTCAATGTTATCACTTGCCTCAACCTCCAGGGTAATGGTCTTGCCAGTAAGGGTCTTCACAAAAATCTGCATGTTTGCACAATTCCGGTATACACAGTGAATAAAAAAACGTCCTATTTGACTTAGACCTGTACTCTGCAAACTGTGAAGCCTGAACCCTCTTTTATGTCGGGGTTTGCCGGTGACATCACAGTTCTGACCTCATATTGTGAATTTGAGGCATTGTCTCCAAAATTAGAAATTCAAGTGCAGTTGTTGCAGTACTTGATGGCCTCTGTATGTCATCAGTCATCAATACTGTGGCATCAGGCATCTCCATATTTAGGCAAAACTAGAAGCTCGGCCGCCCTTCGAGCGGGGGCCTGCCAACTCGGGAACGATGTAAATAAATAGGGAATGAATGCCCGTGTATCGGATCGGGTCGAGGCCGGGCACTGCACTCCCTGCTGCGGCGGGGAACGCACGTGCCGAAGTCTGTTTAGTGCAAACCCGATAATACCTGTTGTCATAGGACCCGTTTTGACCATCTGTTTGCCTGTGTCCATTTATGCCCATATATGGAGATCTATGCAGACACAGTGCCGGTTCCGGAAAACTCTGATGTCAGACATCAGCTCCGTATATGGAGATTCCGAACCTTTCGCGCCGGTTCTGGAAAACCGCGTATCGGGTCGGGTCGAGGCCGGGCACTGCACTCCCTGGCCTGCTGCGCCCGTTCTTGAAAACCGCGCATCGGGTCGGGTCGAGGCCGTGCATTGCACTGCGCGCCCTGGCGGGGAACGCGCGTGCCGAATCTGAAGCCGGTGGGACGAACAGTTCTCGAGATACGCGGATTACATACATATTTATTGTAAGATAATATAAATATTGGTCCACTCCATAATACGGTTTTATACAGGTTTTAGCCTAAACAACCACTCAGATATTGAATTTTCATGTTCTAATTCCAAGCCATTTCAGATGCAATACCAAAATGCCCTTTGTTGGCAACGGGGCACTGTCTTTGTGCTAAAATTGGAAAGATACAGAAAAGATACCAAGGCACCATGCTAATCTTTTCTGTATCGTTCCAATTTTATCATGGCACCATGCTAATCTTCTCTGTATCGATCCAATTTTAGCACCACTTTACCCCGCCCAGGTGCCCAACTCATAGTCTCATTAGAATTAGCCTCCCAAAAATCGGGTCGAGGCCGGGCACTGCACTCCCTGCTGCGGCGGGGAACGCACGTGCCGAAGTCTGTTTAGTGCAAACCCGATAATACCTGTTGTCATAGGACCCGTTTTGACCATCTGTTTGCCTGTGTCCATTTATGCCCATATATGGAGATCTATGCAGACACAGTGCCGGTTCCGGAAAACTCTGATGTCAGACATCAGCTCCGTATATGGAGATTCCGAACCTTTCGCGCCGGTTCTGGAAAACCGCGTATCGGGTCGGGTCGAGGCCGGGCACTGCACTCCCTGGCCTGCTGCGCCCGTTCTTGAAAACCGCGCATCGGGTCGGGTCGAGGCCGTGCATTGCACTGCGCGCCCTGGCGGGGAACGCGCGTGCCGAATCTGAAGCCGGTGGGACGAACAGTTCTCGAGATACGCGGATTACATACATATTTATTGTAAGATAATATAAATATTGGTCCACTCCATAATACGGTTTTATACAGGTTTTAGCCTAAACAACCACTCAGATATTGAATTTTCATGTTCTAATTCCAAGCCATTTCAGATGCAATACCAAAATGCCCTTTGTTGGCAACGGGGCACTGTCTTTGTGCTAAAATTGGAAAGATACAGAAAAGATACCAAGGCACCATGCTAATCTTTTCTGTATCGTTCCAATTTTATCATGGCACCATGCTAATCTTCTCTGTATCGATCCAATTTTAGCACCACTTTACCCCGCCCAGGTGCCCAACTCATAGTCTCATTAGAATTAGCCTCCCAAAAAGTACCGCACCCTTCTCAAGGGGGCCCAATAGGACTGTGCTTGTGTGTTCACCCTAAACTGAAGACAGATTTCAAAAGAGTACCGTTCAGACACGCCCATTCAGAAAATCACTGAAATGAAAGGCAAGGCTTAGCCTTAGAGTTAATGAATTGGGTTTTTTGGGCTGGAAGAGACAGTGGGAAGACCAAAAAACAAGGAAAGAAATTAAGAATGTGAAATTCAATTCAAATGTGAAAACATGCATCATCAAGCTGCTCTTAAAAAATAATATTCTAGACACCTAATGAAGAATCACAGCTATAGGCCCATATCAAACTCTCTGTTTCAAGAAAAACATTGAAAAAGCAGTTTTTCAACAACTGAACAATTTCTTAGCAGGATTTCGACCACACCACAGCACTGTCTGAGACTGCTTTTGTTAAGGTGTTAAACACAGGCAAGTGGCAGCACTTCAGTCTTAGCATTACTGGATCTTAGTGCTGTATTCAACACAGTCTCTGTTTTGTGTAAAGCACTCTGAATCGCCTTATTGCTCAAATGTGCTATACAAATAGCCTTGCCTTGCCTTACAGTACAGTACAGTACACAGGATTCCAGTACTATTTACCGAAAATGTAATGTAAACAAAGCCATTGCTGCCTTCAAACACGGAAAAATAACAAAAGGTTCAGCACTTAGGCCTACTCCAAACAGACTTAAAATGCAGACAGGGACAAACCTCCATTACACCAGGGTTTATGGGCAATAGAGGCTCAGGGGTAGAGTGGCCGCTTGGCAACCAGAAGGTTCCCAGTCCAATCCCGGGCTCCCCCAGAGTTACTGTGGAGGTGTCCTTTAGCAAAACACACAGATGAGCAGGTTGTTGCCTTGCATGGTTTCCTCCACCATCGGTCTATGAATGTGTGTGTGAATGTAATGCACAATCTATGTAAAGCGCCTTGGATAAAGGCACTATATAAATGCACCATTTACCATTTATCTGGCCATGTCCAAGTGAATAAATGTTAACATCTTCACCTAATTTATATCTTGTATGAGATAAGGTTTCCTGTGTAGATAAGCTGAAGATCTTACTAGGATCTCATTTTAGTTGACCTTGTACCAGTGAACTGTACTGGCATGGAACTTTACCTTTCCTATGCAAACTATATACATTCCTCTAAGAGCCGCATCCCACTTCCAAGCCCATTCACGCCCCCTTTACATCGACTTCAACTCATAGGTAGGTGCTAGAACGTAAGGAATACCGCCCATAACTCTATCATTGGCCCCCCGTTGCCATGGTGACCGCCGTCCATTGGCTCGTATTCCCAGCTATGGGACCGGCGGATCCAATTTCAACCGAGGGGGGCGTAGCCAGAACACACACACACACACACACACACACACACACACACACACACACACACACAAAAAAATAGCTAATAGTTAGCTCACAACTTTCCACTTTTCTCTTTCACCTCAATCGCAGTAACATCCGTATACACCACTTGGCTAGGACTGATCACGTGGCACACGGAGTTCTTAACCGGAAGTGCGTCCGGCGGTCAAATATGTCCGACCGGAAACGTGCGCTGCGCCACAATAGTTCCGCCACAATAGTTCCGCCACAATAGTTCCGCCACAATAGTTCCGCCACAATAGTTCCCCCCCCCCCAATTTTTTTTTTTTTTTTTTTTTTTCCTTTTTTTTTTCCTTTTTTTTTTTTTTCCTTTTTTTTTTTCAAAAAAATTTTTTTTTTTGAAAAAAAAAGTTTTTTAGTAAAGAAGCGGGCGTGGACTCTAGATGTGAGCGGCCCGAAGGGCCGCGAACCTCTAGTACTAATACAATCTTCAATCAATCCATCAATCAATCTATACATATTTGCCTCTGAGATGTAGTGGAGTAGAATTAAAAGTATTGAAAATTGGAAATACTGAACTAAAGTAAGAGTACCTCATAATTGCACTTTAGTACAGTATTTGAGTAAATGTACTGTACACCACTGCCCAGAACCCCACTAATATGTATTGGGTCACACAAGATCCACACAGACTAAAGTATTCTCCAGGGACTGGATCAAGGCCCACAGTGGCCTTGCAAGAAAATGTTACACTATTATTTACACTATTAGGAAAATTCTAGTTAAATGGTATTATGTACTGTAGGCTATGTAATCTTATCACAGCATCCCCCGAACCCCTGCAACACAGGAAGGACAGAGCTTGAATAATAGTTGAAAATGTAGGGTAAATTATGTTAGATGAGCCATGAAAATTGCACCACAAAATCATTCTGACACTCAAGGAAAATTCTTGTGGGTCCCGGGAGGAAATGTTAACCCCATTTCCAGGGGTCAAGGGTGAACCAGCATGCTCCTTATACTCTGTGTTTGTTCAGTGGGTCAGCACCTGGATCTGGTTCTAATTCTAGATGCCCACTTGATATATCGTCACTGTCGGACAGAAACCTCGTATCTCCAAGCTTCACATTTGTAATTCTTTTCGCAAAGTAAAGCACTGCTTCATCACACAAGGCCGTCGCACAAAAGTAGTGAAAACAGCAGATCTACAAGCACACAAAGCCTCGCAGTGCGAGGCGTTGTGTAGTTGTAGATCTGCTGTTTTCACTAGTTTAGTTCATTTTTAAAATGATAGATACAAAACGAACGGTCTTGGACATACAAGGTTTCCACCCGACAACGACGATATGGAACTTTACAGTAGTGGAGGATGTGGCTGTTTATTACACTGCTGCTCATGTGGATTTAATAGGGCAGTGTGTGCGCGCGTGTGTGTGTGTGTGTGCGCGCGAGCAGTGTAAAGTAACTAAGTACTTTTAGTACTGTACTTAAGTACAGTTTTGAGGTATTTGTACTTTACACGAGTATTTCCAATTTCCAATACTTTTAATTCTACTCCACTAAATTTAATTGAAAACTTTAGTTACAAGTTACTTTGCAGATATAAATTATAATATTATAAAACATAAATAAACCACTTTAGCCCTATTTTGTACCTTGGCAAGTTGAAAATAGCAGATCTACAAGCTCACAACGCGTTTTGTACTTGTACATTTGGTAGGCTACTTTAAGTATTTATTGACGCCAATACTTTCACACTTTTATTCAGTATGCATTTTGAATTCCGGACTTTTACTTGTAACAGAGTACATCTACATTGCACTATTGATACTTCTACTCAAGTAAAGAATGTGAGTAGACCATACTTTTTCCACCACTGTGTGCGAGCGCGCGTGCGTGCTCGACTGTGCTTGTGTGTTCATCCATAAATTTGCGGGAGAAAGGGGTGACATATTGTGAAATGCAACGTGCCAAAAAAGGAACTTTATCCTTTAAATGTGAATGCAGTGTTTATTTAACTTTGAGGTTGCTCTGGGGCTGCACTGTGTCAGATGTTGAGTCTGTTCTCACTGGTCCACATATTAACTTCAACATTCCCCACTTATCGCTACGACACAGAAGCCTCCCAACTCTGGGAAATCTCTTCTTTTTTTTTAAGTTTACATTTGAAAGTTTATATGGCTATAGCAGATGGTGTTTTGACTGCAATGCGCACTGTAGCCTATACCTGTAGTGACTGAGGATAGTTTTAAAAGGATCACACTTTACATTTTGTGTAGTAAGACGCACTAAAGGGCAAGGTCACTCACATGGGCGTGTCGTGTGCATGCATCCGCCTGGGTGACAGCAGACTGCTGGGTTATAGGTGAGCACTGGCTTTGGCATGGGGTCAACTTTCCCTCTGCGTCCTAAAATGACTAAATGTGGCCAAAATTTCCCAAATATGGAGATGACTGACGTCAGACATCATAGATGTTTGATGTCAAAGACCACATGAGACTGACACAATATGTCCATATATGGGCATTCCCAGATATGGGCATAATATTCATGACATCATGGATCTCCATATATGGGCATAAAAGGGACAAGTACAGAATTAATTTGCAAGTGTGACTCGCGTTGCGGTTGGTTGTTTAAGTTGGCCAAAATGTGGCCATATTTTCTAAATATAGATGAGCTGGGATGAGGTGTCACACACTGTGACGCACATGGGTTTAACAGGTCAGCTATATCCTTCTGCTGAGCTGGGATGATATTGACATCAGGGATCTCCATATTTGAGCATAAAAGGGACAAGGACGGAATTCATTTGCAACATCATTGTGATGTCAGAACAGGTCAGCTATCCTTCTGCTGAGCTAAGATGAGGTGTCATTGTGATTTGTGATGTCAGACTCAAGCTGGAGGTTTTCATACGTATAAGTATGAAACACAATTTGACATGTCGTACCATATTATGAATAGAACAGTACTTTTTACTGTGCAGAAATACCAATCAATGTCAAAACTTCAGTTAATTAAAATACATTTCATAATTAACAAAACTAATTCAAAATGGCTTGAAAAAACTAAAGTGTATAAGTTGGTTGCTCATCCAGATGATGCATGGACAGTCATAATCACCAGCTATTCAGAGAATAATAACAAATGGCTTAAAAATCGAACTCAGGAAAGGACATGACACATTACTCTCAAGAGGGTATGACTACAACATAAACCATATTCCTGTAATGGATACCATGACTGTAGAGTGCAAGTAAAAACCTATTGTGATTCATAATCTATGATATATTGTAAGCAGGCACTGGGGGAAGTGGAGCCTCATACCATTTCCTAGCACCAGAGGGCAACAGGGAGCTGATTCCATACCATATAGACCCACCAAATAAAGAGGAAATGCTAAACAAACAACTTTACAAAATTGTTGCTGGCATTAAAGCAAAGCCTTTTATGGGTTACTGTTAAGTTCAGTCCAGTCGTAGGTCCTCTGTCTGTCTGTGACAGTCTGTCTATTTGTCTTTCCATCTGTCTATATTCATAGAAACATAAATTATGTATTCTTTAGGGGTGAAAGCCCTCATATGCATGCCCTCACGTGTGATTTCTCTTCATACAAGTGCAAAGCATTATTCTGGACTTCAGGAGATGTTTCAAACACACACGTTCTATTTTTCGCTCGCCATAACGTCACCGATAATTTGCAGACACTTGCACCTACATTAGTTAGGCCTCACAGAGAGTGTCAGGTAAATGTTTGATGTATTCCTTCCACGACCGTAAAATTAACATTCTCCTCCTCAGTGCCTTTGGGGAAGGGGCTCCCAGTCGCTGACCTGGAGGTGGGGTCGACACTCAGGAGGGTCATAAGCGTCACGTCTGCCCGTCACTGGAAAGCACTCGTGTTACACCTCTGACCTCTGATACACTTGGGCTTATGCATGTACACAGGTGTGCTGTGCACACACACAAACAAGCACACATGCACACACAGACACGTGCAAGCATTTACCATAACGTAAGCATGCACACACACACACGCACGCACGCACGCACGCACGCACGCACACACACACACACACACACACACACACACACACACACACACACACACACACACACACACACACACACACACACACACACACACACACACACACACAGAGTGAACACATACACGCATTCAATCAATTCCCCCTACATTCAGTATATTCATAGATTCAGCAATCATACATTCATATATTCAGAGATGCATTTGCAAATATCTTTAGAATCTCATGTATTTAATTCTTGATCTATTTTAACTTACTTTATGTATCCCGTTTTTTTATATGCTTCCTTTTTTATGTTTTGGGGTCGTCTGTATTGCACCCATTCCATTCTCGTGAAGACAATATCTCAGGAAGGTCATGGAGGGAATGTCATTACAACAACATCTGCTTGGACTTAGAGGATGAACTGATTCGAATTTAGTGGTCAACGGTCAAGGTCACTGTGACCTCGCAAAACTAGTTTTTGGCCATAACTCTTGAATCCACACACTATTATGACAAAACCTCACACAAACGTCTAATAGCATAAAATGATTGTGGGATGTTGGTGGTCAAAGGGCCAAGGTCACTGGGGCCCTCACAAAACACGTTTTACACATGTCAGTATAGTGATAACTTACGTTTTGCCAAAAGAAGACACTTGGGGGGCTGGACACAGATGTAGACGTAAACTTTAAACTGCAGCTGTTTGGCAGAGGCATACAGTACAACCACAATATTTCTAGTTGGACTTTATCTTACCTGTGCTTTCCTGTGTTTCAACCTTGCTGCTGTTGCAGCAACTATGATGACACCTGATGTCTCTGCAGGGATCAATAAAGATTTGTCTTATCTTATCTTATCTTATCTTCAATAAATTCAGAAACAGACGATTAGAAAACAAAACTGCTATCTCTCTGCATCAACATTACCTCTCTCTCTCTCTCTCTCTCTCTCGACCTAACACCCCTAAAACATGATGATCAGGTATTATGATTATACTAGGGGGAAGATTTTTTCCAAAAAGTGTACTGAAGGAGTTAAAATTATGTTTGATGATGTGGCCACACCCACCAGTTCATTAAGTATGCTTGGTTGTCAGGTGGGTGGTGACCCAGCTGAAGTTAGCAACACCCACTGTGTTGGCTGTAGGTAGACCTATGGTAAAAGGGGAGGGATATGAGTTTATGATGTCATTAAATCAGTGTTTTTCGATCGGGCCTTCTGACTCAGAGGCGTTCAGCTTTCAGGAAGAAACCAAAAATACTCAGGGAAGGCAAATTTGCATATTATAACCTCACCCAGTGGTCTATTAGAGTAATCTTAACTCCATAGACACATACAAAACAGAAAAAGTACAAAACTATGGCCACCACCTCTTTAAGACCCCCTGCAGCCAGTGGACAGACCGGGGCGTTCGTGCACCACAGAGGAAGTGCGCTCCACATCTGGTAAAGATGTTGGTATAGGTCCCGGTGGACAGGCGAGAGGAAGGGACGCGCTATAGGCTCAAAAGCAAACAAATATATTTTCTTTCTAACACGTAGAGGTGCAGGGATTACACTGTGTGTCTGAGCTGTCAGCGACGGAGGGCAGAGGCATCCAAGGTCAGGGCAGCCACTGCGGTTGTAAACAGAATTTACCACCAAAAACAAAGCAAAGTCTGGAGTGGTCATTCCTAGCAGCGCTGCCCTGTCTTAACCTCAGTTGTTCTCAAGGTTTGGAGCTCTATACAGGCATATCCACTACCATGACCCAAGGGAGTGCAGTACACGGCATCGAGTTGGTCGGATAGGTTCCGAATAATAAAATATGTTCCGGATTGCAGATTTAACATGTGGATTAATTGGCATTCAGTCTAGACAAAAATAGTTCCTGGAGAAAAGAGATTGATTTACACATCATATATTCAAACATCCATGACTTATTAACCACGCAATTATGTTTAGCCAACAATGACTCAATTATTCAGGTAGCCAACGTTCGATGATCTTTTTATGACTTTGGAGGAAATATGGACAAACACAAAATCTAAAATTAAAGACAGACACAGAAAGATGGTCTATGTTTATATATGATATATGAAATGGTCAAAGCTGTGAATAGACAATGATATGTATTGACACAGCTGCTGTTAGTAGTGTAGGTAAGCCTACTTATGTGAACTTCAGTATTCATAAGTACTTTTGAATACGGTAGATATAAGAAAGGGTTGCGTGTCTTTGCTCAGGGACTCTTGTGCATTATTACTGTGTATTGACAGAGAGTGAATCAGCAACACTTTGACTACTCAGCACGCCTCACAAACCACACAGATAAAAAACAAAACACCACACCAGTTTTCTTTTGATACATCACTATAGAGAAGTGGTTTTCAACCAGAGGTCCGGGGACCACCAGTGGTCCTTGTGGGGGTTCCAGCCAGGTGGTCCCCAGCTAAATGATGGAGAGTTGGCAACCAAATGTACCCTTATAGATCTTTAAGTCTTGAGAACCCTTACGGTTCCATTTGGTTTCATACATTCTCAAGAATTATATTATTGTTAAACATCTGCATTACTTGATTTACAAGAAGTCTACACAATTGGAGAATGTAGATATATATATATATTTTTTTTTTAATCAACTTTTGCCTGCCTCTCTCCTATGGCACTACATCAATACAGCATGGAAATGTGGACAAAGTCTTATCCAACAATAACAAAATATTCGACGTTTTTGTAAATCTCTTCAAATGGTGGTCCGTGGCTCATATGCAGAATAAATAATGGACCTTGATATGAAAAAGATTGAAAGCCACTGCTATAGAGTACCACGTTTTTCACACACCCCTCCACAGTTTGCACATTCCAGATTTTATATACATTACAAACATACCTGTAGAATGGTGGTCCCATGTGTCCGTCACATGTATATGTCCTTGCATTTCCTTGTTGCCATAGTAACAGACTAATCTAGCCAGGCAGTTGCATGGCAAATTTAAAGCACATCATGGACCTGAGGTGTGACTTCTGGTAACTGAAGTCACTAATCCATGACAATATTACAGACATTATCTACCATGGGCTATTTTAAAACCAAAATAGACTGTCAATGAATACAGTAGCCTATGGCCTATCTAAAAATGGCATTGAACATCATGAAAAGCACGGGTAAAATTGTTAAAACAGGAAACTAATTCACAAATAATACAACTTAATAATCGGTTTTGATGATGGATCCTGTCTGATATTACTGGATAAAAGCTTTTAACTGCTGGTCGTTAAGTAATTTCAAGATGTCTGTTTGGGTTCGGATTACTTGTGATGTCACCATTATCCCAGTAAGGCTGTGTGTAAAGCGGTGTAATTTCTAAGATTCTAAATAATTAGCAAATAAATAGTTAAAAGACCATTGACTGATTAGTGACAGATTGAAAATCTAAAATAATCAGTAATGTAGCCCTATAACAGAAGATCATAGAAAAGGTTTATCCTCTATTTTCTCTGGTACAGTAACAGTACTGTATGTATGCTGAAGTCTACTTCCTTAGTTTTGTCTCAATGCCACACCCTGGTCATCAATATCAATGCTGGGAAAAGCCTTTCATTCTTTATCAGATTACTCTGTGCAGTATGTTACCTGTAATCTAATTACATTACTCTGTGCAGTATGTTACCTGTAATCTAATTACACTACACTGGCAGAAGAAGCACATGCCGTGTGTGTGTGTGTGTGTGTGTGTGTGTGTGTGTGTGTGTGTGTGTGTGTGTGTGTGTGTGTGTGTGTGTGTGTGTGTGTGTGTGTGTGTGTGTGTGTGTGTGTGTGTGCCCAAGCATACACATGACACACACACACAAACATGGACACACAATGTAGCACACCAACATACTGTACATGTACATGTGCATACGGCAACAGGCGCACACCCACACACACACAGAGAAGTGAGTCAGTACAGGAGTGAGGTAGGGATGATCTCATCCTAAGACATTGTTAGGATGATGTCAGACTTTAGATCAGTTAGTTAACAGCAGCCGTGTGTGTGTGTGCGTGTGTGTGCGCGCGTGTGTGTGTGAATCCCACTTTCTGAAAGGCCAAATTGTAAACATCCGTTCACAGACCATTGCAGTAGGGAAAATTCTCAGGTAGCTAACAATTAAGATCTCTATCCTTCTCTCTAGCTAGGGCTGGACAATTAACCGACAAATTATTTGGAAAAAGACATTAAGAACCGATTACCGTCTTAATTGTATTTCTTATATATCAACAAATCAACATGAAAAAGTTCAAATAGATTTGTTATAATCGTCTAAAAATCAATCAGTCCTGATTAAACAAGCCCTGTATGATATTTTGTTGTACAATGGTGGTGTACACAAATAGCAGAAATAGCCGATCTATAGGTCGCATCACATCGCGACACGCTGTGAGCTTGTAGATCTGCTATATTCCCTTTTTACACATGTCAATTAAAAGATAAGAACGTATATAACAGTGTAGGTAGATGAATACATCAATATTGTGTGGGAACTATTGTGGCCACGATGATGTCACAAGCAGAACCTTCTTGATCTTTCTCAATCGATACATTTTGCAGTAGTGTCTCTCTTACAAACTCTCTGTCTCTCTCCATTCCTTAGATCAGTGGTTCTATTGTGAAAATAGCAGATCTACATGCTCACAACGCCTTGCATTGCAAGGAGTTATGAGTGTGTAGATTGTCTATTTTCACAATTTCTGACACTAGTATTTGACAATTTGTGCAATGTTTAATTTGTAATTTTAGAGGTTTTAAAAAGTCCTTAAATTGTCACTCTAGAAATGTGCAGAAGTCTATACACTTAAACGTTATGTTGGTTTGTTTACTGTTGAGTGAGACAACAATGTTCCACATTAAGTTAATCATCTGGGGACCCTGCAAAATATTTGGGGACCCCCCTGGGGGTCCCGACCCACAGGTTGAGAACCACTGCCTTAGATAACATAGTTTGGTATAACTTTTCCAGAGACGCCTCTACACAGTAAAATACCCAGTGTTAATGTAACTCCTTAACTTACTTACATACGGTAATTTTACTCCTAAGAGTTGATGTCCTTTTGATTACACTGTGCAAAGTTCAGCTATTTGAAGCTCGAGCGAGATACGTTTGATCTCTTATCCCAGATCCCCTGGGTCCCTTTTTCACCCTTCTCCCCCCCCCCCCCCCACCCAACTCCCCTCTTCACCCATGGGGTGGCTCCCATTCTCTCTCTCTCTCTCTCTCTTCTCTCTCTCTCTCTCTTTCTCTCTCTCGTCCTCCCTATCATCTCTGTTCCTCTTTGAATCACTGAGATCTGTTTGATGTCTGATGATCTCACATTCCACATCCTCCTCTTCCCCCCCCCCCCCCCCCCCCCCCCCCCCCCCCCCCACAAACCTCCACCCTTTCTTCTCCTCATCCACCTACTACATGTATACCTCCTTCATTTTCACTCCCTCTCTCACGCGCACATGCACACGCACAGCCACACACACACACACACACACACACGCAGGTCTGAGTTTAATGTAATAGTTGATCTACAAGCTGAGAACATGTTTATTATCTGTATATCAGCTGTTTTGGGTGTGTGACGGCATCGCACAACTAACAATGAGTCAAGCCTAAACCTAACAAACTTATAAACATAAATAAAATACATCTACATCTGAAAATCTACTACTTGTGGGGACAATTCGTTCCTCACAAGTAGAGTAAAACAAGTATACACTACACACACACGCACGCACGCGCACACACACACGCACGCACACGTTTCTCCTGCGCCCTCCTGCTCAATCTCTGTCTCTCTGTCTTCTCTCAAGTGATCTCATTTCCAGGATGCGTGTGTGTGTGTGTGTGTGTGTGTGTGTGTGTGTGTGTGTGTGTGTCTGTGTGAGGAGATGTGAATTTCCTGTCAATGGCTGGTGGTTTGTGTGCAGCAGAGGAGGAGAGGAGATGAGAGGAGATGAAAAAAGGAGAGATCTGAGAGAGAGAGAGAGAGAGAGAGAGAGAGAGAGAGAGAGAGAGAGAGAGAGAGAGAGGGGGAGGGATGGAGGAGGTCACAGACACATTAGGGTGTGTCCTGTTGCCACTGTCCCTTCTCTCTCTCTCTCTCTCTCTCTCTCTCTCTCTCTCTCTCTCTCTCTCTCTCTCTCTCTCTCTCTCTGTCTCTGTCTCGTTCAGGGCGGTGTTAGCACACGGCGCACAATTTGTCGCCGTCGGTCATAAACCTCGTATCTCCACATTTCAACTATTTATACCTTTTCTGTAAATGAATGCCCTACTTTGTCACACTAGAGTGTCACACAAAGGTAGCAAAAGCAGCCATCTACAAGCTCACAACAAGCTCGTATAGATCTGCTATGATGGACTTCATTTATATACTTTTGAAAAAAGAAAATGAAGTGAATGTGAATGTGATTTAAGTCTGTGTTTTGTTTTTTTAATAAAAAACATTTAACCAATGAAAAGTGTAAAGAAGAGCTCACGACTAAATAATGACATTGAATCCATATTGGACTGGGGGACCCCCACCCTGACGACCACTGAGAGTTGAGTCAGTACATTTTGTATAACACGGTTCTGTTGTGAAAATAGCAGATCTACATGCTCTAGTCTACATGATCATGAAGTAAATGCTCACGCGAGGCGTTGTGAGCATGTCGATTTATTTCACAATTTCTGCCTCTAATATTTGACAATTTGGCCAAAGTTGAATTTGTCATTTTAGAGGTATTAAAAAGTCCTTAAATTGTCACTTTAGAAATGTGCAGATACCCTCTATACACTTGGTCTGTTATACTACATTTAACATATAATAACTACATTGAATCCATTGGAACACATGGGCTCTTTCCATTTCCTGAAAGGTGACAGTTTTTGGACATAGGAGGTTTGCGGACGACATGGAGGACACAGTGTTTTCATCCAGACAGTGTAGTGACATCATGTAGAGTATGTGAGCTGCATAGGAGATCAAAGGGCGGGAACACATTTACCCCTGTTGAGCCTCTCCTGCTTTTACCATTTACCCTGTGCTTCTCCTGCTTTTACCATTTACCCTGTGCCTCTCCTGCTTTTACCATTTACCCTGTGCTTCTCCTGCTTTTACCATTTCCAATTGTTTTAACGTTAAATCAATTTGTGGCCTATACAGTACAAATTATAGTGTATTTTCCCGAATTCAAAAAGAGCGAATACTGCAGATCTATAATCTTACAAAACATCACAATGCAACACATGAACATCGGCCACTTTCAATGTTCGTGGCACGATAAAGTATAAAGGGCATAAGCGGATAATAATGATAGTAGTAGTATATAGTAGTAACAGTAGTAATCAGTAAGACACCCTTCTCGCACTGAAACATCAGAGCTTCTTAATACAGCACAGTTAAGAAGCCGGAGTTGCACTATTAATCTGGCTGGTCGAGTCATCATTGTGATGTCAGAACAGGTCAGCTATATCCATATCTGGAGTCCGTGAGGTCAGATATAGAGGTATTGGTATGGAGATGTCTTGGCCATATACAGTATGGTGGTGACATGAGGTGTGACGCATGGACGGACGGACAGACGGACATGATCTGCAGGTTTTCATACTATGGTTGCAATACCAGTGATTGTATTAGAGTAAAGTTATATGCTGCGACTAAAGGTTGTACAGTATGTTAAGAATGACAGGACACATGTGCAAATGTGCGCATGCGCACATCACACACGCACCCACACACGTGATAAATTGCATGTCTAACCCTAACCCTATGCCCTAAAGATTTCTTCTTTGTTCCTGTGTTTACAGTTAAATACCTAAATAATTTAGATATCTGTGCATTGCCCAGCAGTGCACCCTGCTTTCACACACACACACACACACACACACGCACGCACGCACGCACGCACGCACACACACACACACACGCCCCTCCTGCACCACATAATTATAATACCGTTTTTTATCTCCCACCCTGCAGCACAGCACAAAAGAGCCACAAAAAGGCCCGCCCCCAATTTCCCTTCCCCTTCGCCGTCATTGGCTGGGGGAGACTGATGCTGGCAGTGGCCTGCACCAATAAGAGCCGTGCTGGGTGATGTCATGCACCCAGAAGTGTTGCTGCTGCTGATGCTGTTGCCCCGGCGCCTGTATCCGAGGAGCCAGACAGGGTAACCGTAGTTACCGTCACCTCTATAGCATCACCAGAGAAGCACCCCAAAAAGAGAGGGTAAGTGAAATAAATACAACCAAATATATGTACAGTATACTGCATGTTTCTGACCTATAGGACCAGTGTAGCAAGAAAGCGTTATTACTCTGCGTGTGTGTGTGTGTGTGTGTGTGTGTGTGTGTGTGTGTGTGTGTGTGTGTGTGTGTGTGTGTGTGTGTGTGTGCGTGCGTGTGAGACAGGAGGGTAAAGACAGGAATGATGCAGTGTATGTGCAGTGTTGTCAGGAGACACAGAGAGAGAGAGAGAGAGAGAGAGAGAGAGAGAGAGAGAGAGAGAGAGAGGAGGGAGGAGACAACGCTAGGTGTGCTCACATTCTGTGTAGTCTGTGTCATTTATTATTGATCATCCATCTGTGCCATAATGCAGCTTAGCTCCTACATGCTGCGTGTGTATGTGTGTGTGCGTGCGTGTGTGCGTGCGTGCGTGTGTGCCTGTGAGTAAGGAGGTTGCACTGTCAGGTAATGGGTAATGCACAGATGATGCATGCAGAAGTTTCTTGGCGTTGCATAGCGCAGCTATTAATCAGGGATCGATAGATGAGATGGGACAGGTTATTAGTGTTTGAGCTGCGTGTGTGTGTGTTACCTGCTAAGATGTTTGTCATGTTGTTATGCTTTACTTTGATGCGGCAGTCAGTTGTTGACATGTCATGTGTCTTTTACAGTGCACGGTAAAATCCCTAAGGCTGATTTGCAGTATACCTACAGTAGTAGCTGATCTAGTCGTGAGCTTGAAATATCTGCTATTTTTGCCACGCAATATGGCCCGCAACTGAAGTGTAACTCAAGCTTTAGTGTCAATTAAACTCAGAGACAAAAAAAATTACATTCGTTAACTGTTAAATTAACCATATCAATCAACCAATAGGTGGACTGTGCACTTCATCGCTTATCTTGTTAAAGCTGCACAGCTAGAGATTGTCAATACAGCATAACTACTATGGTGTCGGCAGGGGTGTCGCACCAAATTCTGGGCCCTGGGTACAAGGATTCACTGCGGGCCCCCCATGAATGTTCTTCATAGGGGGAGGGGGTTTAAACCATTTAGACTGGGAACGCATTATTACACAATATTTTGTGCTTTAACTATCGAAAAATAGCACATTTACAAGCTCACAGCACTAGCCTAGTTCCAGACCCTGAATCGCTAGCCACACCCCTTTAAATTTTTGTTTTGGCGATTCAGGGGTCTAGAATCGCTCTCATTGAAGAGGCCTTCCTCGTTCGAAAATCCGTATGGCGAATCAGCGTCGTGAATCAGCGTCTTATGATCAGCGTGGGTGGGGGTTTCCCAGAACTCATGTGCGTTTCCAAGTAAACCAGTGCCGCCACCGTACCGTACCGCTCATCGCGTCGCGGCAAAATGCGGTAAATTGCAGTAAAATGCGATCGTATCGATCTCGCTATGAAACACCAGTAGCAGACATGTTATGTTGTGTTTGATTACTAGTTCGTAGTGCTCCTATTCTGCCTGTTAGCCACTAGCCAGCCACACATAACAACACTACGTCATGTGTTGGTCAGACGGTGAACCAATCGCAGAAGACTGCCTCTTTGGCAATGCCCATCCCAGCAATCGCCCTGGGCGGGAGCGACCTCAGACTGAATAATGAAGTGAAACGAAATGTAAATTCAGGCTGAGTGTCAGGCTATCACAGCACGGCACCGCTTGTATATCTGCTATTTCTCAATAGCTAAAGTATAAAATAATTAAGGCCCCTCCACCTTGGGCCCTAGTAACTCAGTCCCACTCCCCCCCCCCCCCCCTTGTGACACCCCTGGGTGTTGACAAGTAGCCGTGTCTGAAGCTCACAAGCCCAACATCCCCACCCTGGCAGATTCCCTCTTGGATGAGCAGTAGATGTTTGGTTTCCTCTCCGTTCAGTGCAGACTTATTTTAAGACTGAGGGAAAAGGACAGCTTGTCCCCACAATCAGCCCTGTCCTTGTTAATTAAAGTCAAATAGAACGTACTTGGCATTAGCATAACACAGTTTGCATGCCACCATTCAGTCAACAGAGAAACGTACCTTGGATTCTCTCTTGGAAAGTTGATATCTCTTGGGAGTCAGACAGTTTTGTCCGGGTCACTGGAGGCATCTGTGGTAGACGGCAGGAAGTTTCGTATCAAAATGTGATATCTGGCCATTAAAAGATCATTTGATACTTACTCTCATAATGACTGCTGGGACAAACAAAACCCATTATGGAAAAACAGTGTTATCATTTATTGGCTTACACTGGGGTATCATTTTAGCAAATACATCTTTAAATCTGAAGCATTTGGCAGCAAGAAACCCTCCTTTTTCAAAACCAGTTTGTACATTCATACAATAATGAAATCTGGCCTTCATTTTCCATCATCAGTGTGCTAAATATGGGTAAATGTGTGTTGTTCTACATTGTGGAGAACATATACTGTAAGTCTTGGAATTAAAATAACATTGAGAATTGTACTCTGTGTAGTTGACAAGGAATGACTAATAGGCTATAATGATGTAACAATCTCAGGCTTAAATCAATGTCTTATTTTTTTTATTATTATTTTTTTTACATTTCTTTCAAATCCCTTAAAAGAGGCCTTTATTGAAAAGCCCTTCCATAATTTAGAGTTTTTATTCGATTCCCTTCCCGATCCATTTTTTATTTCTCACTATACTTTATATTTTATCGTTATGTTAAGTGTTTTTATTCTCTCGCTGGTTTTCAGTTTTATGTTAAGTAATTTGCACCTTTGTTTTGGCATAATTGTGTTTTATATATTTCAGCCACAATGTGGCAGAATATCTCTGGCCGGCTTCCTACCCTAAAAGCCATGCATATCTGAAGGATATGAGATGTGAAACATTGGCTCCCAGCAGGGAGGCAGGGATTATTATGTGACTCACCTGCTCACAGAGAGCTACAGGCTGTAGTGGTGGCAAGGTGGTGCTAGACCAGAGATTCTCATTCATTTTTGTTCATTTCAAGGACCCCCAGTTTGATATGCATTAGACCACGGCACCACCCTCCCATTTGATACATGATTTTTAGACCACGGACCCCAATAGGAAATGAGCCCCCTGTGACATAGAATGGGGCCCGATTTCAAAAGAGTACTGTTCAGACACGCCCATTCAGAAAATCACTGAAATGAAAGGCAAGGCTTAGAGTTATGTTTTTTTTTGGCTGGAAGAGACACTGGGAAGACCAGAAAACAAGAAAAAATAATGAAAAATGTGAAATTCATGGTGGGGCCCCTTTAATTGAACTCATTGCCTCAGACAATTTTCAAATGCTTCCTTCATAGTCAGGAGCACGAAAGCTCTGATCATGAGTAAGCGATAAAGCGGAAGTGAAGCCTCTTACCCACTTCTGTTTCGTCTTTACAGACGCCCAAATTCGTCCTATTATGAATCAAAATCATCTAAGCATATATAACGTTCTGCTGAGAAATGGAAATACAAAAATTCAATGTAAAGCTATTTTTAAATATATTTTCGTGAACGGAAATGCCAGCTTCCTCTCTTGGATTTCAGGAGGTGTAGTTCCAGACTCTACATAGCATTCGGAGATAGTGAAATAGTTGTCTGGCTATGCAAGATTAATTATGAACAAATGAGGGGTTTGCTCATTTGCACATTCTCTAAAGTTACAGACCGGTAAGGGTCCATTTGGCTCCTATGAATCATTTAGCTGGAACCCCCTTAAGGAGTGCTGGCAGTCTTCAAGAGTCTTGGACGGTCTAGAATCTATATCGGAGGGTGTTTGTGAGGTTTGTTCCCTACTAAAGCATCTAATGAGTGCATGCATCGCCATCGATTTGTCCAGACAAAACATCCTACTACCAGTCATTTAGACCATCAGGATTGGCTTAACGCCTAAAATGTACAGACTCAGCTGGCTCACCAGGTGCAAAGTTATTGTGAAAGCGGAAGCAGAACACCAATATGGAATGGTGGGGCACAACGTAATAGCAATATCCCTGGCTCAGTTCCTGTGTCCTCTCTCTGTCCTCAGTGTTATGCCTCTCTACAGAAAAAGAGGGGGAAAGAATCGTTGCCATCAAATTGTATTGTATTGTGGCCTTTTTACAACCAGTCCATTGAAATTCCCTCTGCAGCATTCTCTCTCTCTCTCTCTCTCTCTCTCTCTCTCTCTCTGTTTCTCTATTGACAAACGCAATGGACAGCTTACCCCTGCAGGAAACATTTCACTGATCAGCAACCTGGGTGCTATCACAAGATGAGGAGAGCAGGTGTGTGTGTATGTGTGTGTGTGTGTGTGTGTGTGTGTGTGTGTGTGTGTGTGTGTGTGTGTGTGCGTGCTTGTGCGTGTGCACGTGCACGTGCGTGTTCTTTCAGGTGTCCTTTACAGTAGAAAATGGACGTTATTGCACTGGACACAACTGAGCAGTAGTGTGTGTGCGTGTGTGTGTGTGTGTGTGTGTGTGTGTGTGTGTGTATGCAGTATGAGGCTACACGTCGTCCTTGTGTGGACGTTCCTCTGGGGAGGGCATGTCAGAGGAGTGAAGGCACTTAATGAGACCTCTCTCTCCCTCTCCTCTCTCTGTCTCTCTCTCTCTCTCTCTCTCTCTCTCTCTCTCTCTCTCTCTCTCTCTCTCTCTCTCTCTCTCTCTCTCTCTACTATTATTTGCACAGTAAATGCTGATGTCTTTTTGCATAGGAGAGAGCTTCTATATATCTGCTCTTTTTAAATACAAGTTGTCTCTGATCGAGTTCTCCTCCATGAAGGCCTGCATCATCATGGCAGAGAGAGGAGGGACAGATTTACAGCATCCTTCACATGTACATAAATTCAGTGCTGAGCATAGCATCTAACATGGAGGGGAGAGAGAGAGAGAGAGAGAGAGAGAGAGAGAGAGAGAGAGAGAGAGAGAGAGAGAGAGAGAGAGAGAGAGAGAGGCAGGGGAAGCAGCTGATGGGAGTGGTTACACTTGGCTTTGATTTTTGGGCTCTCTCCTTCCATGATTCCATCTCACTCTCTGCCTCGTTTGCATCTATCTCTCTCACTCTCAGCTTTGCTCTATACTATAGCTTTGCAGTGAACATGTAACAACCGTTAATATACTCGATCTATATGAAGAAGATTACATTGCATTTTTCTTTGAATGATATAGTAATGCTCTGATGTTAAAGCTACACACCCTAGACGTATTTAAATGAAATCATTGTTATTCGAACCAATCTGTCCCTCAGTACGATATAATTTCTACTATACTGTACATCAGGGTTCCCCAATTAGTTTTCCCCAAGGGCCGAATTATGTCTAGGGTACCAAGCCGAGGGTCACAACATTGCAGGGGGCGACGGCGGCATTCCTGCTACTCCAGCGACAGTTCAGATATCGTCGTTGTCAGGTGAAAATCTTGTGTGTCCAAAACCATTCGTTTTGAATTTATCAATTTAAAAAGGATTTAAACTAGTGAAAACAGCTGATCTACAAGCACACAACGCCTTGCGGTGCGAGGCGTTGTGTGCTTGTAGATCTGCTGTTTTCACTACTTTTGTGCGACGGCCTTGTATGATTTGCGAAGGAACGTACAAATTTGGAGATACGAGATTTCCACACGACAACAACGATATACTAGTGTTGTTGCTGCTCTTATACCACCATTATTACTGGGGTTGGTGTGGGCCAGACAGTAGCCCCCCGCGGGCCGCAAATGGCCCGCGGGCCACCTATTGGGGAACCCTGCTGTACATCTTCAGTAGGTGGTCTCTCTAGCCTAGGCTTCCACTGAAATATTTCAACCCTGGTGTTGGCTAGGACACCTACTACATGTAACTCTCCTCCTCCCAAGAATGCCTTGGACATTATGGATTTTTTCTTTTTCTTTTTTTTTACCTCACCGGAGTTATATTTCTGGTTAGAGCTAATGTCCCCTGTCGATTCACTGTCATAATCTATTTCCTGAAGTTAACCACTAAATCCTTACATCATTAGTTGCTCACAAAATGGTACATAATTTCCGACATTTTGGGAACTTGTTTTACATTTGGGAAAATCTTTGGACATTGGACATACAGTAATAACATGCCAAAAAATAGACCATATTCACCAGCCGGCCATGTTTGCATTTTGCATTGGAAAAACCGGGTTGGCAACGGGGTGGCATTTTATTAACTTAAAGGCAAGATGGCCACCATGTGAATATGGTCTATAAAGGTACAGTATATACGGTATATGGATACCACTCTCCTGCTTTTGTCAGAAAGAGATAACACCTCTGTCCTAATATGTTTTGCTTGTAAAAAATAAAAATAAAAAACCTTTGTAACTCAGAGTCTACAAATGACAATCCAATATATTTGTTTATTTATTATTTCCGCCAGTCCAGAGGCGAAGATTACGTTTTTGTCCCTGTCCATCTGTGCGTCTCTGTGTGTGTGTGTGTGTGTGTGTGTGTGTGTGTGTGTGTGTGTGTCAGCTTATCTCAGGCTCGGTTACCGATCAGTGTGAAACTTTGCACACACACTCCCAGTAGGCCAATGAAGAACATCCAATGTTGGCCTCATGGGGCACTATGATATGCCGCACAGCGTTGTATTGGTGATTTAATGTTTGGTGGCACGCTAATTTAATTACCTCACACGCATGTTGCTTAACACCTCACTACTGGATTTAGCAGGATTTAGCAGTACATTGGCTTGTTCCTATGTTACTGCACACTGGTGTGACTCTACAGCTTTTGTAAACGTTGTTGAGGGTTGAACTTAAAGGGCCACTTCACCTCTGGGACAACCCTATCTTATTTTATTGTTTTTAGGGACAACACAATCCTGAGTCATTTTTTGTGTTCAATCTGTGTTTTTAGATATTTTAGTATTTCAGCATGACTAGTGATGCATTTTGCATTCATCAGTGATGGGTTGTGCATCATATGAGGCAAAATGCATCACTAGTACATGCTGAATTACAAAAATATCTCAAATAACAGATTGAACACAAAAAATAACAAAAAATAAGGATTGTGTTGATCGTGTCCCAAACAACAATAAAATAAGATCGGGTTGTCCCAGAGGTGAAGTGTCCCTTTAAGTGTTGTTTTACATCGATGCATGTGCATGCTCCTACTCAAAAGGAGTGTACCCGCTTGACACGACCAATACAACACTGACGCCGCTTCACGTTTTGGCCTGTTACTCTTGACCTGTAGGTTATACAATGAAAAATAAATCGTCCTTCTCTCTCTTTCCTCTCCGTTGCTCTCTCGTCCTGCGTCTTTCTGAATGTGTTTCTAACGCCCCCCCGTCTGTCTGTCCATCTGTCTCCCTTTTTTCTTCAGAGTAAGAGTAAGAAGGATCCTCAGTTTCCTTGGCGTGACAGAAACACTGTCAGACAGACACACGGACGGACAGACAGATAGACAGACAAACCCTGAGACAAGATGACCCTGGCAGGTAAGTGCAGTGACAGCAGTCAAAGGAACCATCAACACAGACACACGCACGCCTCTGTCTAACCCATTTCTTGACCACGTAGTAAACTCCTCAGTATTAAAGGACGGTTTCATCACTTTTCAATCTATCTTCATTATACTAGTCCTCACTAATGTTCACATAATAGTCCTCACTAATGTTCACGATAATAGCAAAACAAAATAAATCTCACTCTGTGGGCTCTATTTTGATTGTCTTAAGTACCAGCTCTTATGCTTTAACTTAAAGGCCTGTCCATGCTGTCTCCGACCACCAAACTTTTCGTCAGAAAGGTCCAGTTCAACTACAAAATGACATCACTCGCATCTTCTGAAATGCATTACCCCGAATTAGAGTATTGAAAACTGCACGTCGGAAAGTCAGAACTCTTTGACAAAAGGTTTGGTGGTCGAAGACAGTATGGACAGGCCTTTAAGTTAAAGCATAAGAGCTGGTACTTAAGACAATTAAAATTGAGCCCACTCTCAGGAGGGCTGAGGGCAGTTCAGAAACCTGTCTACCAGTGACATCATCGTTAGGCAGATTATTTTTTTTAAACAAGATTTTCACAATAGATTTGTATTATTGCGAGAACAATAAGCATCATAACTTTTCAGGAATAGAAATCCTGCCGTTTCTATTAGCTTGGATTCCCCATCAATGAAGTCACTGGTAGACGGGTTTCTGAACTGCCCACAGCGCTCCTATGAGACACAGACTGTGTAGAAATAAATGAGATAGGTTGAAAAGTGGTGAAGTCGTCCTTTAAGAGTGTACTGATGGAACCAAATTCATCAGAGTTAAGTTAATGTTGAAGATTGAAGCTTTAACTGCACATACTGGATTACATTTCCCCATCATTCCTGACCCCATCAAGTAAACATCTTTATTCCACCACCCAAAGATATGAACACCTAATCTTAACTTAATGACTCTGCATGCATGGAAGAGGTCATTAAATCATTGAGTCATTATAAGACATTTGAATAGAAATTAGCAACTTTTTGCTAATCATCTTTCTTTTATGGACTGGGTTTTGTTTCCAATTATACTGCATGTTTAACTCCCTTTCCTGCTTCAATAGAAATGCATCACACATTTTCCTCAAAGCATGGAGACTAATTGGTAGATAATCATTTATTATTGCTGGCAACGCAATTATTACTAATGATGCCAATTATTTTTCTTAAAAAGAGATTTAGATTCCGCTGTCAGCGGCCACACAAGCTGTGTGTGTGTGTGTGTGTGTGTGTGTGTGTGTGTGTGTGTGTGTGTGTGTGTGTGTGTGTGTGTGTGTGTGTGTGTGTGTGTGTGTGTGTGCCTGCATGAATGTGTGCTCATTATGTCCTCTCTCCTCAGCCTACAAAGAGAAGATGAAAGAGCTCCCCCTGGTGTCTCTGTTGTGTGCCTGCCTGAATCCACAGACTGCAGACAAGCCTACATACAAAGCAGAAGGTGACATAAAGCAACATCAGTATTATTAACAACCACATAATGTGTTGTAGCACGAAACCTTGTGTGTCAGTTCCTTTCTCTGTTTTAATAGCCGATCCACAACCACATGTGTTGCGATTGGTGAGCTTGTAGATCTGCTATTTTTAAAATGTTCCAAACATTTTGAAATTGTAAATAACTCCGCCAGCATAAATGGAGATGTTTTAATCATCCCCAAGGTTGCCCTTATTCCGTTCTCATAACATAAACTTCATTGCAGACACAGGCAATCGCCTGTCTATGTGGCACATTATATGGGAAGTTATATGGGCAGTTCCTACTAATGATGACTCAACCAGACAATCCGGTACACTTTCCCTTGAGATTCTAACTCCCTTTTCTGTGGAAGTTCTTGACGTCCGACTTCCCAGTAACTGACAACACGTCACCAGGTCATTTAGAGTTTCTCAACTAGTGGTCGATAATAAAAAAAGTGAGCGGTGCTATTTATGAGTTAATGTCGCTAAGCGTCCCACGAAGCTTGGCCAATGTGATCCTGGGTGTACAAACGGACAAAGCCAGATGTAGGAGCTTAGCTCCTTCCAGGAGCACTGCTCAAAAATAAATATACAAATCTTCCCTTTCTACATTGCTAAAAGCATGGTCAGGGACCACCAGCGGTCCACGGACCACCCGTTGAAAACCCTTGGGCTAAACCACTGCAAAGGTCCTTTAACTTTGACTGAGAGCCCTTTCCTGTGAGGAGACTGCAGAAACAAGGTCCTAGCTAATTCATTCTCCATTATTCAGAGAATACAGTAGGTCTGTTATTTGCTCCTTCTTTTCTGACAGAAAAAATACACACACATACATATGTATATCAGTGGTTCCCAAACGTCTTAGCATGAGACACATAAGAGAAATATGATGTCCCAATGTTTTTTTCTTTTTTTTTGTATGGAATTTCTTTCTTTTCTTTTTATGGAATATTTTGAACTTTTATGTGATTGAATATTTGAAATGTTCCTTTCCTTTCTTAAAATATTAGATTCTTCTACTTTTTGAATTACAAAAATTCAAAAAGTAGGTTTGTGACTCAAATATGAGTTCAGAGTCCCGACCAAGTGTTTGGGAAACACTGTTGTAGTCTATATCATACATACAGTATTATACTATATTATCATCATACCCCTGACAGATGCCGTGGACCTGGGCGGCTGGTGTGTCATCAAGGATGTGGAGGTGATCGAGCTGAACAAGCGGGCCTCTGGCCAGGCCTTCGAGGTGATCCTCAAGCCCCCTTCCTTCGACGGCGTGCCGGACCTCAACACCTCCATGCCGCAGCGCCGAGACCCCTCGCTGGAGGAGATCCAGAAGAAACTGGAGGCTGCTGAGGAGAGGAGAAAGGTAAGAGGGAGGGCCAGGCATGTGCACACATTGACACCAAATGGGGGCTTGAGCCCGGAGAAATCTCGCTATTTCTACGTGTCATTATTTCGACTAAGGGTTAGGGTTAGGTTTTAGGGTTAGGTTTAGGCATAGTTTTACTGAGGTAAGGGTTTGGGTTAGATTTAGGCATAGTGGTTAACATTCACCAGGTTAGCATTCACCAGTGTCGGCAGGTTAGCATTTCACCAGGTTAACATTCACCCGCGTCGAACAAATGGAACGTCGAACAAATGTTATGTTGAAATATCGACACACTCTCCTTGAGCCCAGCTGCCCTTTTACCCGTCTGTAAAAAGTGACCTCTCCAGACCTAATCTGGGTTCCCAGAAGTTTTTCACTTTTTGGCCACTAGACCATAAATAAGTGCAGAAAATAGCTGACCTAATAATAGCTGTCTGCTATTTTCAATATTTTCACCAAGAGGACCTTTTAGAAATTTCAGCCCCCGGCCCCCCGCCTCTCTAACATTCTCTGCACCTCCCTGGGGAGGACATATAAAGAGGATAGACAGAAGCCGATAACAAAATATTCTATGTTTATTTGGGTCGGGTCTGAGAGGCTAAATCTCATCAAATGGTGGTCCGTGGCTCAAATGCCATAATGGACATTGATGTGAAAAGGGTTGATAGATAGATACCTTTATTATCCCAAGGGGAGAAGTGAAGTGAAGTTATAGGGTCAAGGGGAGGACAAGTTAGGGGCTTACTTACTGTAGCTGGTGGAAGGAAATAAAGCAAGCAATTCCAAAGCAAGATCCATGGAGGCATCATTTATTATGTAATGGGTGATGGAGGTGAAAATATTAAGCAGCATTGATTTTTCTAGTTGATAACCTTTTTTGCCATTTTATTCTCAACCTATTCTCTGACACCATCGTCTAAAAGTGGCAGAGAATGTGACACAACCTAGCAATTATCCTAAAAAAAGGCTACTTCAAAGAAAAGTTGAGATACTGTTCAGCTGCTTGATAAAATGATTAGCCTCCATGTGTGGTGTGCTGTTGTTGTTGTTGTTGTTGTTGTTGTTGTTGTTGTTGTCTGCCAGCTTCTTGCCTCCTTGTTCACTGGTCGACTCACTGTACCTCTGCTCTGTGTCGCCCTCTAGTGCCAGGAGGCGGAGATGCTGAAGCACCTTGCAGAGAAGAGGGAGCATGAGCGCGAGGTCATCCAGAAGGCCTTCGAGGAGAACAACAACTTCATCAAGAACGCCAAGGAGAAGCTGGAGCAGAAGATGGAGGCCAACAAGGAGAACCGGGAGGCTCTGCTGGCTGCCATGCTGGAGAGGCTGCAGGAGAAGGTACCGTTTTTTTGCATGATATTTTCTTTACTCTAAAAAGTTTGTCATGCGTATCCATGGTTTGCATTTGTAGTCCTACACCAGCCGTGTTGAGGACCAACACAGGTGTTCCGATTAGCGTAGAACATTAGTTCTATGCCAATCAGACACATTGAAAAACCTGTGTTGGTCCTCAACATGGCCATTTAGGACTACAAATGCAACCCATGAATTGTCACATGTATTCACAGATCCCTCTAAAAAAAACTTGAATATTCTGTGTAAAAGTTAATTTTCTTCTGTAATATAATTCAAAAATTGAAACTTTCTTATATTCTACATTGCGCATTCAGTGAAATATTCAAAACCTTTTTGGTTTTAATGTTGATTTTTTTTTATGGAATACAGCTCCAATACAGTCCAGTGTGAAGTTTCTGCAGTCAGTGGTGATTTGGAATGCTATGGCATCTGCATGCTTTCTTTCTTCTTTTAATATTATTCAAAAAGAAATTAGATCTGTAGACTATTTGGCTATGTGCCACATAGGCTACTCTAATTAAACTTCCCAAATAGAGCTTTTTTTCACAGCTGCCACAAATTTTGGCATGAAATTGTAAACACAGGTGTTACCAATTATACTAATTAAGGTTCAATTTCATTCAGGTCCAACAGCTGGTTCTGCAATTGTGCATGCTGGCTGGCTCATTGCAAAGTGATACTACTACACTAAATGGAACGGAACCTTACAGCATAATTACACTTTGCTAGAGGTTCGGGTCGCCGAGTAGTAGTAGTTACCTGGCCATGATGGAGGCCTAATATAACCCAAATATTGTTGATCATTTTGATAATTTCGACACGGGTGAATGTTAACCTGGTGAGTAGCTAACCTGCCGACGCTTGTTAATGTTAACCTCTATCGCTAAACCTAAACCCTAACCCTAACCTCAGTAAACCTGGCGCTGGTGAGTAGCTACGGCTATAGGGCTCCACCAAAAAGACGGCGTCGTGCCGGCATCAGACGGCGATAAAATAATGAAGCGAATTTGAGTGTCCAACGTCGACGTTGACGCTCGACACGCCCGGTGGACCGGGGGGAACCTGCCGACGCCCGTAGTCGAAATAATGGGACGTAGAAATAGCGAGATTTCCCCTGGATAAAGAATTGACTTAAATGGCATTCACACCAGGATGTTTCCATGTTTAATGGATCCTGGAGCGTAGTCAGTGAAGGCTGATGTGAATTCTGTTGCGGATCAAACAAACAAATTCCACAAAAAAACGGTGGTCTCGCTTCGCACCAGAGTGTGATTCACTGTTGGTGTGAATGCAGTCCACGTCAAATGCAGAAAATGAAACAAAACATGTTGCATTGTGGGTTGAAGAATTTGTAAACAGCGGGGGAGAAGCAGATCGAGGTGCGTGTTTCTCCCGACTTTGGTGCTCATGCCTCCCTATAACTTAACAACTTTTCAATAAATAGAAATGCTTAAAAACCCATGAGAAGTCCTTCATTGGCCTAAAATAAAGATAGCCTACAATTGCCTACAAGTGTGCAATAACAAACATACACAAGTTGACAACTATTGACACAATAATGACAATATGTGCAGTTAAATGGCTACACCATAAAATTCTAAATGTTTCTATTTTTACTTGTTTTTTATTCTTCCCAGTGTCTTTTCCCACCCAAAAAAAACACAATTTATTAACTCTAAGCCTTGCCGTTCATCTTTGTGATTTTCTGAGTGGGTGTGTCAGAATTGTTCTCTCCTGAAAAGCTCCCCTGGGTGATGTCATCCAGTGGAGCGTTGCTGTTGGCTAGTTCAGAGCCATCTAGGTTAGTTGCTTCTGCTTCCTCAAATAGGCGGGGGCGTTAGGGAGATAACATGGCCATTTTGCGCTATATTAGTCTAAAAGCGCCAAATTTTGCACAGATGTAGCCCAGGGCATGCTCTAATGATTTAGCTAGGGCGCCCGAGTCGGTGACCTTCGGTGTCGCCACAGCGGCCAAATCAAGTTGGGCTCCCATCGACTTTCTATACAGGAGGAAAATACCCAGAAAAACTTTTTTTTTCTGGGTATTTAAATAGGATGTGAGGGGTCTAACTAGGGGTTTGTCATGATGCTGAATCCATTGCAAGCATTTGTTTTGCACTGTATAGAAAGTCGATGGGAGCCCAACTTGATATGGCCGCTGTGGCGACCCCGAAGGTCGCCGACTCGGGCGCCCTAGCTAAATCATTAAAGCATGCCCTAGGCTACATCTGTGCAAAATTTGGCGTTTTTAGACTAATATAGCGCAAAATATCCCTAACGCCCCCGACTAAAAGGGACGAGAGGCGGGCCATAACAAGACTATGAGGTGGGTGGGGTAAAGTGGTGAGGAGGGTGGGGGGAGAGCGCCCCTGAACCATTTCAGCTGGTATTGCCGCTGAAAAGCCTTGGAATGAAAGAACAACTGTCCATGAAAATGGATTATCTGAGTGGTTGTTGAGCCTTAAACACCTGTCTAAGAACATATTTTGAGCCAATATTTATACAAATAATATAGTTTTATATTCATGGTGTAGACCCTTTAAATAATGGCAAATTAACAACCCAAAACTCATTTTTACAGTTGTATTGTGCTTTGAATTAGTAGCCTAATATTGTTAACAGCCATACATTTTCATGTCAAAAAGCCTACCGTAAAAATGTTATTCTATGTAAAAAAATATGTACTTTTGGCATTCGGAAAGAAATTATAATAATGACTAACAGAAACTTCTGGAACATTTCCATTTTTATCCTTGTTCATGAATTTTACATGGGGTTGAATAGCGTTTTTATATTCTTGCTCAAATGTTCGTTGTTCTCTCCTCTTTCATGCTAAGGCTTTCACAAAATGCAAATGATGTTACTGACGTTACGATGGTTGTCTCTTGTGTCTTGCAGGATAAACATGCAGAGGAAGTGAGGAAGAACAAGGAAATGAAGGAAGAAGCCTGCCGGTAGACGAGTGGAGCGAGGGAGTAAAGGAGGAAGAGACAGGGTGAGAGAAAGAGAAAGAACGAGAGAGAGGGAGAGAGAGAGAGAGAGAGAGAGAGAGAGAGAGAAAGCAGAACTGGGTTTTTTGTCATGAAAAAAAAAAAAAAAAAAAGGAGATCAAAGCAGTGCAGGAACCAAAAGAAGAACTCGAAAATAAACCCAGGAGAAAAGGCAAGAATTTGTGTTTTATGTGTGCTGTAACGAAATCTACAACAAGTTGTATAAACTCTTCATGGAGAAACTCCAAAAAGGTCTTTGTTTTTCTAAAGGAGCGTGGGGGGGGTTAAGATTCATACTAAGTCGTACGCCAAATCCACAACTGTTGCTGGACAAAAATGCGACATAGTAAGTTATAAATTAGCCTTAAATAATTTACACAATAAAGGTTCAGTGTACGATTTTTAACAGAGAGGAGTCTATTATGATAATTGAAGAACAGATTAGAGCTGAATGTGATAACCATAAATGACAACGGCATAATTTCCCTAATTCTGGTTTAACAAGACAGTAACAATGTATAGTAAAGTATGGTTGTTACTTGTTACTGAGCATGATTGTGTAATAGATTATTTTTCTTTAGGTATCACCTAATATTGAACAAGCCATCAACTCATAGATGATCAGTCGAGAGGAGTTGAACGTTAGACCCAATTTAGTTACACGTTGTTACTGTCTAATTACACTTTAATTAGGAGGAAAGGGTAGTGTAAAGTAAGCAGTGGTTCCAAGAACGTTTTAGCTCCAGCCTTTTTAGCTAAAGTGTTACCAAGAGAAGAGTGATGATGTACATTTTTTGTTTTGTTTGGAGAGATGATGTGCATGAGGAACCGTAAAAGATGTAGTTAGAAAACCTGTTCAGTCATAGCTAATGTGGTTACAGTCTCACAACCCTTCAGCCTCTGTTTCAGATGCGTGAATCAAAACAGCATCCCGGTTTCGACAATGGAACAAGGGGGGAGCACTTGTTTTTGGTGGAGATGGCGGAGGCACGCCGGCGTTATATTATAAACACAATCTGATCTAGCAATCATGACATAGGCTATTTATTATAATCACTAATTCACTATGAAGTGTCTTTAATTATAATTAAAGTAAAAATAGTCAAATAACAAACAAGGACAAATTGTTCTGCCCACAACCTTATCAAACCAAAATGCCTAAACTACTGTAAATGTAGGCCTATTATAACTATGATAATGGTTCTTAATTAGTTCCAATTATTAAGTATAATACTTGACCTTATAAATATCGAATGTTTATGATTGTATATGTTATGAAACATCGCATAGTCGAGCGTTGCGACGGTCGCATGAGCCGACTCAGCGCCGTTATCGACTTATGTGCCGTTATGGACAGAATAGTAAATCTTCAGCCCCCCCAATTTCGTCACCTCCGCGCGGTCCAGGGGAACACAACGGAGCGCTCCCTACCTCCGGTTCAGCCAATGACAAGCTTCCACTGCCGATACCGGGATGCTGTTTTGATACACGCGTTTCAGATAGGCTGCAGTAGTACATTCCAGTAGACAGTACACACACACACACACACACACACACACACACACACACACACACACACACACACACACACACACACACACACATATACACACACACACACACACACACACGACACCCATATATGGGCACAGCACACACTCATACAAGCAAACATATACAAATTACAAACACGCGTACTTACAGAGATAAATACACAAACACACAAATATGCACTCGCGCACGCACATACAATAGAGAAACAGACATTCACACAAGGCACAGGTACAAATACATACATACACACTCACTATACCATTCAGATCTGATTAGCCATTTCCCCTAGTTCCGCTGATCGCACGTTAATTACTTTGCTGCACTATTTTTGGATTGTACTGTTTACCTGAGGAGATGAAAACATAGATTGTTAGGTCAGGCATCTTAGCAAATAACTTATGAGTGACAAACCAAGCATTAGGGTTTTTTGTTCCACAGTGTTTTGTAGAGAATTAAAAGTGAAACTAAAACCAATACAGCTTGAAAATCATAAGGAACTATAGTAAACCTTTTAGATTATAACTGTAGCATAGGGCAGTAGCATAGTGCAGTGATAGGATATGAAAGGCATTTTAGTATGTTAGATTTAGAGCACTGACTGCACTCTGACTTGAAGAAGCACAACTCAAAAGCACATACAGTAACCGTACACATAGAATACGTTAAGTGCAGTTAGATAAATGTACAACAACAACAGGCAGATAGACAGGGGCAAATAATTCAATATAGAGTACAATTCAGCTATCAGAGATGAGGAGTTTGGAAGGTCAAATCGTTTTCTGTGTTTTTTTTCCTTTCTTTCTTTTTTTCCTGACTATAGCCAATCGTTGCACTTTGCTTTTTAGCATGTGTCACTGTATTAAAGGAGTAATAGGAATTCCAACCAGAAACACCCGGATAAGGGGAAAGACAGAGAGGGGAAATCGATCAATTGGTGCTGAAATTGGGAGTTTTTGAGTCATACTGACTTTGACTGTGATGTCCAAAACGTTTGCACTGTAACTAGGGAGCTGTACTTTGGGGTTTGTATTTGCTGTGTCTGTGTGTTGATGTATCCTACAAGGACTGAATTGACTGTCTCTGTTCGGCATGGTCAGTAAAAAAGAAGCTTGACTGAACTCATAGCTCCGCTCTGGTTGTCATTATTTCTCACTTTGTAGTTTTGACGTGTTCTCTAAGGCAGTGGTTCTCAACCTTTTTCAGGCTGCGACCCCCAAAATAATCATATTTTAACTGGGGACTCCCCCCCCCCCCCCCCACCCACCCTGACAAGCACTTGGAATTGTAGAAGTTGGCATTACATTTAGTTTGACTCGATCCATTCCATTGTGAAAATAGCCGATCTACATGATCACAACGCCTCGCAGCATGTAGATCTGCTATTATCACAATTTCTGCCTCTAATATTTTACAATTTGACCGATGTTTGACCAGAGGTACTAAAAAGGTCTTTAAAGTCCTTAAATTGTCACTTTAGGAATGTGCAGATACCCTGTATACACTTATACTGTACAGGCATTGACACTAAGGCTTGCCCACCTGCCCCCGGCAGGTAAATAAAACGTCAGGGCAGGTGAAGTTGGCTTTCAGGTTGCCCGACAGGGCAAGTGCTCATTTGAGAGGGGACACAAATGTCAATAAACATGAGATATCTGTCTAAACACCTGAACGTGGCCAGTGCGCTGTCTTCTGGTCTGTGGAATGTAAAATAAGAGCACTATTTACCTATAATGTGCTGTTTTTACTGTTGCTACATTTAAAAATAAAAAATAACAAGTGTGAACCCATAGACATATTCAATCATAGCTAAAGTATTTGGTATTTGGATTTGGAGGTATTGAGGTATGACATTTTATCGCACAGGCCCAGAAAGTAAAGAAATAAGTGTTAAAGTGAGCGGTAATTAAAATCGTACCTATCATTTTATAAAGGACGATTTACTTTTCGGGCAAGTGGGCATTACCTTCGGGCAAGTAGAACATGACCTGTACTTGCCCGATGGGCAAGTGCCTCTGAGACCTTAGTGTCAACCCCTGCTGTATGTTGGTTTGTTTACTGTTGAATGAGAAAACAATGTTAACATAGCTAACATCTCTCTTGCTAAACACCCTCTGGGGTTCCCGACCCACAGGTTGAGAACCACTGCTCTAAAGAGCTTGATTTACTCTATAGTAGGTTACACAATGCACCGTTGCTGTCGGGCAGAAACCTTGTATCCATATTTCAACTTTTTTAAATTAATGCCTTGCTTCGACATGTAGTGTCAGACAAAAGTACCCCAAATATAGCTGATCTAAAAGCGGTGCAACACTTTGTGAGCTTGTAGATCGTCTATTTTGGCTATTTGTGTGTGTGTGTGTGTGTGTGTGTGGGGCGGGGGGGGGGGGGGGGGGGGGGGGGGGGGTTAAACACATTTGACAAATGAAACATATATACCAAATATGTTGATTATATACATAATAGTTTTTATTAATTCATATATATATTAATTAAAATAGATAATATACAGTACCCATGTATATGTTATACAATAACATTATGTCCCAACATTCCAATTCCATTTACATCAACTGCCCTGAGAAGCTAAGAGATCATTGAAACATCTCTTTATGACAGAATAATACACCACTAAAAAGAAAAAAAAAACACTGAATTTGCAATGTAAACCAAAGTCTTCTTCCCAGCTTCACTTCTGTGGTATTCTCTCGAGGACAGACTTTTATGCTCTGCAGAAGTGAAAAGGACGGACCTTTTCTTTGACGATGGCTAGCCAGATTTCTTGTGTGGTGGTACTGGTAGGATGCTTGGCTTCACGCAGGTGCAGCCCACCGCCACTGTCTCTATACCCAGTCTGAAGACAAACGCCTTCCCTCTCTTCCTGCCTCCACCGTTGAGCCCATTTTGACTGTTGAGCCCATTTTGACGTTTTTGGACCCTGTGGTAACAAGGGATGGTAAAAGAAAAAGAATAATCACTTTCAACCTTTCCCTATTTTTGGGAAATTTAAAAAGAATCCCCACACATTTGTGAATATTTGTGAAAATAGACAATCTGCTATTTTTGTTATTTTTACTCAACGTCGTAGAACAAAATATTGCTTTAGAGCTTAATGTCTTGCAATCAGCTTTCTTTTCATATTGAATCATCCAAATGTGGACAATTAGAATGCTAAAGCGTGCATTATTAACAAACCCAGGACACAAACAGGAGGAGCCTGGGAAACAAAAATAGTTCTTATTCAGTATCTACCTTTGTTCCAGTGCCTTACCCCTTATCCCTAAACTTCTTTGCCTTTTTTACTATTTTGAAAAATATTATAAAATACTTCAAATAGCCTATTTACATCGACATGTTGCGAGCTTGTAGAGGCGAAACTATTTGGAGAAGAAAAAAATCTAAATAATAAAAAAAAGAGGCAAAGAAGGTTAGGGATATCTGCTATTTCTAGTTAACACATAACAAATAATAGTCAAAGTGGTTAAAACCTAGAGTGACATGGATGCGTTCCTGGTCTTAATGGGTGAAATGAACGGCTTACTTGCGGAGGACGGGGAACTGGTAGTAGATGGGTTTGGACTCCAGACTCATGTCCTGGCCTCCGTTCCGGACAGTCAGACAACCGGAGGTCAGACAGTGGGCATGGAAGATCCTGTTAGGAACCCGAGACGCATCAAACGTTTCCCTGGAGAGAGAGAGGAGAGAGGAAGAGAGAGAGTCGAGGGGAAAGGAAAGGTAGAAAGAGAGAGTTTACAAATATCATAGATAGAAGATGTGAGGGATGGAAGTAGCAGAGTGGTGGGGGTGAGGGGTGGGAAGAGAGATAAAGAACTAAGCGCTCAATATTTGACAGCATGCCATCACCTCAAATACACCTGACTAAAGATCTTTGCACACTGCTGCGTTTTTCGGGCCGAATTTCGGAGCACGCAACAAAAAAATCAACTTCACATTATGTCAATCACGTTTGCACACTGCCGCCCGTTTCGTATTTATTTTCGGACCAGGGTTGTTTTTTCCGATTTTTGCAGCTGTCGCACTGAGTCCCTTGCTCTCTCTCTCTTTCCTCTCTCTCTCCCTGGCCTCCGGATTTCCAAAACGCAACGAAAGACCCCAGTGCAACCAGCTTTTTTTTCTCTGCCATCAAGACATGACCTTATAATGTACTGTTGTTTTCTATTCACTATAAGACGCCTCAGGGCGACATGCGGCCATCTGTCCAGTGATGTATATTGGACCAGTTACCCATATATGGAGATCCATGTACTGTATAGTACATCCCTTTTATGCCCATACATGGAGATCCCTGTCTGAACCAGCCACACAGATATGGGCTGTCTTTCTCCATATATGGGCATTCCCATATGAAATCCTATTAGATATGGGCTTAATATTGATGACATCAGGGATCTCCATATATGGGCATAAAAGGGATTCTGTTCAGGGGGTCCGCGACCCCTAGGGGGTCCGCGGAGGTACTGCAGGGGTCCGCACAATTATTGCTTAAAAAAAAAGATTTCAAAAAATGTTTTTTTTAATGTTAAAAAATAAATCATGATTCTATCCATTTTGAATAGCTTGAATATTATTACTATGCAATTGACAGATTGTTGATATTATTGACATTTGTTCTCAGTTAATAAGTAGTATGTTTAGAAATGGTAGTGGTACGGCCCACCCTGCTCGCTGTAACTTGTACATGTTTAAAATAAAAAATATGTCGTAGCCCCGACCCCCCCAACCTACGAGGTGGTAGGGGGTCCCTGCTCCATCTCCCCATCAGTTTGGGCGTCCCCGGCCTGAAAACGTTGAAGACCCCTGTATTAGAGTGCTTCCCATGACATCACAACATACAATATATCTTATGCCCCTACATGGAGATCCCTATCTGAACCAGCCACACAGATATGGGCCATATCTTGGCCATCTGCCAGTGATCGATGACATCAGGGATCTTCATATATGGGCATAAAAGGAATTCTGGGGAATACCCATATATGGACCTTTACATAGGTGATGTCACCTGTGATATCACCTGTGACCATAGACTGTAAAAATGTGTACACACACGGAGACAAGCTGTGACATTTCTCATGGTAAACTGCAACCTTTGGTCGCAAATTATCACTGCTTTATTCATTTTGTTTTACTTCTTTCTTTGTGGATGACATTTCAAATGTAGTTGTTTGTTTTCTCATCTTTCCGATTCACCTTTATTGTTCAGAATTATGTTACGATATTGATTTCATTAATTAATTAATTCATTCATTCATTCATTCATTCATTCATTCATTCTTCCTATGTTAAGTGTCTCTCACCTGTAGGTCCAGGGTGAAAGAGACATGTTAGCGCTACGGGAACTGGAAATGCTGAAGTATCTCTCCCTCTGGCTGATACCTCGCTCCAGCTCCACTAAAACCTTCCGTCCTTTCCTGGCACCTTGTGATGTCATTAGCAAGCCGAGTGCCAACACAGCTCTGATTGCCTGCACACAAGAAACCAAACAAGGTCAACTTTCTTTCAGCATCATTCAAAGTACAGCTCAGTCCCAGTTCACAGTTCACACAAACCGTAGCCTAAACCTCTCATTATATCCCTAATGTTTGTGACGTATTTAGAGTTTCTGTTTTTTCAAATGTATATATATTTTTTTCTCTGTGGTCTAATATTGTTAATGACTTCCCAGCAAGCACGGTCAGGACCTGGACCAATCAGTGACGTCTCGATTGGGGCTAGATCAAGTCAAACCCACCCTGGTCAGAATAGCCGATGAAAACGACATGAACCTACAGACACCGGATGTGGCGGAAGTGCTGCGGTTAACGGAAGTTACGTCATGCGTTGCAGTCCGTTTACATAAAGATTGTAGCTCTTAACTCGCTCTTAATAGGTGTCCTTTGTCAGAATCCATATTTTTGTTTGGATATTGTTTATTACGAGCGCAACCGATGGGTCGGGAGAAGTAGAACAGTTTTTTTCGCCAGCGGGGAATATGAAAAAACAATAACATCCGGTGAAATTCTCTCGGCGGAAGTAGCACTGTTTCATGCCGTTTCAGCCTATGGTCTTGACCAGGCTTTTCTCTTCGCAGATGAGTAAGCCTGGCTACGCGAAGCTAAGTCAAACCATGACTAGTCAGATCTGGCCTAGAATATCACCTGATTTCAACCAACATAAATCCTGCCCACGAAATTAATCAGAGATGGCCAGATAAATATCATAACTAGTCAGATACCGTATGTCCCAGAATATAACCTTACATGCTCATATTTCAACTAACATTACAAACAATAACAATAATCCATAAGTCCATATGACGTCCTGCTGGTAATGACGTCAAGATCATCCCCATATGGGCTGTGATCTAGCCTAGTTCTCAACGTCACCGGAGTCACCGGAGGACGTTATAACGTCATCATGACGTCTATTGGCTTGCAGGGTTGGCTTGGTTCAAGATTGGTTAAATCAAGGGTCTTCAACAGGGGGTCCGGGGCCCCTAGGGGGTCCTCAGAGTTACTACAGGGGGTCCTCCAAATCTTTGTGTGATAGAAGCTTTTTTTCCCCGCCCTTTTTCATATTAACCACTTGAACCCTAGCGTCCATATTCTGAGAACTTTAGCCAAAAATATCAGATCTACAACGCCTTGCGCTGCGAGGCGTTGTGAGCTTGTAGATCAGTTATTTTCGGCAAAGAGGTTTGATGTAGAGGGGGAACAGAGCAGACTAAGACTCAATTTTATTAAGTATTGACGGTTCAAGTGGTTAAATATCTGAAAACACAAATTGACATGAATCCAAAATACACTGATTGTGCCGTCAAACGATGAAACTATATGGTATCTATGGGTTGTGGGGGTCCCTGCTTCATCTCTCTCTGTACTAAGGGGTCCTTGGCCTGAAAACGTTGAAGACCCCTGGGTTAAATATCAGAAAAGGAGGAAGGCACTCGTACTCATATTAACATATTAACTTTCCTCAACCCAGATTTTGAAGTCCTGACTTTTTTACCATTGAGGTCTAATACATTTTAGATCATGCCTGGGGATAAATGTAATCTTGATCATCAGCTCAAAATTCACGACATGAATTCAATAATTAAATATTAAAAAGTGACATGCCACATACAGTGCCACTTTAAAATAGGATTAGAGATATTGATTCTTTTTTTAAAGGTCTCGTGTTTTGCATTGGACTGACCATAACATTAATCTGATGCAATAAAATAAATACATATTAAAATAAAACAAAACAATAAATGTAACATAAATATACCTTATTGTATCAAATAATAGTATTAGGCTTTATCATACATACAATAGCACAGTAGCTCATGCATTTTGTTATATTACACATCACATTTATTCACATTACACACTGAATATGATCAAATATATGAAATATAGCCAACCCTGAAACAACTCCTCCATGAATAAGTAACAATGAATAAGAACCAACTCACCCAAAGCATGCTTGTGTGCAGTCTGCTCTGAACAGTGCAACACTGTGCTACGTCTCCATCCTGCCCTTGAATGGGTGCGTGTGTGTGCGTGTGTGTGCGTGTGTGTGTGTCTTTATGCAGCCAAAGCGTGTGTGAGTGGTTTATATGCAGGCAAACTGTGTGTGTGTGTGTGTGTGTGTGTGTGTGTGTGTGTGTGTGTGTGTGTGTGTGTGTGTGTGTGTGTGTGTGTGTGTGTGTGTGTGTGTGTGTGTGTGTGTGTGTGTGCACGCGCATGTGCGTATGTGTGTGTGTATGTTTTAATGCAGGCAGACTGTAAGTGTTACATGTGTGTTCTTATGTGGGCAAACTGTACTGTAAGTGAGAGAGTGCGTTGGCACAACACCCGGCACTGTATTTCCTCTTTGACTGTCTCTGATCTGAAAGATAAACATACACAAGACACACAACACTTTCATACTTGGTCTCTACTCTCTCAATCGTTTGTTCCTTTGTTCTTTTCTTGAACTTAAGTTATTTCCTTGGTTTCTTGAATTGGTCTATAAATATCTTTCTATTGTTCTTCCCTATGTAATGACAATCATAGATCATGCTGTGTTACTGACTCTTAACATGCAGATGGTTCATGAAAGTAATAATGTGAACAACTGCCCATTGTTGTTTAACAACATGTGTGCGCAGAGAAACGTCTGCAGTCTGCAGTAAATGCACTTTTAATACGATACACATTTACACTGTCAATACAGCTGAGCTGACCCCATTCTTATGGATCATGCACTATACCCAGAGGAACAATAACAATAATTTCCCCCCTATCGGCAGTGTGTGTGTGTGTGCATGTGTGTGTGTGTGTGTGTGCGCTTGCGTGCGTGCGTGTGTGTGTGTGTGTGTGTGTGTTTGTGTGTGCGTACATGTGTGTGTCAGACAGGCAGTCGCCCGTTCCCCCGCCTGCCTGTCTGGGGTGACGTGGGGTCAGAAGCACCCTGTGTGTTGTTGAACAATGCAGAGGACAGGTCACTAAAACAGCTTTTACACGCACACAGATGTTTATAGGTAAGTATGTAAGTAGCCTTGGGAACCGACGGTTCCCGAGCAATGTGGCTATAACAGGTCCATAGACTATCTCCTGTTTCCTTTAGTGTGAGGCAGCTTGATGTACGAGTACACCGCTTGGACATGGCACTATCTATGGTTTGTCGCAGGGACTTAACCTCTATCCCAGTGGTTCTCAAACTTTTGAGAACCGAATTTGAAGGTCTCCCCTTAACTGTGTACAAATGGAACCAATTGAACCTGTCAGGGTCCATTTGGTTCCATTTGTACACCGTCAAAGTTACAGACTTGTTTAAGGGTCAATTTAGACTCCCATAGAGAGTCCCTGAAATCCACTTTGAGAACCACTGCTCTATCCAACTCTTGATGCCGAGTGTCAAGCAGGGTGGCTTTTAGGTAACCTGCCAATCTCAGGGCAGACATTCTAACCATAAGCCACTGAGCTGGTGGGCTGATGTACTATATATTATAGATGTATAATGGACTACGGTGCTTGAAGATGCTGCGTGCAAGGTCCTTAATAGTAGGTTTTAAACGTATTATACAGATAGTGTATAATAGATATTTGAAACATAACAGTAAGAACCTTAAGCACAAAACCTTCAAGCACCGTAAACACGGGTACAACAGTCAAACTGTACTTTTCCTAGATTATAATAATATTATTCCTTCTATATTATTATTGATGCGGCTACAATGTAAGAGGAACAAGAACAGAATAATTCTACTCTTATGTACCTGTACACAAGAAGATCTTGAGCCTGGAGTTGGAGTGTACGTGTATGTATATCCATGTATGATTGTGTGTGTGTGTGTGTGTGTGTGTGTGTGTGTGTGTGTGTGTGTGTGTGTGTGTATGTATGATGTGTGTGTGTGTGTGTGTGTGTGTGTGTGTGTGTGTGTGTGTGTGTGTGTGTGTGTGTGTGTGTGTGTGTGTGTGTGTGCGCGTGCGTGCGTGCGTGCGTGCGTGCGTGCGTGCGCAGTGCACATGTGAACTCACAAATGGATACGGCACGTGTTAAAATGTGTGAAAGGTCCTCTGTGAAGGACATTTCCAAGGTGATAAAAAGTACGTTTCTTTACTTGAAAAGTTGTATGTAACCAGGAGGGCAAGAAAATGCAACCCAACCAGAATCTGTTTGCTCTGATGCTCAAGGGTTCCCAAATCCTTGTCTGAATGAGGTCGTCAATAGAACCAGCGCTTTTTCTTTTACAAAACCTCACAAGTATTAACATGCAAAGAGAGACGCTCTCTCAAGTTTACAATGAAATCATTGAGTGCTTAATATTTGTTTTGACACATTGGGGTTGAATGGTCTGTAAAGCAAGCAAAATCACTGGGAACACATTCTGTATTATCAAATAAGTCAGACCTCTACCTCCAATCAGTCAAACGGAACACAAAGAAAATACTTGACAACCTTGACAAGGTACATAAAGTTGACACTTTTGTAAGTCTTTTATCAGTGCAGTGTATTTTAGTGTGTCAATTGATGTATTGATTAAATACTTTACAGGCATTGACACTAAGGCTTGCCCACCTGCCCCCCTTTCAGGTTGCCCGACCGTCAAGTGCTCATTTGACACAACACCCAATATCTGTCTAAACACCTGAACATGACCAGCGTGCTCTGTCTTCTGGTCTGTGGAATGTAACAAGTGTGAAACCATAGACATTTAATCGTAGCTACTGTATGTAAGGTAGGTATGTGATATTTGGTATTTGGATTTGGAGGTATTGAGGTAGCCTATGAAATTTTTTATCGCACAGTCCCAGAAAGTAAAGAAATTAGTGTTAAATTGAGCAGTAATTAAAATCTTACCACTTTATAATGGACAATTTACTTTTCAGGCAAGTGGGCATGACCTTTGGGCAAGTAGAACATGACCTGTACTTGCCCGAAGGGCAACCCCTGCTTTATTAGTCAGATGTGTAGGCAGCACAGAGGTACAGTAAGACATTTAGGCTAGTAGCACAAAAAATACCTGGGGACTTGTTTAGATTGTGGTCCTATGTATTCAATTCATCAACATAAAACAGAATATTAACATATTAATAGTTAATACATGTCAATGTTGTAATGTGTCTCACTGTAATTTATTGTGATGCCTGTTTTATGAATGTTTAATGGTGATCGACTAATCTTAACATTTTTCAATCCAAATTTTCATAGAATTGTTTTGTTTTACTTTTGGCATCCTGGGATCCTTTTCAGACTCAGAGGAACAGGAAATAGAAGCAACCAGGCCAGGAATTTCGTCATTTTAGGGGCAAGGCCACTTGGTCTTTGGTGGGGTTTATTTTTAGGGCACAAAGGCCAAATGCCAGGGTAGGAAGGCCATCAAATAAAACAAGATTTTAGTCTATTGAAAGAATTTGCTGAATTTAAGGGTTAGGGATGATAACCTAATCTGCAGTGAAATAGATAAATGACACTATCTACAATCTGATCCATGCTCAGCCCTGCACCAATCTAAATCACTGGATTGGTTTAAAGATGGGGACTCAGGGAATTAAGATTTCAGAATCTACATGACAAGAAAAAGACACTGGTGTCTACTGTCTACATATTGACAAGAAAGACACAGAGGAGAAAATGGTACCGTCAGTCAGCTGGGGCATTAAGGCCACTGTGGCCTCAGATCATGCCATTGGTTTGAGGGGCACAAGGCTAAACTGAGGGGCAACGACGGCCATGGCCTCCATGAAATTCATGCCCTGGAAGCATGTTGATTACAACCAACAGAAAATGGTATAAGGTCAGACCCAACCGGTTCTGGGCCCCTGATTCAGCCTGGGAAAAAGAGTTGTAGAGGCCCTCATTGCGCGCTGCTGCTACTCAAAGATTTGTCATTTCAGATCATGACAAGTGACAAGCCAGTGGGCCAATTACATGAGTTATATTTCGTCGTTGTCAGGTGTCCAAAACCGTTTGTTTTGTATTTATCATTTTAAAAATGATTTAAACTAGTGAAAACAGCCAATCTACAAGCACACAACGCCTCGCACCGCATTTTATTTTTTTCTAATGGCCGGCCTGGACCGGCCGGGAATGAACCGGCCGTTCGGTAGTTGTCCCGCTTTTCCCAATGGCCAGCACGTCCCTGGGTTCAGATATGCTACTCTGCAACATTTGTATTTGTGTTCAATTCTAACAGGTTGTTAATTGCATGCACTAGTTCCTGTTAAGAAAATGAAATTAGCAGCACTCACGTCACTTTTATTTAACATTAAACAAACTGAACTGATGAACCATTATGGAGAATGTAGGTCAAATAAACTCCAACGCCTTCTCTTTGACATCATTAATACTCACCAAGCATAAAATCTCACAATCAGTCACTATTGAGTTACCATATGAATGCAAACAATGATAGGATCTCTCATTGTCATAAACAGAAAGAAGCCTTTGAACTGGTGCAAGTATAGCCGGGGAGCCACTGGGCCAAAATGAGAGAGGACCTGTGATGTCATGACATACTCCAAATTTTTGTTTGTCCTATTAATTTGATCAATAAGGTACACATAATGAGAGGCCTGCTCTGCCGGAAATCCTGCGAAAAAAAGTTTCCCATTGACTTCACTATACTGAAAAAAAACACACCAAAAAAAGTAGCATGTGAGGGGTCAAACTAAGGGTTCTTCATGATTCTGAATCCATTGCAAGCATTTGTTTTGCATGAAAAACATTCCTTGGGCTAGATTTCAGCCTCTCAAACCTGTGAAAAGTGATGAGTCATCACTTTTCACCGTTATTTTGGTCCGTTTTCTAGCCCAAGGAATGTTTTTCATGCAAAACAAATGCTTGCAATGGATTCAGAATCATCAAGAATCCCTAGTTTGACCCCTCACATGCTACTTAAAGCATATTTTTTTTGGTGTGTTTCTTTCCTTTATATTGAAGTCGATGGAGTGAATATACAAATGGCCATAACTTTTTTCGCAGGATTTCCGGCAGAGCAGGCCTCTCATTCTGTGGACCTTGATGACCAAATTAATAGAAAAAACAAAAATTAAAAGTATGTCATGACATCACAGGTAACATCCTATTCTTTGAGCTTTTGGGCCTGTGGCTCCCCGGCTAGTATACTGTAGATGTGCATTTCACATCACTTTTCAAATTACGATTGCCACTATTTAAATGGAGTACACACTACACAGGGGTTAAAGCCAAAAAAAATCCCAAGACTGAAATGTATTTTTAGACCATGTCCCTCCCAATATGTAATCTTTGAAACATGGCGCACGCAGCACACACCAATATTTGGGGTGTTTCCCTGAAGTTCTGAACTGCCTTCAGTGAATGTGTGTGTGCCAATCCATGCTTCATTTTATAGAAGTATCTTCTGAATTTCTGTTCTATTCTATGCTAGTCTGGCCAATTCAAATACTCATATCTTGAAATTATAACTGCTTTTTAGTACTGCTTTGAGATCACTTGACTAGCGTTTTGATGACTTTGTCATTCACGCCGCAGCCATCACACCTTTATATTTTTTTGCGGATCTGCACTGATCTCAGAAATAGCTCCTATGGAATCCTCGAGACTGAAATCAGTCCCCAGGACAGAACTTTAACCCCTGAGTACAATACTATACAGTGGGCTACAGGTATGACGTACATTCCTATTGTTTGTAAGACTGTACGTTTCATTATGATAGGCACTTAATGAACTAGCGAGTTGTGGCTGACCAATCTCGGAATTACAAATGAAAAACCCACTGGACGAAGAGGTCAGAAAAAAAAACAATACAGGGAGGAATTATGTTGTTGGCTTCTTTCCCTCCCAACCCATCAATTGTTATATAATGTTATGTTAAACTGTTTGATAGTAACTACAAGGTAATTAACCAAACATTCGTCTGGATGTATCCAAGGGTTTTGTCTCGTTTCCTATCAATGTTTTTTCCCTTTTTACCTGTACACCAAAATGCACAAAACAGTGTCAATGTTATCGCTGAGTGTTTGCCTGTTATGAAATGCCCAGATTAGATTAGATTGTTTCATGTACTGTGGTTACTGTGAGAGAGAGAGACTGGGGGAGGCAGGCATACAGTAGGTTACAGCTCGACTGGAGCATGATGACTCAATTCTGTATAGAGAACTTGAAACCTGGCCTGCTGCTGGTGTCTGAAGTTCCAGGTTCCACGCCTGGCCCATCGTCCCACTGGGTCACAGGGTAGAATCACATGCGGTCTTATCTGTAGGTTGATCCCAACCACAGTTACGATTAGAATACACATCAAGAAGATCAAGTTGATTGTGCTTACGGTAAATACGGAAATGTTCTCAGATGCAAAAATAGATATTCAAGTCATAGCTTTTCATACCACTGAGGCAGAATCAATTGTGTGCTGTGTGCAGTACAGTTCAAGCTGGCATGTTGTGAGTGCGACACATTGTGAGCTTGTGGATCTGCCATTTTCTGCACCAGACACCTTTATAAGTTAGGCATAAACACTCTGGAGTTTGGCATTTTGTTTTACAATCTACATTTTGGTCATGGGTGGTATGGCCGACTCTGAAGGATTAACCACAGGCTCACAGCAGCATGGGCTTGGATGTGGCTCGTGACCAGAGCAACATGTCAATTCACTCTTCTTGTACTCTTTACAGCCCTTTCCACTGAAGTGTCATTAACCCCAAAAATAGTTATATTTCCCATTTACAAATGCTTGCCCCACTGTTGCACGGTCAATCAAGCACGCAGCAACCTACGAACATGCCATGGACTTTTATTTTCCATTTGCTTGCACATACATATACAGTTGAAACGATAACTATGGAAATATTTTATATACACAGGGAAGCGGGGGTCCTTTTCCAAATTCTAATAACAGAAATGTATTCTAAACCCGATTATAAAACGAAACATTGTAATCATCTGAAAACTAGTATTGTTTTGAAAGGTATTGCCTGTACATCAGCAATTAGTGGATCAAATAAAACAAAAACATCAATTGTGATGCAGCCTATGTTGGCTTTGAAAAAGAACAGGGAGGTTACCGAGATACTGACCATTACAAAACAGTTCTATAAAAACTGTTAAACCTAGACACAACATTACAGTATGTACTCTCTTTGCGACGTCTTTCCATAGAATGTTTGTTTTTGCATCTTGCCTCCAGTCAGACAAAAACATTTCCCAATATTTAACTCCACCAGTGATGTGACCTGGTGGCAACAAATGCTGCAACTAAATATTATTTGCTGGACACTGCCGGAAAACAGGAATCTTCATTATTGAAAATGAATGAGTTGGGAATTTCAAACCTTGAAAACTGAAAGGTTATTAAAAACAAAAGAAACTGCTAAATAACTTCTTCTTTCTTTACAAGTCCATTTCTTGGTCTCAGAGACAAACATCTCAGAGTCCAACCCTCTTCCAAGACATATCATCTTCCTCATTTGAGGAGAGAGGAGCACGAGTGCTTCTCTCTCCTCAGACGAGGAAGAGGAGAGAGGAGCAAGAATGCTCCTCTCTCCTCAGATGAGGAAGATGATATTGTCTGCCACCATGATCTGGTTGTCGTCCTGCATTTGGCTCAGCGCGGCGGTGACCTCGTCGCTCGTGAAAGGCATCTGGCGCTCCTTGTTGAGGTCAGCGGTCAGGGTGTTCAGCCCCACCGACTGGGCGTGGAGCGACTGGAAGACGGCGAACAGAGAGGACTTGAACTCCTTCAGCCTTGGGGGGGACAGAGATATAGAGGACAGGATATAGATAGATACAGAGAGAGATTGAGGAAGAGTGACACAAAGAAAGGTGGAATTATTATTAGGACAATATCATAAAAACAAACAAAATCAGATGATTTGTTTCCCTTTGTGTATGGCATCACTTTAAGGCCTAGAATTATTGAATAATTTAACCCAGGGATGTCAAACATACGGCCCGCGGGCCAAATCCGGCCCGCGAGATGATTCAATCCGGCCCCCAGGCTAGAGCATACATTTCTGAGCATTTAGGAAAAAAAAGTAAGTCTCTAGCCCATTCCTGTCAAGAGTTAAGGCCCATTCCCACTGGGCCAGATAACAGATATCTGGAGATATTTCTCCAGATATTTTTCCATGCAAAGTGGATGGTAGCTACAGATAAAAAAAAAAGTCTACCACAGATATTTGCCACAGATACTTTTATCTGTGGCAAATATTTTTTTTATCTGTAGCTACCATCCACTTTGCATGGAAAAATATCTGGAGAAATATCTCCAGATATTTGTTATCTGGCCCAGTGGGAATGCGCCTTTACGATTGTTTTAAGAATTAACCTAACTAATGTCTGTACACTGCAGGCTAGGTTTCTCCCACCTGGCAGTGATTGAGTTGATTGATTGGAATGTTAAGTGACCAGCTCTCTCTCTCTCTTTGAAGATGACAGCATTGCTAGGAATAGGGTGGTTGGTCTGGCTATGAATAATACCTGAACATACCTACAATATTCGAACTGTACTCAAAGATTACACATATTAGACATGGAAATTAATGTTGTTAAAAAAAATAACGTATTTAAAAAATATAATAATAATAAAAATGTAAAAGTTTTATTATTCCGATATTTTCTGAATATGCCATTATTGTTCATTACTTTTATTTGTTTTATTATAAAATACAATAAAAATAATTATTGTCCTGCATCAATAATATATTTTTTAGCCATTTACAAATTATAGCGTACTGGAGACTATCAGGAATTGAATTATTCTATTATCAAATGGTTTATTCTTATTGGCACTTCTTAAAGGAGTAGTTCACCCCCAAAATGCCATGGAGCCAATGTAGACTCATTCCTAAAACAGAAATTTGATTACAATAAATGCATGCCTATTGATTCCGGATGGGGACCCAAATGCATTTGGGTCCCCATCCGGAATCAATGGGGGGAAGTGTACTATTATCACATTTTTGTCTTAGTAATGCGACAAATAAAATAAAAATATATTATTGAACTCAATTCTCCATGGCGTGAGTAATCAAAGAAAAAAAAGTCATTTTGGGGATGAACTACTCCTTTAAACAAATAGCATCTCTCGTACCTAACTGCAACTGTAATACCAATAATGAAAGTAGCTATTTTACTTAATAATGAACACAATTTGTAAAATGATATACTGCTATACTGCTAGCTACAGCAGTGGCTGAGACGACAGGAAGAAAAACAGAGCGAACATGTGCGCGAGTGTGCATGCCATCCGATCCGCGACTGGTTCGGCCCTCATCAAGTCGCCTTTCATCCAATGCGGCCCTCACCCCAAGATGAGTTCGACACCCCTGCTTTAACCAGTGAAAAATAGCAGATATACAAGCTCACAGCGCGGCACCGAGTGCCGCGCTGCGAGCTTGTAGATCTGCTATTTTTGAAAAAGTCGTGAAAATGTGTGCAAATCTTTGAATATATGTATTTTCAAAGCGAACGTTTGTAACTCAAATCTTGCTTCTGGGTGGTTCCTGGAACTAAATATTTTGATATGGGGGTCCGTGGTCAAATACATATCAGTTTGGGGGTCCTTGACATGAAAAGGTTTGAGAACCACTGACATAGTAGTCTCAAGAACAGACTAACTGAGCTCCAGTTAAGTGAAAAGGACCTTTTCTTTGACGATGGCTGGCCAGATTGCTGACATAGAAACATAGGTTTTTCAAAAAACCTTAGAAGGATACAAAAGACACTTATAGAATCGGGTCAAAATTCTAATTTTCACGATTTTTCAAAAATAGCAGATCTACAAGCTCGCAGCGCGGCACTCGGTGCCGCGCTGTGAGCTTGTATATCTGCTGTTTTTCAATAGTTAAAGCATAAAATAATAATACACTATAATGTGTATCCGTTCTAAATGGGTTAAACCAGGGTTTCACAAACTTATTTTGGCTCAGGTCACCCCTGTAAATAACGTTTTCATCCACGGCACCCTCCAATTATTATTGTTACTTTACAGTACCTAGATTTATGTAATATATTATGGTACGTACATATGTAAATATTTCCCCCCCAAAGATGCCACAAGGACAATTCTGACGACCATTTTCCATTAGCACAGATCGAAAATAACTTTAACCACTTGAACCCCAGCATCCCAAAAGAAAAGCACCAAGTACAGTGCAACTGAAGTTTATTTTACTAAGGGTTAAAGTGAAGGGATATTGATTAATTCCAAATGTTATCAAAGGATTATGTGGCACCCCTGGGGACTTGCGTCAAGGCACTTTGAGAAACCCTGCTTTAAACCACACATTAAGAAGTGGGATCATTTGCACAGCCGACTCCATTGGGGGGCTTGGCAGTGAACCCACCTGTCTGCCGAGAGCTGTGAAGGGGGGATGGCGGCATCATCCTCTTCCTCTTGCGGAGCGGGAGGTTTGGGCGTTCCTGCCTGAACTGGGGAGGGCAAAGAGAGCAATGGAGAAGGGTTAACTTTGTCATACAGCAAATAGCGAAAACAGTCGATGAACAAGATTTTGACTTGCTGACTCGCTTATAACGACACAATAGGGAGGTTGAATTAAGACAGTAACAAACCAGCACTAGACATGAGATGTGGTCCACTCTTTGTTATCAGATGGTACAGGTAAGTGTTATACTTTAATGTTTATAAAGGTGAACAGCCCTAATAAAAGGTCTTGGAGGAACAGTGGACTTACTCTCAGGGACATCATGCTCTGCATCAAAGTCAAAGGGATCGTCGCCCTGGGATTCACGGCGAGTCCTACAACACAACACAACACATGATAGATTAATGTCATAAACAGTATTGTGTTGGGAGAACTTTTCCCTTTCTTGCGTCATTTTTGATAGATTGTGTAGGACTGATACAGCATGAGGTTTTTCTTTGTGTTTTTAAATTGTACAGTACTTTTTGATTGAGGTCAAAGCAACCTGGAAGTTTGACATTCATTAACAGATATTGTTCTGGTAATGTGTTTTAGAAACTTAAGCTCTGTTCAGCGGGATCTGAGACCCCAAATATGTTCTGAGAATGTATACTTTTAGAAGCAATACTCAAATCAAAGATGAGTTTATGGCTGTGTGCACAACTTTATTTGGAGTGGAAAAGGTAAACCTACAATTGCACTTTGAACTTTATTATTTTTACACCATTATAGTTTCCAGAGCAATGCCTCATCTAGAAGCAGTATGAGGTGTGTGTGTGTGTGTGTGTGTGTGTGTGTGTGTGTGTGTGTGTGTGTGTGCGCGCGCGCGCGCGTGTGTGTGTGTGTGTGTGTGTACCTCTTTCTCTGTGTGCGAGGCGTGCTCTGAGACTGAGACTGTGAGCTTGTTACTGTTTCCTCATCCTCTGAGCCAGAGTCATCCTGTCTGGACCTCTTCTTCTCCTTCTCTAGAACCTGCTCAAAGCACACACAACAACCCACAAATAAGATCCCTTACGCTTTACACTGGCATCTCAATCCAGAGTCGATTTCATAACAATGATGCAGGTCGACCTTTCGATATCACCAGTTCACTGCTTGCAGTTATAATCTCAATGTTATAGTAAAAGGATATTGTACTGTAGCTGCATGCCGTCACTACCACACTAGGACATCAACACGAGCAGCCATAGTACGGACTGTGCAGCTTCACTACTGAACACCACATTGCAGCAGCGTTCACAACTGCACTCATAGTAACTTAGAATCGCTAACCAAAGATTGGACAGGGAGGCCATGCTGTTATTAGTGTGGTTACCCCTGCAGGGCAACCAGACTATAATACTTGTCGGATTTTATTTCCATCCATCCATCTTTCTAGATAAACCTTATTTTGCCACGCTCCCACCGTTTTGGTGGCACGCACTTGGGCCATACAAATCAACTGGCTTCATCGGGACACATAGGGGTGCATTTTGCAAAGAGATATGTTATATATATTATATACAGTCGTTTAGTTTATATAAATGTATTCGTGAATTAATTTTTTCCATTGACTTTGATTAAAAATGTAACTTTTCCCAAATATGGAGATGACTGACATCATAGATGTCTGACATCATAGACCACATGAGACTGACACAGAGATCCCCATATATGGCCATTCATTTATTAGTGAATTCATTTGCCAGTGTGACTCCTGTCACGGCAACCACACTTTTTAGTTAGACTATGTTGTTTCAACCAGTAAAGTTTGGTGAAACTTAACAGTAATAAAAGAACGGCAGAATCTTTTGACACAAACTTCACTGAAGCTTCTGAATGGACAGAGCGGAGGTCAGGTGATTTCTTTGTTTCATACATACAGCGTACATACAGCGCATAATGGCGCATACGGACCTTTTTGAAGTAGGCGAACTGGACCAATTCCACAGCCACCTCTGCGTCCTGCAACTCCACAGTTTTGTTCATGCGGGCCTTGGCGTGGGCCGTTGACAGACGGATGAGGGTCTCCAACGTACGAGCCGTCACCGGAGAGGTCTGATGGAAAGAAAGTCTTTTTCAATGCAAGGCAATGATGATGGAGTATTTCATAGTACTAGGGTACAACTAACTGAGACTTAAAGACTACACACACACATTGCCTTTAACAGTTTATTTCTTAGTGTCCAAGTTTCTTGTTTAATGGACACGGTCACTTTAGGAAAATTGTCTGAGGCCCTTTTCTCACCGGCGTTGCCGGTTCAGTTATTTTTTTTCCGCCTAATATTGAACCAGTTCAGAGTGTTTCCACTGAAAATCTGAATCTAGAACAGGACCAGTTCTAGGACCAAAGTTATTTTGGTGGGAAAGGGGCCAATAAAGAGGACCTGGTAAACTATATTTCATCACTTAAGACTTAGAACCTTGTACAGGCTATATCCCCTGAAAATTTCCAAAACACTTTCATGGCTTTGTGTGCATGTGTGCGTGCGTGTGTGTGCGTGTGTTCTAATTACCCGAGAAATGTCGGAACCCAGCTGCTCCTGACTCCTGAGTCTGGAGTACTCCTCTGCGATGTGATTGGCTGCCTCCTGTGTCAGCACCGGAGTCAGTACCTTGGCGATGTGGATGTACTTTCTCATGAACTCCTTGCTCACGATCTTATCCCTGAAACGTAAAGGATTATAATGCTATATTTACATTTGACACTTCATCCCTTTTACAAAAAATACCTTGTTGAAAGTCAACCTGCAAGGATAAAAGGCGAAGAACTCTAGACTGACGACGAAAATAGCAGATATAACCAATCTACTACTAGCTCACAAGCCTATAATCACATGCCTGAAGTGCTTGTTTGTAAGTGAAATGAGGGATTGATACATAAAATAAAAAAAACAGGTCAAGTTACCTGCGTCTCTTGCTGCCATGCAGCAGGTTATTGTGTTTCTCGTAAACTTGCAGTTCCTCCTGGTCCTGTTCTGCTGAATCTGGGTCCTCTGTGGCCAAAACGTCAACGGTCCCACCGAATGCCAGAACTAGGGAACAATTCACAAATAAGTAAAAATAAGACAACAAATATGCGCTCCACCTGAACGGTTTAATCTCAGAAGCAGTTTGTGGCTCAACAAACCTTTTGTTTTATTTGACTTAAATGTTCTTCCTACTCATATGTCTTGTAACCTGTGTATTGTGTTGTTGGAAGTTGGAACGCTGATTGTAACCTTAATTGTTCTTGCGCTGATCATAGAAATCTAATTCCTATGGATCCTTCACATTTGGCAAAAAAAAGAGAAAAATAATCTGATTCCAGTAAATGCTACCAAAAGGCAATTATTTTAGGTGACTATATAAAATATAGTCAAAGTCTATCTAACCAGTTAAATCCTGAGTATTATTACATTTCTGACTCTGAGAATGTTACAAATTTAACCAAATGGAACCGTGCGCTCAGTAAGGACGTGACGGTACCTGATCCTTCCTGCTCGCGGGGGTCACGGTAACGATGCATCCTCAGCACGTGGTCTGAGATCTCTCGGTCCTGCTGGGGGTCCATCTGGTCCAGCATGATGAAGAGGAGGTCGAAACGGGACAGCAGGGAGTCCTGCAGCCCGATGTTCTCCATGGGGGTCTTGTACTGGTCATACTGGGCACAGGATACAGGGGGGGGGGGGGCAATTGTTACAACCAAAAACCATAACTGTCAAAATTGTACAAATGTCTTCTAAATCCTTCTAAGTTTTTTGAAAAACGTATGTTTCTATCATCAGCGGTTCGCAAACCTTTTCACGTCAAGGACCCCCAGAATTATGTGTTTGACCGCGGACTCCCCCATCTCAAAATATGTTGTTCCAGGGACCCCAAGAAGCATAGATTTTAGTGAATTTTTTTTTAAGTTCTCTTAAAAAATATATACCGATATATTTTTTTTTCAAAGATTTGCACACATTTTCATGATTTTCCAAAAATAGCAGATCTACAAGCTCATAGCGCTATGAGCTTGTATATCTGCTATTTTTGAATAGCTAAAGCATAAAATAACGACACAGATGCTTTCCAGGTCTAAATTGGCTAAACATCAATGGTAAAACGAGAGTGAATTGAACTGCATGCAGCCTGTCTGACACATACAGTCACTACAGACTCACCTTGCCATAGACAGGGTTGGCAGCAGCCAGCACAGAGCAGCGGGCGTTCAGCCTGGCATGGATGCCCGCCTTGGCGATGGTGACGCGGCCCTGCTCCATCACCTCGTGGATGGCCGTGCGGTCCATGTCCGTCATCTTGTCAAACTCGTCGATGCACACCACACCGCGGTCGGCCAGCACCATGGCACCCGCCTCCAGGCGGCGCTCACCTGGGGATGGACATGAGATCGTTTAGTGGCGGCAAGGGCTCAGGTGTAGAGTGGCTGCTTGGCAACCAGAAGGTTATCAGTTCAATACCGGGCTCCCCATGGTTACTGTCGAAGTGTCCTTGAGCAAGACACTGAACCCCCTCCCGATGAGCAGGTTGGTACTTTCGATGGTTTCCTCCACCATCGGTGTATGAATGTGTGTGAATGGGTGAATGTAATGCTCATTGTAAAGCGCCTTGGATAAAGGCACTATATACAATCCCGCACTAACCCGCACCATTTACAATTTTTTTGTTGGTAAGAAAGTACTTAATTCCCTCACGCATAATGCACCTGGAGTTATTATGAAGTCTTGAACTTCATCAAGCATCGATAAATGAAACATCAACTACAAATAAATAAAAGATTATATATGTACACTTATTTATTTCTGCCTGTGTGTGTGTGTGTGTGTGTGTGTGTGTGTGTGTGTGTGTGTGTGTGTGTGTGTGTGTGTGTGTGTGTGTGTGTGTATATAATGTACCAGTTTCCTGGTCGGTGGTGACAGCAGCAGTGAGACCCACTCCAGAAGATCCTCGCCCAGTAGTGGCGATGGCTCTGGGGGCAGTATGCAGCACATAGCGCAGCAGCTGGGACTTGGCTACGGACGGATCACCTAGAGCGCATGGATAGACAGAGACGGTCAAAGACTACACACTGGACCATGGGCCAACTTAACCCATTTAGACCGGGATTGCACTATTACGCATTGTTACTTAAACCATTGTTTTTTGAAAAATTGTGAAAGGTTTTTGAATATTTTGACCCGATTCTATAAGTGTCTTCTAATGTTTCTATGTCAGTTAAAGAATAAAATAATGGTTAAAGTCGTTACAGATGCAGGTCTAAATTTTAACACATTGTGCTAACCCGTGTCATGATTTGAGCCATCAAAAGAGCTCACGAATAAATCAAAATTACATCAGAAAGTGCATGACACTGATGACAACACTGCAGTAATACTGACCGATTAGCAGAACGTTGATGTCGCCTCGAATGCGCGAGCCATTTTCCAGGACCTTCTCGACACCTCCCAGCAGCATACAGAGGATGGCCTTCTTGATGTACTCGTGGCCGTGGATGCTCGGGGCGAGAGAGTGAGCCAGCTCTTTGAAAACATCCTGGAGAGCAACACAGAATGTGAAAGGACGCGTGTTTAATGTGATTTCTCAAGTTCAGGAAATACAGGGCATCAATCGAAACCAAAATATCTGGCAACTGATTTGCTCAAATCTCCAGAGCGGGGAAAAAAGACACTTCACAATGACATCTCTGCACCAGCTCACCTTGGATTCGGATGTCCTGAAGCGTCTGATCTTGGCCACGTCGTCAGCAGTGAATTGGGGAGCCACCTCTTTACTCATCTGTTTCACGTGGCAGGCGATCATGATGGTCCTGCAGGGAAGGAAAGGTGACAGGTCTTTATAAGTATTTTTCACTTGACAAAAAAGGGACCTGATTGCCTTTAAGATGCGCCATTCATCACAACAGCAGCGGTTACTGGATTGTGAGTAGTCTGAATTACAGTATTAAGAGCCTACATTTGAACAGTGATCCCGCCCTTCATGTCTATTCACAGCTTCGGCCATACAGTATATCACACATAAACATAGGACGTTAATGGCTAAATCATTAGAATTTACTTTGTTTATTTTTCCTTCATAAGGCCAATACATGCTACATCTGAAGTCAGAAGAAAATTCTGGTTGGTAAAATTGCGCTTTCGAACAACCATCATTTCGACCGGAGGGTTAGCGACTCACTCCACGGAGGTTAGGTTAGGGAGTGAAGACTTCAATATATTGTCCTAGGCAAAGTCAATGCCTAAGATGCAGTATAGAGAATAGTGCTTTCGCCATCTTGTTTTTAAAAGAAAGAATGTTGCAATTTTAGATTGGGTTGGTTCCCCTAGCCTAGTTCATAAAATCATACAGGTCATCTTGTAGTTTTGTGCATGGCACGATGGTCAAAACTTCTGAGAAAATGTAATTGTGTTTTTGTTGTTGACAATTACATTTCTGTTTGGCTTGTAGGCTTTGAAGTTGCACATGGCAAATATGACACATAACCTAAATATACAAAGAAATGTATAATTGACAACTTTATACTTAAAGAACATTGATAGTGGAAATAGCCAATCTACAAGCTCACAACGCGCTGTGAGATTGTAGATATGGTATTTCCACTATTTTTGAAAATGTTTGAAAATGTACGAACATTTTTCAACATGGAAACAATTATGACGATTATGACAAGATAATTGCGATCATGTCAAATAATTGCGATTAGACGATTATTATGTAATAATTGTGACAGGCCTATTATAACTCTGTCCTCAATCCTCTCGTGCCTCACCTGAAGGTTCCAGAGGTGAAGCCTCCCTTCTTGCCGGGCAGACAGCGGTACGTTCCGACCACCTGGACCCTGTCTCCGGGCTTGATGGCGTCCACCAGGTCGTTGTCCAGGATGATGTCCACGGAGCGGGGCAGCTGGCCGGCCGGCGCCTTCTCCGGCATCTCCTGCACCGTGATGGTCTGGTGGTCCTTGTAGACGGACAGGCCGAACTCCGTCTCCAGGGGGTTGTTCTCCTCATCCTGGGGGGGGGAAAGCGGGAGGGGAGGGGTGGCAGTCTGTCACTCAAATAATTGCGATGTGTGTCATTGACAATTACATTTCTGTTTGGCTTTTATGCTTTGAAGTTGCACATGGCAGATATGACACATAACATAAATATACAAATACATTACTGACACCTTTGACAACTTTATACATGAAAAAGAACATTGATGGTGGAAATAGCCGATCTACACGCTCGTAGATGCTTGTAGATGTGCAATTTCCACTATTTTTGAAGGCAACGGTCCGCCATTCCGAAACACCGCTATTCCGAAGCAGGGTTAGGGTTAGGTTTAGGGTTAGGGTTAGGGTTAGGGGTAGGGTTAGGGGTAGGGTTAGGGTTAGTTAGGGTTAGGGTTAGGGTTAGGGTAAGGGTTAGGGTTAGGGTTAGGGTTAGGGGTAGGGTTAGGGTTAGAAGTCAACGTTCGGAATAGCGGTGTTTCGGAAAGGCGGGGTGTAACCATTTTTGAACATGTTTCAAAATATATTAACATTTTTTCAACATAGAAACGACTATGACAAAATAATTGCGATTATGTCAAATAATTGCGATTAGACGATTATGTAATAATTGTGACAGGCCAAACTCCAGAAGCAAAGATTTTAGTTACAAATGTTCACTTTAAACAATATATATATTTAAAGATTTGCACACATTTTTCAGAAATTGCAGATCTACAAGCTCATACAGTAGTACTAGCACGGCACCGAGTGCTATGAGCTTGTATATCTGCTATTTTTGAATAGCAAAAGTATTAAAACCATGGTTAAAGTGGACAACTGGGGCTTCTCCGGCCCTTGGTTGATTGTGAATCTGTTTGGGTCTCCAGGGCTACCGGTACCCTTACAATTTATGTATAAATAATACAATGCATTGTCTGATAGTGAAATAACGTTGTCCCTTAGATATTCATCTGATTTACAATCACCTAGGATTAAATAACAATATCATTAAATAGCAGCCAGAGCTGCAGGTCTGGGTCTTGCCAGTCATAGTACCTTGGTAGGGTAGATGGCAGTGGAGGGGAAAGCATCCAGGGAGGTCATGTCAGTGTATCTTCTCTCTATGGTCTTCTTGGTGGCAGGACAGTAATGAACGCTCCGTACCACCTTGGGACGTACCAGGGAGCCTGGGGAGATGAAGAACACATACACTCACTCAAACTAATGCATTGGTAAACCAGTGATGTAAAGTAACTATCTTGGATTCAAATAATATTGTACTTTTACTCCACTACATTTATTTATTACTTTGCAGGTGTACATTTATAAAACACACATTAACCCACTTTAGCCCAATTTTACACCTAGGCTTGTAGATTTCTGCCTAATAGAGCCCATGGACAGTCTTTTGGGATCAATATAAGTTGGGAAATTTGCCTAGAAGTGACTTATGGCAGATTTGTCCTTTAAGGTGCCTACAGTAGCATCATATTTTATCTCCTCAGGGCCCAGAATTCCTAGTGACAGCCTCGCGCTCATCCTGGGGGGACACTGACAGACAGTCTTGTACTCACACTTGGTGACGATGCCCTCCACGCAGACCATGCTGCCCAGAAGGCGGGCGCTGAGCGTGCGCGGGGTGACGTGCTTGTTGCCGAAGCTGCCCTCCAGGGCGATGAAGAACTCCTCGTGCTGCTTGGCATAGGTGGCGTCTACCGAGGCCACCAGGTCCTTCAGCGCACGCTGGAACGCCAGGAGCTCCTCGAAGGCGTGGCTCATCAGCCTGGCAGAACAGAGATGGGACGATAATAAGCGATATTATTGTTTATCGTGATAAAAAACACTCACGATGATCGTATCGTGGCGATTTACTTTAACGTGATATCGTCCTCCGTCATGCACTGGGAACGATTCACCTTTTATTTGCCAAGCTGCATATCCAGTACCACTTAAACCCTCTATAATTGGTAAAAGGTACTTTTTTGGTGAGAAGCACAGCAAACTAAAACAGCACTTACTTTGCAGCTCTGGTCTCATTGCGTCGTCTCAAGTCGTTGATGTTGACGATCATTCGAGACTTCTGCTCGCTGACCATGTCCCGGACCTTGCTTTGGTACACACCCTGGTCTTGCTGTAAGAAGTTAACAGTGATGATGGGTTAATAATCGGTCTAGAGTGGCGCCCGCTAAATACATTTACACTTATGACCGATCATAGCAAATACATGTAATGCAAATTAATTGCTATTTATGAGACTATTCAGTATTCATATGCAGATTAGGATCATATTTGCAAGCGACTCAAATTTGTGACTTTAAATACAGAAAACTGCATATGCAGCCATATGCAGTGGTGTAAAGTAAATAAGTAGATGTACTTGAGTACTGTACTTAAGTACAGTTTTGAGGTACTTTACTTTTACTTTACTTGAGTATTTCTACTTCTACTCCACTATCTCAGAGGTAAAGATTGTACTTTTACTCCACTACAATTATATGAAAAAATGTGTAACTAGCTACTTTGTAGATTTTGATTATTATTACAAAACATTAACCACTTCTGGCCTATATACATTTCAGGCATTTGAAAATAGCATGCGAGGCATTATGAGCTTGTAGAACTGCTATTTTCAAATGATTTGTATACATTTTGAACTTGTGAAATGGATCCTGCTTCCTGCATAATGAGTAGCCTACTTTTATGAGTACATTTTTACTTCCGGACTTTAAACAGAGTATCTCTCCATTTACTAAATAATGTGAATACCTTTTCCACCACTGGTCACTCATAAGAATGAGTTCGCTTGAAGCTGTAAATGATTTAAGGCTGGTCCTTTTGTCCAGGCCGCATGGCTGCTCGTGTCACTTTCATCATAATACAAGCCGAAAAGTTCAACTTACGTCGTCATCCAAGAAGTCGAGGTATTGCCTCTGAGCTTCCCTCATTTCCAGGTCGTCCACAACTCCCGTTGCCATTATGATCGATTATTTATTCAATATTATAAAACTTAAATGAATAGACAGACCGGACGGACAGTGTGCTCTCCGTTGTCTGCAAAAACCCACACAAGACACACCAGAGGTTTTTTCGCGCCACCGTGTGCCGGGAAAACGTCCAAACGTAACGTGCGATTGGTCCACAGAGCATTTGCTCATTTGCATGTACGGCGGGTAACTTGTACTGGCCAATAGAACGCTTCGCTTTGGAGCACGAGCCCGCCCACTCAACAACTCGCGCGAAAACATTACATGAAGGGCTGTCCTTAGCTCTGACACAGAGAGCTAGGCTGTCCTTAGCATTATCAGATCACTATCCATCTAGGTCTCTAGGAAACCATTGTGTTGTCTGTTTAAAATGGTGATTGGTGGTGACTGGCTCTGATATTTTCGACACTGTTTCCAGCTTTTCACGCCTTTGCACCAGTTCACGGATTTATAGTTGAAGAGTTAGCTTAGGTTTAAAAAAGTTCTAGAATAGGCTTATTAGGCTATATAGTACAACTTTTAGATCTAATACATGAAAACCAAGGCCTATTGCTACTACTGCTTTTCAAAAATATATATTTAGGTGTTACATCCATTACAAACAAATACAACATAGCCTTCACTGATAACCTTACCTGATATAACCACCCGAATATTGAATGTATATATATCTTTTTAAGAAAAGATAATAGTACTTCCCAGAAATGATTTTGTAGTGCACGAAACTGTACAGTAGATGGCGACGTAGCTACAACTAAATAAAGGATAATGTCCTTTATTTATTTTTTAATATGCATTGCTTATCGTCATAATGACTTTAAAAAGGAGAGTGGACACCCACTCCCTGTTTCATTTTTGCATCATTCACGACTAGACACACATGACAACTGAGATTGTCTTAATTTGTCGCATGTTTATTTCACATAGGTGTGTGTACACTAGTCTGTACAGTAAAAACACATTGGGGCGTTTTCTGAACCTCCTGTCCACGCCCACAACTTTTACATCTCCAGGTTGAACATGAACTTGTTGTGTGTCATTTCATTGTTTTTTCCTGCTGCAGAAAAGCCTGAACCAACGATCCTTGCACAACGTCCACGGACTGTATACTAGTGTGTCAACATGTAGTTATTACTGTCATTACATGCGTTTTATATTTATTGGCTGTTTTCTGTATACTTTTGCCACTCATAAAACAGCAGGAAACGATCAGAGCAACAGGCGTGTTTGTCGAAAACAGGTGAGATGATGTTCTCTTCTTCCAGTCCTGACTCCTATCCATCCACTGTAAATAAGAGGACATTTGTCTATTAGCTTAACTACAAAGTACATATTTCGTATGATATGTTTATAGCCTCATTTAAGCTCAGTACAGTTTGTTGTTGTCTAGGTGTCAGATATTAGAAATCATTTTAATTAAAAGCAAGAAATAATGAGGAATAGGCCTATTAGCATATCCTACTGTGTAGGAAAGTGTTTACTTTTCACACCATCCAGGAGAGGTTAGCTGTAATTATCAGTGGGGCGAGTGTTTGCTTTAACTCCATAATATAGCCTACACAGTGCATTATTTATTAATGTGCTGTTAATCTCTCTCTCTCTCTCTCTCTCTCTCTCTCTCTCTCTCTCTCTCTCTCTCTCTCTCTCTCTCTCTCTCTACTGTATACCTGTTTTTCCAGTGTAGAATAAGTAAACATCAGGCTAAACACTAACAGTATGTTGTGAGTACAGTATTCGACTTGGTGTCTCCATTGCTGACAGCAGTTATTAGGCTACATTCCTCTATGTTGTGATGTTGGTGTGTGAAATTTGAAAGAAAGCCTGCTCTCCTGTGTTTGACCCCTAACTTTATACCATACATCCAAAGGGGGTCTACAGTATATCTTCATGGGGATAATAGGTTTCTATCCCCCTCCCCGACCCTTGTTTGACCTCCTTTTATCTCCTCTGTCAATACCTCTGTTCTTTCAATGCATCATGCGATCATCAATTTGATTCACTGTCTGGCTCTTGTGTCCTTGTTTTCCTTTCACAGCGGTTTCTGGCCGACACCATCGCCGATCTCTCTTCATCTACCTCTCCGTCCATTCTTCCCTCCTGTCCTCTGCCCGTCACACCACCCACGTTGTGACACAGCCAGGCGAGCCAGCCATGTCGGGAGTTACTCTACAGCGCCTCAGCACCTTGACCCTGAACTTAAAACAGCTCAACCGTCTCCCTCGCCTCTTGGACCTGTGCCCTCCTTCCCCGCCCTCCCCCAGCCCCACCGTTGCGGTCTCGCAGGTTCCCAGCTTGTTCCGAGAGCCCTTTATCCTGTCTGGCTATCGTCCCGTGGGGCAGGACTGGCGCTGCTACTTACTAAGCCTCTTCCAGAGACACAACGAGTCCCTGAACGTTTGGACCCACTTGCTGGCATGCCTCGTGTTGCCGCTTCGGTGGTGGGCCTACATGGGCGCCGCGGGGCACACCTTGGACGTAACCTCACTGCCTCTGTGTCTCTACGTGTTGTCGTCCCTCACCTACCTGTTCTGCAGTGTGGTAGCCCACCTGTGGCAGTCCCATTCTGAACTCTCGCACTACTCACTCTTCTTCCTGGATTACGTGGGAGTGGCTGTGTACCAGTACGGCTGTTCGTTGGGCCATTTCTTCTACACCTCCGAGCCCGCATGGAGAGAGAATCGCATCGGGGCGCTGTATTTACCCGGAGCTGCCTTCTTAGCGTGGCTGTCCTGCTACAGCTGCTGCTACGCCAAGTCCCGCTACCAGCGGCCATACCCTCTGAGTCGTAAGATCTGCCAGCTGATCCCCACCAGCATGGCGTACATCCTAGACATCAGCCCTGTGGTCCACCGCCTGGCCTCCGTACCCTGGGCACACGAACCGGCCATGCCTTTCCATGCCCTCCAGGTGGCCTTCTTCCTGTTGGCTGCTTTCTTCTTCTCCTGCCCCGTCCCCGAGTGCTTCCTCCCTGGTCGCTGTGACTTTGTGGGACAGGGTCACCAGATCTTCCACCTGTTCCTGTCCCTGTGCACTCTCAGCCAGATGGAGGCCCTTCTCCTGGACCACACCAGGCGGAGGGATGGGGCCGTGGAGGTGTTTGGGGAGAGACAGCTGTGGTGCGCCTGTGCGTCCTTCCCCGTCTTGGTCCTTTGTTGCTCCGTGACCGCGCTCCTCACGAGGAGACACATACAGAGACGACTGCAGGAAAGACAGAAGGACAAATGATTAGGAGAGTGTGACAAAAAGAAGATAAATATTTTGTAATCGTCAAGAATAAAAGGTGTTTCTATGTATATGTTTTAAAAATCTGATTGTGTGTTGAAAATATTTATCATGCAAGATGTTAATGAATAATAATGTTAATAAAATGTGTACATGCTTTTAGCCTAACACTGTAAAATGTTATTGCCCAACAGCAACAGTATGATGGGCTGCTTTCACAACACATGACTGAACCTTATCGCACTGGATATTCTTGTTCAAATATTTAACTACAGGTATGAATGCTTCCTTGGTTCTGAGATTTCAGAGTTCTGAGAAAGCCATAACAACACTTAAAACATTTGTTAGCTGCGAAAGTGTGCAAGCACCACACACACGCACGCACGCACGCACGCACGCACACACACACACACACACACACACACACACACACACACACACACACACACACACACACGGCTGCAGTGCATAGCAGTGAAAATAAATCAGTAATACAAGAGCAATACAGAATTATTTAAATTTGATGTTCACAAAGGGCCACCTGTTCCATATTTTCTTTCATTTAAAAAGCTCATGAGACAGGCAGTCAGTTTAAATATTGACTAGAGAAAGATTGAGCAAATAAACAAGTAATAATGTGACTGTTGAGATTGTTTTTGCACTTTAACAACATAGAGAAATTGGTAGAACAGGGCAAGATGGTCTCAGAGAAAAGGCAGATGCCATAACATGTTGGCATGGCATTATGGGGTTGAATCTGTTGTTATGCATAATATGTTGGCATGGCATTATGTGATTATATCAGACTCCTAATAATTGTGGCATGTCTTTATTGAAGATGGCAGAATTGTCTAAAGAACGTAAGGTCCCATAAGACAGTGGCCCTCCAAGAGCCCCTTTTCGACTGCAGCTTTGGCACCACACCACACCACACCACACTACACCACACCGCACCACATACAAATATCTACATTTTCCATTACACAAAAGTACCCCTGTCGGTAAGAAACAAATTGACCCTTTTAACTGTGATTATAATACAATATAAATTTGTATTACAACTATCCTAAATTATAATACACTATAATGGATTTTAACTGTGATTATAATACACTATAAAGTATGAATGTATTACTATGATAATTATAATACACTATAATAGATTATAATAGTGGTTATAACACAATATAATCTATTATCATGTATTGCAACTATATCCTGGTGGTCTAAATGAAAAGTAATGTTACTGTAAATGTCACCTTTCACAGTATTACCTTCAGCAGTCTCGCTCAGTATTGCTATTGTATGTCAAATGTTTTGTCCTTCGATAGTTTACATTGCTCAAAACAATTAGCTTGGAACCAAGCCCTGACACCTACTGTATGCCACTCCCAGTGTTACTGTAAATTCCTTTAGCCTGAGTTTCAGGATTACCTGGTATCATATCAGGGTGGGGGTGCCTAAGTAGACAGCCTAGTGGCAAATAGTAATGTCCTGACTCCCTCTGGGTTCAAATTCAGTCTCCTTCGATCCCGACTCTCCACAAGACTGCCTGACAAATCAGAATGTATAATTCTGATAAAATTGAATAATATTCAATGATCAATAGAACCACATCACATTTTTGGTTTTGACATAAGCTGATTCTAATGTACTTTAATTATATTTAATTATTTTAATATATGTATTCATATATTTGAAAAAAATATATATTTCAGACCTCACTGGTCAAGTGTAGGCATACAGTATATTGATTTGATTTGATTTGATTTTTATTCAGCACATTTTTTAAAACAATACAATAAAAATATTCCACCAAAATAGAAAAACAATTAAAGTGCTAGGAGGAGGCAAGAAGCCCAAGGGGCTTATACGAGGCCTCTGCCTACATGCATGTATTGTATATGTTGATAGTATGTTTTTTGCAGTATTGGGATTGGGAGCATGTTACTAAGACGCTGTTAACACTGCTACTTGTAACTAGAAGTGTATATACTTTTTCCAATTCAATGACACAATTGCAATTACTGACATTTCGTTACTCATTACTTTATGTGAAAGCAGCCGACAACTGACACATCATAAGCCTTATTATAATCCAACTTGAGATTTTGCAATCTACTCTCACGTCTCAACTAATAACCTCGGTGAGAATATAGTGGAGTTCTTTGTACATGCAATTTTTAGTTTTCATTGTCAATTCGTGTTAAAGTTTATTTTTCACTTCCAATTTGTAGATTATGGTCTATAGAACAATTTTGGTTCGAGTGTCAAGACAGTAGATTGAAGAAAAATATATTTAATTGCCCTATTTCCAAAATGAACAAAATCGGAATTGTGTTTTTTGAACAGTGTCTTAGTTTTCCCACAACTGCTGAGTAATATATATTTTTTATTGTTATATCAAGTCAATACTGTGTGGGGAATCAATTGGAGTCAAATATTTGTTTTGAATATTATGATATTTCACACAATGAGACAATAACATGGTTATTACACTCATACAAAACAATATGGTTCCATTTTTTCCTGTACCACAATATAGTGCCATTGACTTTAACAACTACTAGAACAATATTCTAACAAAGACAAAATAAATCTAACACCTATATACAGTCTGCTCTGGTCTAGCTAGTTCTCACAAGTAGGCCTACATTTGCACAGATGTGTGCATTTCAACTTTTCCTTCATGTAACTGCACCGAGTGCAGGTTGGCATACAAGCACTTTTACAAGACAGTGCACTTCACATTTTAATATATCCTTGGCAAGGGGCAGAGTGGTCCAAATGGGACCACTAATCCCATAATCTGTGGGACTGTGGACAGGCATCATGGACCTGAATGAACCAGTAAGACTCCCTTTTAATTGACAGAGTACTACTACACATATGCAGATACATGCATATGTGCTGTTGCCCAGGCACTTGCTTGGAAGACTGTTCAGATGTTGATCCAAAGCATCAGTTGCGGGGGTGGAATTCTTTCCACATCCCTAGTTTTCTGTGAGAATTGTGTCATTCAAACACAATCAACATCATTGCCCTCGTTTGAGTCATCAGGGTACAGCCTACAGACAAAGTTTGTCACCACTTTTTTCAGCCTTGGAGATGCTTATGTTGGAGTGTCGGCGAGGGTTACAGATTCCTACATGAGTGATGGCACTTTGCACATCACCTTGCAGCAGGATCACTTACCCTTGAATTTGAATGACGATGTGCTGTCTGAGCCAGTGAATGCATGGATAGAGCCATGCCCTTGCATGTTGTCATGCCCAGGTTTGTGGCGATGGTATTCAAGGAGATCATTATAGTAGACTTTAAAGCTTTGAAGGAGATCCAGATTTCCACAGCTGATACTAAACCGGATTTGGCATGCCATCGACCCTCACTTGAGGGAATACCAAAACAGCTTTCGAGAGGAGAGAACCACAGTAGCCCAGATCTTGGCCTTGAGAAGACTGATCGAGGAGGTGAAGAAGATCAACCTGGCGGCTGTATTGTGCTTTATTGACTTCAAAAAGGCTTTTGACTCAATACGCAGAGGCACCATGATGAAGATCCTGAAGGCCTACGGTGTCCCTCCCAACCTACTCCGGGAAATAGAGTCCATGTATGCAGGAACACGGGCCAAGGTGGTGACCCCAGATGGCAACAGTGAGGAGTTTGACATCCTGGCTGGGGTACTGCAAGGAGACACCCTAGCCCCCTTCCTCTTTGTCATAGTCCTGGATTATGCGGTCAGGAAGGCCATCAGTGGACAAGAGCAGGATCTTGGCCTCAAGACGGCACCCTGCAGTAGTCTTGACAGACCTAGACTACACGGATGACATCAGCCTACTCTCCAACCAATGCCAAGAAAACTGAGGTGATCACCTATAAGATCCTCTCAGAACATCCACCTCTCACAACAACAGGAGGCACTGCTCCGAAGGGAGTCAAGGACTTCAAGTACCAGGGCTCATGGGTCAACTCTACAGAGCAAGATCTTTAAGTGTGGAAGGCACTTGCATGGAGGGCCCTTAATGGCATGGCTAGTGTATGGAACTCCAACCTCCCCTGACAAACCAAACTCAGCTTCTTCTATGTGATGGTAGAGTCTGTTCTACTATATGGCAGTGAATGCTGGACCTTGCTCTGCAGAAGTCTCTAGACGGGTGCTACACCAGAATGTTACGTGTAGTGATCAACATCAGCAAGAGTTCACATGTCAGCAACAAGAATCTGTATGCTGGAATATTAAGGGTGAGCGATAAAATAGCAGCCAGGAGAATGAGACTTGCAGGACACTGCCAAAGACAACAAGAGCTGCCAGCCAGTAAACTGGTGCTGTGGGAACCAACACATGGGCACCGGTCACGAGGACGTCCCACACTAACATATGTGGATGTACTCAAGAAAGACGCAGGAGCGCAAAGCACCAGCGAGCTGGCCGGATGTATGGAAAACCAGGATGACTGGAAGTGACGTTGGAAGGCTCGTTTGAGGACGACCTAGAGAGAGATGGCCGCATTCAGAGCTTGGATATGATGAAAATTACACAGAAGCACTACAACAACATATGTGTCTCCACTCTCCAGTATGCACCATCCCAAGTGATGATGTTTGGAGGGCATAGAGAAGATGTAGGCCTACTAGGACACAAGTGTCAGCTTCCTCATGGTTGCATTGATCCATTGGTGGACTGTTTCCAACGTGCACTTGATCAACTGCCGTAATGTAGACATCCTTGTCATCTGGAAACTGTGAATCTGTTAACTTACTTGAAAGGAATGAGTACAGCTCCTTCTTACTTAACAGCTCCTTGTTGTCAATGTTTGCCAGAAACTTTTGCCAATTTCAGTACTCCACCATCAATAACAAAAGTCATACACAATTGGCACAACTAACTCCTCCTGAACAGAAACCTCCTCAACAGAAATCACATCCAGGCTCTGAATGTGGCCGCGGAAATCTGGATCTCCTTCAAAGCTGGAAAGATTACTAGAATGATCTCCTTGAATACCATCGCCACAAACCTGGGCATGACAACATGCAAGGGCATGACTCTGTCCATGCATTCACTGGCTCAGACAGCACATCGTCATTCAAATCCATGGCAGGGTAAGCGATCCTGCTACAAGGTGATGCGCAAAGTGCCATCCCTCATGGAAGAATTTGTAACCCTCGCTGACACTCCAAAAAGGTGGGCAATGATGTTGATCATGTTCGAATGACACAATTCTCTCATAAAACTAGGGACGTGCAAAGGACCCCCCCCCCCCCCCCCCCAACTGATGCTTTGGATCAACATCTGAACAGAAGCATCTTCCAAGCAAGCGCCTGGGCGACAGCACAAAACTATGTATCTGCATGAATATGTATTGTAGTACTATGTCATTCATTCATTCAGGTCCATGATGACCGTCCACAGTCCCACGGATTATGGGATTAGTGGTCCCTTTGGACCACTCTGCCCCTTGCCAAGGATATATTAAAGTGTGGAGTGCACTTGTAAACGTGCTTGTATGCCAACCTGCACTCGGTGCAGTTGCATGAAAGAAATGTTGAAATGCACACGTCTGTGCAAATGTACTTGTGAGAACTAGCTAGACCAGAGCAGACTATATATTAGAGTAGAATGTTTATTCTTTGTTAAAATATTGTTCTAGTAGTTGTTAAAGCCAATGGTACTATATTGTGGTACAGTTAAAACAAATGTAACTGTATTGTTGATGTTGAGTGTAATAACCATGTTATTGTCTAATTTGTGTGAAATATCAGAATATTCAAAACAAATATTTGACTCCAGTTGATTCCTCACACAGTATTGACTTGATATAGCAATAGAAAAATATATTGCACAAGCAATTGTGGGAAAATTAAGACATGTAAAAAAATCTTAATTTCGATTTTGGTTATTTGTGTTAATAGGGTAAAAAATATATTTTTCTTCAATCTGCTGTCTTGACACTCGAACCAAAATTGTTTTATAGACCATAATCTACAAATTGGAAGTGAAAAATAAACTTTAACACAAATTTGAAATGACTGAGTGTCCAGGCACCCCACTAATAGATCCTAGATTGTCCGACAAGCATTTAGACATGCTTTTGGCAGAGGCCAATTCTGCCAAATTCTGACATGGCATGAGTGTTGATTGGTTAAAACTCTGCCTGCCGGGGCGCCTGCTGGCCTGGTGGTCAAGGCGCATACCACATACTTGGCTATGATGCCTGCTGGCGTCGCCGGTTCGATTCCCGATCCCGACGACCTTTGCCACATGTCATTCCCCATCTCTCTCCTCATTTCCTGTCAGTCTACTGTCCTATCGAATAAAGGCATAAAAAGCCCCCCCCCCCCCCCCCAAAAAAAAAACACTGCCTGCCATCCTTAGTCCAGTCATTACCCAGTCCTCACATCTATAACTAGCCTCAACCTTTACCCTATCCAAACCCTCGCCATGTCCAACCTTCCGGATGGACATGGTCAGGTCAAAAGGTCATTTAATGACTCATGCCAAGTTACAGTCATACATGTACACACACACACACACACACACACACACACACACACACACACACACTGCACACATACAGTATTACCCTGATCCACAGACAAACAGCACTCAAAACAAGAACAATGATCCCTTTTTGAACGTCTTTAATGCCTCCCTTGTGAGCGTGATTTCAGTGGTTTTTAAGTAATCCCTTCCTGGCAAGAAAGAGAGTGATGGATGTTGTGTACTTTTTGTACCCTACTAATTTGAACCTTTGTACAGCCTGTTAGAAGGTCCTCAGCAGGCCCACATTAGACATTATTTTAGTTGGCTATTGTATTGTCATAGCATATTCCCTGTTTCTTTTGGAGATGTGGGTTAGCAGTCTTTTGAAGATTTATAGCATTGTTTAGTTTCTTTGTTTGGATCATTAGAATTTACACTTACATGACCACTACATCTATGGACTGGTTGACATGCTTTTTCTCTTTTTTTTTCTCCACACAACTTTGCAACCCATTTTTCACCCAGTGAAAGCTAAGCAGCTATAAACTGTAATCCTGGGCGATACTCTCCCTCTGCCAACCTTGGGAGAGCCCCGAACTGAGCTCATGCTTCCTTCAGTGCATGAGGAGTGAGCAGGCCTCTTATTATGGTTGACATGTTGATTATGACAAACGGTATAGCCTACTTGACATTAACTGCTGACCATTTTTCAAAGCATACAGGAACATATTAGGTTTTCATGGAAGCAATTAGATTCCATTATTTCAGTATACTATGGCCACACAATAAATATCATTGTGCAGTTTGTCAAGGTTATGTTTATCGTTGTCAATGCATTTTTCAGCATTTTAAAGCAAGCTGATTTGGAAAGTGTAGTGTAAATGCTTCCCTTGAGCATTGATTGATTTCTGAATTAAATTCAACACATCCATGACTTTTTAGTTTCGCCAACATTGATTCAAAGTTTGGCAACATTTTAATGACTATGAGAAAATGTAGACACAAAGAAAGGTAGGCATATGAGGTATATGTTTATGTACAATATAGGCCTATGGCTTCTGAAGCAGAATGTGTTAAGTTTAAGCAGTCACGTAAAATGCCACAGGGGGGAGGTGTTGTTCCAGTTTTTCTGGTTATCTTCTAAACATATAAGACCATCCATACATTAACAACAAGCAGTTACATTACATAATGAACAAAACGTGAGAATATTAAGAGGCATTCCTTACATTTTGAAACAGACAGTCTGTTAATTTAATTTCTTTTGCTTCCTCTGGAGTCTCCAGGGTATTGAGAAATGTTACTGTAGGCCTACCTGTGTGTATTCTAAACATGTATTCCCACATTCTTTGCAAACACAAGTATGTCTGGCATGAAGACTGTCAGGTGCGGAAGTGATGTATAAAGACAATGGGCTTGTTCATCCTTATTGGCACAGCCTTCCCCTCCCCTGCTGGCCATGGGGCTCATAAAGTACAGGCAGGTGCATGACAGGCAGTGCCTAGTTGGAAAAATACAGGAGTAAAGGCGACAGCTGTCTACTGGTCACTGAGCAGCACACAAGGTAAATGATGAACTCTGTATTACTTGTATTTGTATAATCTTTTGCACCTCCATTTCTACATTGTCACAAGTGTTACATTTATGAGTGTACAAATGAAACCAAATGGACCTGTAACGGTGCATATGTTTATCCTGTATCATACAAGGATATGATGTAGAATATGAGGATAAAACAAATGAAACTGATGGATGAATAGACAAAATTGGAACTGGAACACAATCAAATTGAAGCTGATAAAATGGTTTCTCTATCTTGATGGATGAAATTGTTGTTTTAATGTTTTGCTTTAACCTTTGTTGTAACCTAAAAAAATCTCTACAGCTCTTTTAACTCTGAGTTAAATGAACAATTGGGATAAAACAGACATCAATCATTTACACTCGTATTGTTATAGAGGAACACTGAGGTTTTAAAGAGCTGTCCAGACCAAGCAATATAATCAACTATAAATACATTTAACTCAAGTGGAAGTCCACACCACAACCACAACTACCGGTATACAGATGACAGTGTTGAAGGATATAGTTGTATTATACTGCTTGGTGTGGATGGCCCTGTTGTCTAGGCTTCAAAGTGGTGAACAGTATAGGCCTACTATAAAATAATATGCAACATATAGCCTACCCTACACTATACCTATTAAACTATGTTGTCACCAATACAGGGCAGGCTATACAATTCCTAATGTTAACCTGTGTGTGTGTGTGTGTGTGTGTGTGTGTGTGTGTGTGTGTGTGTGTGTGTGTGTGTGTGTGTGTGTGTGTGTGTGTGTGTGTGTGTGTGTGTGTGTGTGTGTGTGTGTGTGTGTGTGTGTGCGTGCGTGGGTGCGTGCGTGCGTGCGTGTCCTGACATTGATTCCCAGGTATACGAGGACTATGGCTCCAGTAGAGGTAGCTAGTAGATTGGGGGGCATGGTTTTGTCTGCCTCCCCCGCAACGGCCTTCATCTCGCTAGTCATCTTCGCCATCCTCTGTATCACACTCCTGGCCTTGTGCACCAATTGCCGCAGGTGAGGGCTCCATCTGATTTTGACAGTGATTATATTTGTATCTGAGTATTTGTCATAAATGTATTTTAAATGTGTGAAGGAAGGAAAGCATCATAGACTGGTTTTGACACTTACAGTTGTATTAATGGGCAAACTGGCTAGGGGTTCCAAAACATTTCCATGTCGAAAACCCCGAAATAGCCATAGCCTTTCGCTGAGCCTTCCCTTATAAAACCACCAATGAAAATAGCAAATCTACATGCTTACAACACATCGGACCGACATGACACATTGAGAGCTTGTTCACTATGTTAAATATTTTTTGAAAATGTTTGAACATTTGTGAAATAGTTTGACAGTAATGACATGGCCAAAATAGGAACATCAGGAGTGGCTAAAGATAGGGAAAGTGATATTATTATTATTATTTCTTTTAAGTAAAAGCACTATATTCTGATCATAATCATTGCTTTAGAGTGTTTGTTCAGTCACAGGGGTCTCCCTGTCTCTTCGGCTCTTTAATAAACAGAAAATAGATCAGCCAATCAGAAGAGAGTAACCATGTATCAGCTTAATTTTTGTAGTGTTCCAGTTCCAATTTTGTCTGCTTCTTTCTTTGTGTCATCACTTCCAATTTCACTTATTTAATCTGTATCCTGACTGATTTCTCTATCCTGATTGGATGAAATTGGTATCCTGACCGAAAATGCATCTGTTTAACAAAGAGCTGGAGAGACATGGAGACTCCTGTAACTGAACAGTCTATAGCAATGCGTACAGAATATACTTACCCTATACCTTTAACTGGCAAAATAAAGAGATTTTATTCAAATCTTTTAATCTCCTTTCCAATTGGCCCCCTGGCTGCCCGGGCCCTCATATTGAATCCCGGTGCTACAGCGTCAATTATAGGCCTATTATCATAACGTCCCTGGTTTGATTCTGGATGCTGACCTATGTTAAAGGTCATCCCACCTCTGCTTCTCGCTACTCCTCTACTGCCTCTTACCTCTCTACAGATCAAAGAGTCACACAAAGATAATCTAAAATAAATCAGTAAATGATAAGAGGTAATCTACAGTAGGGTTCCACCCAACACAAGACCTGTCTTTGCCTGTATTGAGTGGCGCTGACTGATTAATATGTTGTCCCTCGTTGCCAGTGCTTTATCATTTATCACTCACTTAACGCAGCAGGGATCACAGACTTGTTCAACCTGATAGTTCTTTTTTATGACGATGGGTGTTGTCTTGTTTAAAGAGGAGAAGGAAGCAGTACTGGGTGGCGAAGGATGATACGTGCCAGGATGGGTTGGGTTAGCGCTCTTCCCAAACAGAGCTCTGCGTCTGTCTCTGTACGTGTGTACAGTACAGCCTGCACTGACATACACATGTGTGCCAACACCCAGTGCAGTGGTGACACCAGGCACATGCACACATCAAAGGGGGCTTGAGCCCCTGCCCTCTTATCCATGCCATACCTGAAGGCAGCATTCAAGAGAAATGCCTTGTCCAAACTCTCCTGAACTTGAATGCAGCATCTTATAGTATGTTGAAAGAATTGCCCTCTCTGCGTAGAAATCCATGCCGTTACACCACATTGTATTGACTTGATTGTGTTTAGTTCAGTGTGGTATCAAGCACCGGAAATAGCCGACCTCCATGCTCACAACGCGTCGCAGCGCAACGCGCTGTGAGCTTGGAGGTCTGCTAGTTTTGATATTTTCACCAAAAGTCCCTTTTAGAAATTTCAGCCCCTGCCTTAACATTCTCTGCACGTCCCTGGGTGACACCCCCGTGCTGCCAAACATACAGGTGACAGTGACACACAGGAACCAGGGGAATTAGCTTCTGTACCCGGTTCGGCACATTCCAGGACTTATAAGTCTCTGATGGGTATAGAGGAGTGACAGGCCATTGAGAGATAGGCATCATGACTCACAACAATGGTTGAGAGCTAAAAGTAGGGGATTGCTATGTCTGCAATGTTTCAAGATTAAAGAAATATGTGGAGCCATGTTACACAAAGAATACGGATTTGTGCCCGAAGAAGCCTTACAGCCTTTGTGATCAATTGATCAATACTGTGGAAAATTAATTATGTATTTTTCCAAACAAACAAACACTGGACCCTGGAAACAAACACAATACTCGCCACTAAAAATATTGTCAAAACGTATTTGCTCTATATAAAAATAAACGAATCGAATCATGTGTGGATCTCCGGATCCACATGGGAACTGCGTGGCTCCAATGTGGAATTCAGACTTCAAGTGGCCGCAGCCACAGTCATCTATGACGCCAGTCGTCTACGACGTATCTGTGACAGTGACGTATCACATTTGGGCAAGGTTTCAGCCCAATCAAAAGTCTATTGCCTTCCATTATATAACATTAATTAATTCAAATGAAAGGCTGAAGCTGAGCGTTGGCGTTCTCAATAGAAGGTAGAAGAATGAGCATCTGAGCCTGTCTTGCATCCTTTACTTTGTGTCGCTTTTCCCACTTTGGTATTTGAACTCAGACACACCCTTATAGCTGGCTAGTCTCTCTTTTAAGTATCTTTGAATTTATGACTCATAGGTCCAGCTAGGAAAATCTGAGCTAGGAATGGTATCAATGAGAGAACAGATCGAGTGTGACTGCGAACCAAGAAAACCTTTACCCGAGTTAGATAGGCTGAGTCATTATGATCCACCTTCAAATCCACTACGTTGTCGTTCCATGTTCATAGTATCTGTTCTCAGTCTGTGGTACACAAACCACACCCCTGTGTCGAGTACTACTACTGTATCATGATACCTGTTGTTGTCATCCCCAGGAACAGTGGCAATGCCTACGATGTCAGTGGAGCACAGGTATGAACAATGACACTTTCACCTTTTGCCTGTCTGCTGTCTGTCCTGTTTTGTCTTGTTTCCTCTTTCTCACTCTGTCTGTCTGTCTGTCTGTCTGTCTGTCTGTCTGTCTGTCTGTCTGTCTGTCTGTCTGTCTGTCTGTCTGTCTGTCTGTCTGCCTGTCTGTCTGTCTGTCTGTCTGTCTGTCTGTCTGTCTGTCTGTCTCTCTCGCATTCTTTCCGTGCAGGCAACGATGCTCATAATCTAAATCTAGTGCTGTGTACTTTTTGTCACTTGTTAACAATTAGGATGCACACATTAAGTGTCTCCTTAGTGCTAATGAAGATGGGAGGGATTCTAATAGAAGTTACATTGGGGCCCTCATTGTGTGCGTCTTCAGTATTGCAAACTGTGTATTGCATTGCAACGTGTTGTGAGCTTGTACATCGGCTATATTCATCAAACGATCACCTGTTATGACATGTCTCTCACATATAAACACCATAAACTCACACAAAGAAAACCCTGCACCCTGATCAACCTGCCTTTCCTCCTTCATGACAGGTGGCGGGAGAGACGGGCGTGGCTAATGGAACGTCAACCACAAAGAAGGGAGGAGGTAAGTCCTCCGAGAAACAAGTCGTGTTAAAGGTCTACTAGGTAAGATCCCCAACTGACAGGAATGAAAGTGATTGCTGTCTTTGATGCATTCATTGATTAGAGAGAACACTAACAAGCACAGAAAGAGTTTGACACTTTTATGACCCAATCAATGAACTCAGTGCACAACCCCTTTGAAGTTCAAAGGGATCAATTAAGAGCTCCAGATGAGCCCTGTCTTATTTCACTTTCTCCCCACCGTTTGGTTCCCCCCCAAGCATGGTGCCCTGTGCTTCAGCATTAATCCATGAGAGAACGTTTTGGCGGCCCGAGCCGGGCCGGGCCATGGTCGGGTCCCGTCGGGCTTGCAGGACTCTACTGTAAGTCAGAGTCGTCCCTGAAAGGGATGAATGTCAACATAAACAGTGGAACAAAACCAAAATACAGCCAGAGGGATGTGTCTTTCTACAGGAAAACACCCCATGTTACCTAGTTAACCTTTAAAAACTACAACACTAAAGTCCAAGTACTGTATCTGTGTTTCACACATTGTCTCCTTTTGTCGTAATTAGATTCAGGGTCATTGGCCTACACGGAGTGGAGAGACCACAAAGCCATGCCTGCCAACACGCTGGAAAGATCTATGACCTCAACTCAGTAAACACTGGACATCTCGCCCCGAACCTTACAGAAACACAAAAACTTCGAACTCATTAAATGGACAAGGAAGGGAGCACAGGGGCCTGACAGCCACTTTCAAAATGACCAGCAGTTGCACGGCCCCATTGCTTTGCGCCGCCTTGTGCACACGCAACCCTGACAAAGAAGAGCTTTCTCTTTGGGAATTTAAATAAAGGTTACGGAATACTGAACTGACCACCAGATGCTGAGGAAAGAGGATGAATTATCCTTAATATCCTATACAGAACTCTGCTTTTCTACTTTTGACATTGCACTGTACGGAGAGATCATCTTTATCTTCATGACGTCAGAGCTATCTATCTGGATTAAAGGCATACATACAGGAAGAAGAGCCCTTTTAGGAGCTCTCTCTCTACTAAAACTGTGTAAACAACAAGCATGCATATACAGGCAATCACTCCTACGTAATGGACAGGGGAAAAGAAAGGGAGACGTGAAGTCTGCACACAAAGAAATGCTTCCATAAAGATATGAATTATAGTACCACCGCATGTGATGTTATGAGCATAAGCTATTAGTCAAAGCAAAGCATCTCCCTATGGGTTCTGGATGTGTCTGATCATTCAGCTGTATGACTATGCAATCAATTAATTTAAATGTAGGTTAAATAATTACATTTTGAATTGGATGTTTCAGCTTTTTGTGTTATGGTGCAAATCCAATGCTACTGTGATGTCCATTTCAAATAAAATACGGTTTAACAGTTGTCTTGCCATCGACTGCCACATGCACTGTCAAATTAAAACAAATGTGCATGGAACTGATCCTCTTTACTGCTGCTCAGTTTGGCTTCTGTGGGGAAGGCCTTGATGAGCAAACACAGATAAAAAAGAACAAGAGTGTGTGTGTGTGTGTGTGTGTGTGTGTGTGTGTGTGTGTGTGTGTGTGTGTGTGTGTGTGTGTGTGTGTGTGTGTGTGTGTGTGTGTGTGTGTGTGTGTGCGTGCGTGCGTGCGTGCGTGCGTGCGTGTGTGCGTGTGTGTGATTCTGAGAGGGGAAGCACCCACTTGATAAACACCATGCCAGTTTCTAGATAACGAACCTTAAAAGCACTAGCAATAGTTGCATCAGATCCCACAGTATGTGTTGGTATAGCCTGATTATCAGACTAGGCGGTTCACTCAACGGAGTGGTCAGGGTCTATGGTTGGGAGCCTGGCAAATGTGCTGGTAAAGCTGGTAAAGGGCTTTGACTAGATATAATATATACGTGTGTGTGTGTATGTGTGTGTGTGTGTGTGTGTGTGTGTTAGAGGATGACATTTTGATGAATTTTCACTCCTGTCCCGTCCCACTCCCGCAGAAAAAATCCTGTCCCATCCCAATCCTGGGCTAGAGTGGGGAAAAAAATCCCATCCTGTCCCACTCCTGTAAAATGACTCCTGGTCCCATCCCGCTCCTGGTCAAAATCACTCCCGTTCACATCCCGCTCCCGAAAAAAATATAAAAAAATAAAATTGCGCAGATGTTTTTCTATTTTGATCCATATTATATTTGATATCATGTTTATTATTATATAATGTATAATCTTATAATGTTCGCAGTTCAAAGACCTCACTTTCCTGTGCAATTTATTTCTGCGATTTGATGAACTGGTCTGGGATGATTCCCGCTCCTGCCCACTCCTGTTGATTTTCAATCCTGTCCCGTCCCGATCCTGGCATTAATACAAATTTGACTCCTGTCCCACGGGAATCCCGCGGGACCCACGGGAACGGGAATACAATGTCATCCTCTAGTGTGTGTGTGTGTGTGTGTGTGTGTGTGTGTGTGTGTGTGTGTGTGTGTGTGTGTGCATACTGTATACACATACACACATACTGTATACAGTATGTATGAGTCATGTATGAGTCACCCTTTACCATACCATGAGTGGGCGAGTGCATGTGTGGTGTCGTGTACACCCGGAGAACAGTACAGACCTGAATGCTTGACCTCTACAGCAATGCAATCTGGAGCTCTGTTATGCTGGAAGGCCATTTCCTTGTCATGGTTTGGTCCACTCCACTTTTGTCCCTTTGTAGAGGGAAGGGCCACCTACAAAATAGTTGAGTTGAGCTGAGTGACCATCCTTTATCCCAGTGGTTTTCAACCTGTGGGTCGGGACACCCAAATTAATTTTGGGGGTCCCCTGATGATTCACTTGTGCAACATTGTCTTCTCACTCAACAGTAAACAAACCAACATAACATTTAAGTGTATAGAGAGTATCATGCACATTTCTAAAGTGACAATTTAAGGACTTTTTATTACCTCTAAAATTACAAATTAAACATTAGCCAAATTGTCAAATATTAGAGGCTGAAATTGTTAAAATAGCAGATCTACATGCTCACAACGCCTCGCAACGCAAGGCGTTGTGAGCATGTAGATCTTCTATTTTCACAATAGAACCGTGTTATACAAAATCTAATGTCTCAATTCTTAGCGCAACAGGCATGAGAAGTACTTTTTCCCCCCCCTGAAGCCCAGGTAAGGCAGCTGCCATACCTTGCCATATAGTTAGGGAAAGTTAGCCAAATCTTTGACCAATCTGGGAACTAAATGCTTACCAATAGCTTTCTTCACAAATGTGTTCATATCGCCTCTGAATTTGTTCCAACCCGACTCCCTTGGGAAACTTTGTGGGAGCTAATCAAAGTTGGGGTCCCATTGACTTTATAGGAGAAGAAAACAAAAAATAAATCTGCTTTAGCATGTGAGGGGTCAAACTAGGGGTTTTTCATGATTCTGAATCCATTGCAAGCATTTGTTGGGCTAAAAACTGCCCCCTCAAAACTATGGTTTAGTGATGAATCATCACTTTTCAGTTTTGTGGGGGCCAAGTCAATGGGACCCCAACTTTGATTGGCTCCCAACCTTTCCCAAGGGAGTTGGTTTGCTTTTCTTAACTAAATTAATACCCAATTGACGCCTCTGCCCCTGCCTCTTCTTCTTCCCTTTCTCTTAATTTCACCCACTGTTTAACACCTGTAAACCTGTGATGTGACAATAATAAATGTATTCTGATTCTGATTCCTCCGGAAAGTAATTCACATTGTAAAGAGCTTTTAAATAGACAATTTATCCATAAAGGCACTATTTAAATGCACCATAATAACTATTTAGAATGAAATATGGTCGTTATTTACATTTCTAAAGTAGCCTACCGCCTGCTAAATTATTTTCCTGTTTTAGGTTGATCTAACTGGTTAGAGCTGTTGTCAAAGGGATAAGGCGAGGTTACATCATAAATTTAATGGATCAGTGAAGACTGGGATTCTGTCTGGATTGTGACTATATAGGATTGGGTTTCTCACTGTCTTCATGGCTCAGCCTCAGACCCCAGACGGCTGACACTAATCCAGTCTCATAAGCACCCAATAAAGCACATAGGCCTACATGCCAACACACACACACACACACACACACACACACACACACACACACACACAATAGCCTCTGGATCTTCCCATAGAGCTGTCTGTCAGGTGTTGTTTATTATGTCAGCAATTTCTGTGTTTTGAGCCATATTTGTTTTTGAATAGGGTTCTTTTGATGTGGACTTGTGGAGTGTGTATCTCTTATTGGTCTTGGTTTTTATTATGCCTACTTCAACATTAGATATTCTGTTAATGTTGCACCTGCAGTGTTATGGAAATCAATGTGTAAACTACACCACTGACGCCCCAAGCATATTAACATTAAATGTATTTATATTCTGGCGCATCAGAACTCCCTTATTATTATAGTGCAATGTGCATGCATGCGCGGTGCGTGTGCATGCATGCTGCTACATGGGCATGTTCTGGTTGGTAACCCCTCACCTAGATCATCCTTTGTGCACAGTGAGTGTGTGCAGTGCACGTACGCCTCGGCATTAGCGGCGCGCTGCCTGCAGTGTGATATGTTTGCGCCGTGCCCGTGCCCAGCTGTCTCCCCCGGCATTGGACCACCATACAACCACACGTAGGCTCACAGCAAGCCCACCGACCGACCGACCTACCTAACCGACCAACCCCCTTCCACTGGCAGGCAGACAGAGCCGCTTGTAGTGGTAGTGGGACACAGGCTGTGCACGCTTCGCTCCTCGCCTGCTCCTGATCGGGACATCTTCGTCCACCCAGCAGGTAAATGCAATCCTAAATTATTAAATCGGGTTTCAAATACGTGAATGGTTGTCATCACCGTTGTTGTTGTTTTGCAGTACAGTGTGATTTTCCTTTAAACACTGAGGGGGGGCATTCATTCTCTGATCGCAATCTCTGCAGCCTGCCCGGGTTGTTGTTGTTGTTGTTGTGGATGTTTTTCAATGCATCCGATCGATGCCGCGGTGAGACAATGCGTTTTATGATTTATTCTCCAACATATAATTATTTATTGCATGTGTGATTTGACATAATTGACTTCGGCGATGCATTTCGAGCCGGTTCAAATCATAACCGCTTGCTTTGCTACCTCGATCCAGTGTTGCCAACTCCCCAGTAACGGAAGTAGCTAGTGGCTCTCCCAGAAGTAGCTAGAAGTCGCTAGGGGTGGGGTGCACGCGCGCTGCGCGCACGTGCACACAAAAGCGCGTGCACGTGAACAGATGCGCGTGCACGTTTCTAGGGTAATAATTCGAGTTTTTGTATTTTTTTGCACGCCGGCAGTACCAGTAGAGAGAGAAAGAGATGCGGCGTGCACGTTTGTGTGACACTGAGGAGAAGGCAAGCAGCAAATGGAGGCTGAGAGAGGGAAAAGTAAGGAAAAATAGGGTTTTATCTATGGCTCCTGTAAACAATATCTGTCTCCAAATCAGCAGAAAAAGTAGCCAGATTTGTCTCTAGAAGCTTTTCACAAATTAAGTCTCTAGTGGGGTCTGGAAAGTAGCTAAATCTAGCGACAAATCCTCTAGGTTGGCAACACTGCCTCGATCGCTCCCGGCGAGACTCGTGTCCGAACACGTTGCCTGAAAGAGGGGGGCGTGTGCTGGGCGCCCGCGATCCACCAATAGGGGGCGTCCTCCCGCCCACATCACGTCACTTGTTTACTACTGGAAGTGGTCGCTGATTGGCCGAGAGCCGGAGAAAATCGTGCCTGACGTCAGTTTCCCTGTAGGACGGGTGAAAGGATAATACAAAATTGTGTTTAAAACACTGAATAGACTAAAAACATATATTTTTTGCAAGAGTATGGTATCGACAACACAACTTTCCAGCGAGTCGAAATAAAATTCAATTGGTGTTTTACTGACTACACTAAACCGTGGTCCGTGTCTCTGTTGTTTGTGCAGTCGAAATTCAGTAAAAATGAACGTCTCCACGTCCATTTGCAGCATCCTGCCTACTGAGCCTAGTGTTTATTATTTGCCCTACACAGTTCAAGAAACACTCCATAATAGCCTACATCAGGGGTCTTCAACGTGTTCAGGCCAAGGACCCCTTAGCTGAGAGGGAGATAAAGCAGGGACCCCCACAACATATTGTATAAAATTGTTGTGTTGCAGATTTGTATTGACTTGTTTGACAGCACTGTCAAATTCGTGTTCATGTGTGTGTTTTCTTCTTCTTCAGATATTTAACCACTTAAATCGTTGACACTTGGTAAATTTGACCTTTCACTCTGTACTTGGTCTGCTCTTTTTTTTTTACTACTTGCCAAAAATAGCCGATCTACAAGCTCTCAACGCCTCACAGCGCAAGGCGTTGAGAGCTTGTAGATCTGCTATTTCTGGCCAAAGTTTTCCTCAGAATAGGGAGGCGAGGGTTCAGGTTGTTCATCTATACTATAATTTTGCGAATGTCTGAGTGAGTGTCTGTCTGTCTGTCTGTCTGTCTGAGTGAGTGTCTGTCTGTCTGTCTGTCTGAAACAGCGTTTCTCCTCAGTGGCTGGAGCAATTGATCTGAAATCGCATCACCATTAGCATATGAACACACCTGACATAACTGTGAAGCCCGTTTGTCACTTTCACAAATCGTATGCTGTATATTCGCATTTTTATGGTGTATCTATATCTATTTAGCCTACAGTACCTTTTGTGACCACACATGTTAAGGGAGGGGCGCTGTTGTTCAAGCCATTAGCACAATCACACACAAACCCACACACACACACACACACACACACACGGGGGGGGGAGTGTGTGTGTGTGTGTGCAGGCGGGCGGGCGGGGGGTGGGGGGGGGGTTCTGGCCCTGTTACACATGTTGTCCAAAAATCATGCAGATCGGTACACAGTATCTCTGTAGCCGTTAAATGGAACGGGTATTTCTTACATTGATGCTCCTACATATTAGCATGCAAGCACCAGTTAAAGTTACTTTCCATCCCTAATATACTGTGTGCACAGTGCACATCCCATAACCCACACACTGCACATCATTTCGGAGCTCATATCTTTGAACGGGTAAGGGCTAGTTTAAAATAATTATCCTATCACACAAAGATTTGGAGGCCCCCTGTAACTCTGAGGACCCCCTAGGGGTCCCAGACCCAACATTTTTGAAAAAATCTAAATAGTCGAAACTATGATATGGCGTCATTTGGAGCCAAATGAATGACGTTAACCGTTAAAGTATTCAATCAATCAATTAATCAATGAATGGAACAATTCAGGGAAAAACGGAAGAAAAGGTTTCATTGTATATTGAAATGCACAAGGCACTCCATGACAGAAAGCCCACTCTCTTATTATAAAGTAGAAAAATAAATTTGTGGGGTACCTACTGGTCCAGGCACATACCACTATGGCTCTGATGCCTGACAGCGTGTCGCGGGTTCGAGTCCCGATCCTGATGACCTTTTCTGCATGTCACTCCCCATCTCTCCCCATTTCCTGTCAGTCTACTGTCCTATTAACAAAGGCATAAAAGGCCCAAAAAACGAATCTTTAAAAATAAAACTGTTTTCATTTTAAGGAGGCACGGCAGTTTTCCAGTGAGTCCCAGTACAGAGTGCAGCAGCACCATGGCAGCTATGGGACCTGGAGAGACCTGTCCTCTGGCAGGAGCACACCAAAGCACAAGGCCTGGAGGACAGGAGACTCTGGTAAGTAGGCCATGGAGAGAGAGAGAGATTTATACCTCTAGATAGAATGGTGATGAAGATAAGTTGCATGCATCCCTTCTTTTCTTACCCCAGACACCACCACCTGCTGTCTGCCCCTTAGCTTCTCTCAGTCTCTACCTTCTCTCAGTATCTGCCTTCAAGAAGATAAAATACAGAATAGACTTTACGAATCATTTGGCTTTGTCATGCCTACACTATGTCATGGTAAATATGGGACAAATGGGAAATGTTACCGGTAAGTATCCCAGTGGTTTGGGAAATATACACTTTTTCCAGTTTCTGTGTAGATTTTCAGGCAGACGAGGAAACGTGGATAAACAAAAAAGCGAATAAGCATACTGATGCCCACCATAGAGCAGTGGGCATCAGTGCTCTGAGGCAGTCAGTGCTAGAGTGGATGGATGGGCCGCAGGGAGAGGGAGCATTAAATGTTTTATTTAACTGACAACTGAATATAGAATGGGTTTACAGTTACATCATGCATTACTTTTTACATGATTATAAATCAAGGCAGGCGCAAGGCCTTGAGGTGTGCCCAAGACCAGTGGTTCTCAACCTTTTCAGGCCGCAACCCCCAAAATAATCATATTTTAACTGGGGACCCCCCCCACCAAAATGATCATATTTTAACTGGGGACCCCCCCACCCTGACGAGCACTAAGAGTTGAGGCATTACATTTTGTATAACACGGTTCCATTGTAAAAATAGCCGATCTAGCAGATCGGCTATTTCACAATTTTTGCCTTTAATATTTGGCAATTTGACCAATGTTTAATTTGTCATTTTAAACGTATTAAAAGTCCTTAAATTGTCACTTTAGAAATGTGCATATACCCTACACTTAAACGTTGTTAGTTTGTTTACTGTTGTGTTGAGTGAGAAAACAATGTTGCACATTAAGCTAATCATCTGGGGACTAATCATCCCGACCCACAGGTTGAGAACCACTGGGCTAGACGAGCAAGTGTCCACCCCGAGCAGTCAAGCGGTTGGAAACATTTTTTAGAAACATGATTCAGAACAAGAGAGACCTGTTTAGCGGGAAGTTAGATACTTATCTGGTTGGCAAAAGTGAAAACACAGTGACCATTAATGCTGAGAACTACCGTGGTAAAGCAACATCACTTTAGAGACTGTTCGCATTGTGGTATCTATGAAGAAGATTGCCACAAGAACGAGAGGGGTAGACACTTTGCTTTGTGGCAAAAGAAGACTTGTTCAGCATTCAGTGTTGATTCATCCCCTTGTAACAGTGAGTGTACTTTAAAATGTATCAGTGATCGTTTTACTGTGTGCAGTACATATTGCATTCGGTAAAATCTCGACATTTCGACGTCCCATTAGTTCGACTAAGGGTTAGGGTTAGGTTTTGGCATAGCTTTACTGAGGTTAGGGTTAGGTTTAGTCATAGTAGCATTCACCAGGTTGACATTCACCAGGTTGGCATTCACCAGCATCGCCAGGTTAGCATTTAACCAGATTAGCATTCACCAGCATCGAATTAATGGGACGTTGAACAAATGTTGCGTCGCAATATCGACACACTCCCGTTGCATTTGTGACCGTTGTGTCTTTGGTTTGTGTCTCCCCCTGAAGTGCTGTGGCCAGGGATTCGTGTCATCAGCGATGCAGAGAGTGGGACATGTGTCCCAGGCACCAAGCCAGACAGCCCGGGGGAAGGCTGAGGGAAGCTGGGGCAAAGCAGCCGGTCACCTGCAAAGGGTAACCCCTACAATGCCTGTCTGCAACCTGCCAGCCAACATGGACATACCATATAGGTGAGAGATATGACTTGATGAAATGTCAGTACTGTAGGCCAAAACATTGGCTCAATTTTGTTTGGGGAAAGGGAGTGAAACATCATATGACAAATGGGGAGAAGTGAGACAGAAGAGGGCATATGTGTCAATTCTTATTGACATGTGTTATTTTAAATTAGAGCCCTTCAACCACAACATTACATTATTATATCTTGCACAGGGATATGCTTTAATATGTCACATAAAAAGATTTTTGTGAAGCCTAACCTTGCAAAACAGGATTCGATGTGTGCTGTTTGTGAACAAAGCCACACAAATCAGGAAATACAGGAAACATCTGCATGGCATCTTCCCCACATTAACAAAATTGCTTCGTGTGGCCATGTCAACTAGCGGAGTGACGGTTTATGTCTCATTTGGCCAAATTGGCTATGCCAATTTGGCCCGGGTAGCTCAGTCGGTAGAGCTCTCGCCTTTGTACCGCAAGGTCATGGGTTCGATTCCGGGCACCGCCAACTCAGCGTATGAGTAGCACGGCTTGGCAAGTCGTGCGGCAAGTACTGGGAGCTGATGGTAGGTGTGGCGCTCCACCTCAGCAGTCCATCTCCCAGGGGTCTAGCGCATTGTAACGGGGACAGACTCCCGCGTGTTACCGGCTGATACCGACAATAAGCCACTCCCGACCTACTTTGAAACAGCGATCTTTAGGATACTTCACTTAAAAGTATGAAAGTGTTTTTGCGTTCGACATTCACTTATTAACTTTAACAGGCATTTCCTGGTTTTGCAGATGTTTCATGCTGCGTTGGTTTATGGCCAGACATTTTACTGTTACATTTTTCGGGGATGGACATCTCGGAGATATGACTTCAAATCACCATCATGGTTATTCAAACCTTTGCCTCGATTACTATTATTGGACAATTATTTAAAAAAAAAACAATTATATAGTGAAAATACGGCACCATTGTAAGACCCTGAGTATAACAAAGGGTTAAGTGCTTAATAAGACTTAACTGATTTAGCTTAGCTTGTTTTAGCCGATTCGAATTTTCCTGTGTTGATTTGTCGATATTTAAGAAAACAACAATAATAATAATAAATAAATATATATAACCTGCTTCTTGATTATTTGATTCGAACTACATGAGCAAGATAAGGTCAATTGGTTCTAAATATCAGTTTCAATATGTTTTTGCTGAATTGCCCTGTTAACTCATTGACTGCCAAGGCCCAAGTTTCCCGAGTTATTACAGTAGTCCCAGGCTGCCACAGCCCGAGTTTCCCGAGTTGGAAGCCATTTTGAAAAAAAAAAAAAAAAAAAAAAAGATTTTTCAAAACTTTTTTTTATAAAAATAATTCTAAAAATGCCTCAAATGTATTAGGCATGATCGCAATTGCGAAATTGCATGTTTAGCCCCATAACAAACACATCTTTCAAAATGTCAAAAATGGCTGTTTTGTCTGACTTTGAAGGCTTGTATCTCATGAATGCCTGAACGGATTTCCAAGCGGATTTTTTTGTTTGAAAGCTGTTAAAAAGTACTACACATATGGTGCATATATGGTGCATGGGCGTGCACGATCCGTGCACTAAAAATTGATCCGTGCACTAGAAATTTAGGAACGTGGCATCCTGGTACTTGGCGGCCATCTTGAAAAGGGCATTCAATGAGTTAATATAACGATGTCAGCATTATGAAGTTTAAGAATTCCCCATCTGCATTGGTGGTCAACATCTGCTTTTATAGAACCCACTCATACATTGTGCTGTGCTCTCAGCTTCCGCAGCCCAGAGTCGGTAGAGATGGATGAGATCATGGCAGCTATGGTTCTGACCAGCCTGTCCTGTAGTCCTGTGGTCCAGAGCCCCCCGCAGATCCAGCCTGGGCCAGGTATGTCACGAAGTAAAAGTACTGAAAACTGGAATTACGCAAGTAAAGTACAAATACCTTAAAATTGTAGGAGAGAGATGCCACAAAGATCGTCGGGAATGGCACTCAAACCCGTCATGCGCTGTCAGGCTTCATTAGAGCCTAAGTGCCCGGACCGCCAGGGCAGCATTCCGGGCCCATTCTGCGCTATTTTAATGCACACATTGGCCCTCATTTATCAACGTGGTCAAAATCAAAATTTGGGTGTACACCGAAATTTAGGGAAGTCTCGACATTTATCATTTCAACTTGACTTTGACGTTGGCGCAGGGTAGGATCAAATCTCACGTCAAGTCCAGAGGTGGTGTAGGATTCATCCTACACCACTTTGTTCCATTGTAGACATGCGGAGCAGCATTGTCTAACTATTTGACAGGCAATGGACACATGTATCCACTCGAAAATGTATATCCAACACAATAATAAATAATCCTGTGAAAATATTACATTTTATAAAAGCATATTATATAGCCAGCTACATCATGAACATGCATGCCGATTTTATTTCCAAGTTACTATGACAAGCAATTAAAATCTAGCAATATGGAAGCAATCTACTGTTAAGTGCTTTAACAGTCTAAATCTTAAGATTGCAGACCTGGCTCAGAACAAGCACATATATAGCCTACGAACGCATGCGAGAGCATTTTCGGGACCAGCGCGGCGCCGCTGTGATCTTACATTAACATTACCGTGAGGCGTGAGCCTCCAATTTATACAGTGACGCGAGTCCTTTTAAATATGGATAAAACCCGAAGGTCCAAACCTGGCTGTGCCCAGCCCAGCGCACGCACGCTGCGGATGATTTATTTGGGGGTCCACGGCCCACCGGGGAGAAGACCAGCCCGTGCGGGAACGGTGCATGATTGCAAGTTCAAGCACTCAAATGCGCATTGTGCTCGTCGCCGAAATTGGGTTAAATTTATATCCAAAACGTAACTGTGGGGTCTCTCAATTTATACAGTCGCTACAGTATAGTAGGCCTACACTATGCTGGAGTTAATGATGAAACCCGACGTGGTGAGCCCGTGACATTCTTTTCGTGGACTGGTCCGTGAGGTATCCAACTATATAGCCTACAAGTGAGAGCAGTGGTGGCTGAGTGGTTAGTGTCCACACCTAGTACTCCGGAGGCCCCAGAGGTCGCAGGTACGATTCCCCACTCCAGCTACCACTGCTCCCCTTCCCCCTTGCGCTCCTTGTGGGCATCACTGGGTTGAGTTCAGCTGGGTTAAAGCTGATAAAAAAAAGCGGCTGGGTTGGGCTGCGATATCTGAATTTCCCCCGCGGGAGGAGTAGGTATTCATTATTATTATTATCATTAAGTGTGTCCTGTATGGAGTTATGTATTAAGCATAAAACCCACCCGACGCTTTAACCTTCAGATTATAACTGCCTCCTTGTCAGTATCGCTCAGTAACATCGCATGCACGGCATCCAGTGGTTTCGGGAATACATGATTTTGCTTTCTTTTTTTTTTTCTTTTTTTTTGGTAACCACTCAAACGTGCACTGCGCCGTCGCCGATATTGGGTTAAATTAATATATTCCATTTGTGACAATGACTGGTGTGGTGTCACTCATGTAAGCTTACTATACAAAATAAATGGTAATAATGGTTCCACAGTGAACCTAAATGCTGCTGAGCTTGGTGGTGTGTGCGTGCGTGCGTGCGTGCATGTGTGCGTGGTCTGTGTGAGACGCAGACATGGTAGTGAACTTGAAGCGTGGAGTAAACTCTCTTCTATTGTTGTTAGGTCGTATTCAGGTCGTTCTAGTCGTAAAATCGGGGCGTTTCGAGAATAATTAAGGGCGTGTTATTTAAATTTCAGCCTGCGCATTTATCAACGCTGGGATCAAATGTACGCCAGGTGTGTTTGTTTAGGACGTTTTCGTGAATGCCACACAAACGTTGCCCTACACAAAATTTTTGGGGAAAAAATACACAGTTTTTTACACTCCATTGATAAATGAGGGCCATAGTTTTTGGGCTTTTTATGCCTTTATTCGATAGGACAGTAGACTGACAGGAAATGGGGAGAGAGATGGGGAATGACATGTGGCAAAGGTCGTCCGGATCGGGAATCGAACTGGCGACACCAGCAGGCATCATAGCCTAGTATGTGGTATAGGCCACTGTCTTTCTCTTTGCAATAAAAATAATAATATCTGGAAATCAATCAAATAGCTTGTCTTTTCACAGCCCAGTACTATTGATATAACAAGAGATTAAACCGTAGTGAACCTGGCATCCCTATTTTGGCCAAGTGACTCAGTCGTACAATGAAGGGCTTACGTGGTGTTTCACAACATGTGATCATTGTCCTTGTTCCCCAGCGGTCTCGTCTTCCTCGGCTGACATGGAGTGTGGCGGTGAAGAGCTCTCGGACAGTGGCAGCAGCGGCTACTGGAGCTGGGACCACGGCAACGTAAGCCCCGCCCCCTCGCCGTCCGTCATCGAGATGGACAGCAGCCCCGACGAAGGGCTGCAGCTGGAGCAGGGGGAGGAGTTTAACACCAGGAAGGAAAAGGTAAACAGAATCTACTGACTTAAGGTCTTTGCACATGCACTGCTGTGTTTTTTCGGCCAAATATCGGAGCGAATTTCGGAGCACGTTAATAACAAAATCTACCTCACGTTATGTCAATCACGTTTGCACACTGCCGCCCGTTTCGTATTTATTTTCGGACCAGGGTTGATTTTTTTCGGTTTTCGTAACTGTCGCCACTGGGTCCCTTGCTCTCTCCCTCTCCTGTCTCTCTCCTTAGTCTGAAAAAAGAAAAAAAAAAAAACGTTTTTGCGGATTTCGGATACCAAAAGGCAACGAAAAAACACAGCAGCTTTAACCCCGGGAACGCATCTTTGTTATGTTAGATTTTCATGATTTTAACCATTATTTTTATGCTTTAACTATTAAAAAATACTCACACTGCGAGCTTGTAGATCTGCTACTTTTGAAAAATCATGAAAATGTCTGCAAATCTTGAATATATATATATATATATATATATATATATATATACTGTATTTTAAAGCAAACCTTTGTGGGAGGGGTGGGAAGGGTCCCTGGAACAAATTATTTTGAGATAGGGGTAAGCGGTCAAATGCATATACCAGGGGTCCTTGACATTAAAAAGTTCGAGCATCACTGATCATAGAAACGTACGTTTTTTCAGAAAACCGTTTTAGAAGACACTTCTAGGTATTTCTCAGGCCTAAAGAGGTTAACCTGCTTGACTCTGGCAACTAATATGAAACCTGTAGTACCTGCCCACCACCGTGGAGACGGGCGTTAGATTCCTCCACGCCGCCACTGGCTTTTAGGAAGGGGAGAGCGGAACTCTCTATCTATGTCCTTTTGTTTATGTCTGTGTTCTCCTTCCTCCTTCCTCCCCTCATCTTGTCTACATGTTGTCTATTGTGTGTCGCAGAGCTCTTTCAGAGGAATGTACAAGTGTCTGTGGCCGGGTTGTGGCAAGGTGCTCGCCTCTTCAATCGGAATGAAGAGACACATCCGTGTGCTGCATCTGGGGTCAGTTGGCAGAGGTGCCAGTCATTTGCCATTACTGTGTGATAGGGCAGTGTTTCTCAAACTTTTACATGTCAAGGTCTTCACTTAACTCTGACAGTGTACAAATGGAACCAAATGGACCCTAACCATTTGTACACTGTCAGAGTTACATACCTGTATGGGTCAATTTAGACCTCTATAAAGGAACACACAAAGTCCCTGGAATCCACTTTGAGAAACACTGTGATAGGGTACACGCATTTGTACTTGTACTGTATTTCTTTGGGCTTTTACTGTTGTAATGCTTAGAACAAAAACAACTTTCTCTTCATCTGTCTGTCTCTCTGGCTCTCTCCTTATCTTAACACACCCACCACGTACATACACTGTGTTTGTAACACAAACACACCTAAACACACACTTTTGGCACGCAACGCAACACATGCATACTTAACATGACTGCACGTATACACACCTGCCTGCTACACACTACTCCATATATTAAACACAAAAACACACATACACCCACGCCCAGCAGCAGTGTGTCAGACCAGTCCCAAAGGGAGGAGGACTTCTACTACACCAAGATCCCGTGCGAGGCTGTGGACACTCCTCCTCCGCCCCTCCAGGCTTCCATCCAGGCCCCCGCCTCCTCCAGCCACCTGGGCTGGGCGTCCTCCTGCGCTTCTCCCTCCAGCTCTGAAATCCAGGTCCTCCCGGCTCCCAGGTACTATGGATGGGACGATAGGAGAATTTCATATCACGATTAATGTGGCCAAAGAAATCGCGATTCCCCCAACATCCATTATCCTGGGGGACATTTGCCAAATAATAGCAGATCTACAAGCTCACAACGCGTCGCAACGCCGTAGATCGGCAATTTTTTGGCAAAGAGATTTGGTAGAGCGTGAAAAAAGCCTCTATTAAGTGCGTTATTTCCAGGTCCGTTTTACCAATGAGGGTTTAAATGGTACGGGATATGCAGCTCGGCAAATAAAAAGGTGAACTGATCCCAGTGCATGACGGGACGATGATTTCACGATAAACTTAAACCTCCACAATACGATTATTGCAAGTGTTTTCTTTTCTTTTTTTTCTTTTTTTTTCGATAAACGATAATAACGATTATGGTCCCATCCCGGCTCCCAGGCCCAGGTCCAACTCCAGCTCGGGTCCAGGTCCGGGACGGCCCAGCGCTCTCAGCCAGTCAGCGCCCAGCAGCTTCTGGCAGATCCACTCGGAACACCTCTACCAGGTGAGATTCACATTCCTATCCAAGGTTTTCTTTGGTCATTCAGGGTGGCGGCGGTTGGGAGCGCACGTTCACGTCCACACATACATATTCATTGTCGCTTATTAGGGCAGGACTGAAAATTGCACACATGCACGCATGCACACACACACACACACACACACACGCACACACACCCTCTGCTTCTGTGTACTTTGGCGAGTGTTTTAATGTGTGTTTTGAGCTTGGCAGAGACAGAGTCTTAGTTTCGGACCAGCCTGGTGAAACAGTTTTGAGTTTCTTTTTTCTTTTTATGTTATATTAGTACCAGTACACATGTCTATCATTCATTGGCTCTGAAACCCTTGTTGCACCAGGAGTAAGGTCAGTGGCTTAGAGCAGTGGCTCCTAATCCCTGGTACTGGCTGTTTTCCCATCCTACCTGGTTGATTGTTTTGACCTGGTGTCCTTATAGTTGTAGCTGTTTAATCGGCGACCAGTCAGACCTGGTGGGATGGAAAACCAGCACTATCAGGCGTGCCAAGGACCGAAGTTAAGAATGACAGGTTCAAAGACAGCGGCATGCTCAAGGGCACATCAGCACAGGAGTCAGGACACACGGCTGCTGAGGACGCACGCTCGTTGTCACGTGACCTTTCAGTTACAGTGTGCTCTCTCCTTCACCAACCGTGTTGCGAATACAAAACACAAAATGTACCTTTGCGTCATACAGACTACTAGAAGATGACGGTGTCTCTACTCTCTACACACCACAAAGCAGCACATTTCTGCAGTGACCCTAGTTTTACCCTGGCCTGTTACACCAGAGCCTTTTCAAATAGATGCTTTGTGACAGTGAGAGAGAAAGCTGTTAGCTTGCCATGTTCCCTCCAGGCCCAGGCTGACAGTGATTGTCTCCAGCCTGTAAAGACTCAGAGAACACTTGATGACTTTGCTCCAATGGTGGCGAGGCGGTTTAATACAACTCCTGCCTCTGGGACTGCATGCATTAGGCTGCTTGCTTGAAGTGCCTTCTACCCCCAAAAACAACAAAAAATGTTAAAAACCTCATGCCACCCTTTTGAATGTTTAACACTGCCTGGCACTGGCCTTTTCCCCGTAAATCTATACTCTGCTCAGTTTATAATCCGCTCAGACCTTTCTGTCACGACTTTGCTTTGGCTACAAGGAAAGTCATCATGAATATATTTTATGTATCTTTTATAACCCAGTGTGGAGACCCATAATCTCTTTATTTGCTCATAGTTATATAATCAGAAGTCAATATGCGTGTGTGTTCGCGACTTTGCGTGCACACGCCAAGACATTGGGTGGCCTAAGGTTGTTGCCATTAATTGAGGAATGTGTGTGCGTGTGTGTGTACTGGCATTTTGGTATTCGACTGTTATTATTAATTTGATCAAATGACATGCTATTTCAGTTCACATTTGCATTCCTTTAGCGGTGGTTGAAATGTAACGGAATTGTTAAGCAGCATGTGCTTATTGTGAACGACTTTGGCTCTGCAGAAAGAGATTTATTTTTTCCTTTTTTTTTCAAATTAGAAGGGAATAAGGGATTAATGAGTACTGTGATACCAGGCATCGTGATGGGAATTCAAAGAAATCGAACATGGCAATGTTTTTGATCGAGTTGTTTGTAGCAATTTGGGGGGGAAATTGTTTGATCCTGATGTAAGGGGCAGACTGAAAGGAAATAAATGGCAGATAACAACTATTGGATTTGATCTATTGATCGTGTTTGTACTTTCAGATTATTAACTCCTGTCCTCTCTCTAACCCACTCCTTCCAGGCCTGCAGTCCTCTGCAGCTCGCCACGGCGCCTCGTAGCCCCGCCCCCGTCTCCCAGGGTTGGACTCCCTTTGTGTCCGTCTCGGCCCAAGACAACACTCCAGTAGGTTTCTTTTTGTCACTACCATTGTATAACTCTGTCTAAATCTGACTCTGACTCTATGTATGTATTTACGTATGTACATCTTTCTACACGTGTGTATGTGTGACTGATCTCTCTGACTGTCTGTAAATGTGTGTTTATGTCTGCCGGTTTGTTTAAACTCTGTATCTATGCATGTTTACGTACCCATGCGGACAAGAAAGAAAGAAAGCTCATTTCAATTAAGACCTGCAACGCATATGTGTCACTTAGATTTTAACCACTTTAACCATTATTTTATGCTTCAATTTTTTCAAAATAGCAGCTATACAAGCTCACAGCACGGCGCCGAGCTGCAAGCTTGTAGATCTGCTATTTTTTGAAAAATCATGAAAATCGGTGCAAATCTTTGAATATATTTATTAAGGCAGACATTTGTAACACAAATCCTTCTTTCTCTTAGTCCCTTGTACACAATATTTTTTTAGATGGGGGGTCTGCCGTCAAATACATATAATTCTAGGGGGATCCTTGACATGAAAAGGTTGATGTACTGTTGAAACATACGTTTTGCAGAAAACCATTAGGATTTAGAAGGCATTTTTAGGTATTTTTCAGGTATTAATTGGGTTAAATGTCTACCTTTATTACTCCTAAGGTGGTGAAACCCCGCTGCCGGTCTGTGAGTGTGGGAGAGCAGTGGCTCCAACAGAACAGCAGCAGGCTGCAGACCATGAGCACCGCGTCTCCCTCACGCACTCTCTGCTCCTTCAGGTAAGACACTGTGGGCTCTGAGCAGCAGTTTAGTCTCTGTCTTCGTCTGCAGTTGTACTACTGTTTATTACTGCTATCTAGAATGACTTTGAAACAATATTGTCTGTCATCTTAATCTTTATTTGTTGCTTCTGTGCTCTGTGCTCGAACGGGAAGACGTGATCCCATTGACTTTCATTGTATGGTGATTACTGATTATATTATAATACTACTTGTCAACCAGTGGGTGTCCTGTCCAACACCATGGTCAAAATGTCTTAATGGAAGAGTAGGGTAGGGAGTAGTAGCAAGTTATATTGTATTAACTCATTGTCTGCCGCTTGACTACCCAACGTACAGTATACCTTACCATTACATTTAATAAACAACCATTACCCATCATTTCTCAATACAAGTTTGAATACATTTTACAGGACAGTGTTGTATACAGTACATACTGTACATTACAGAGAAAGAAAGAGAGTTTCTCCTAGTAACTAGTGTGTAATATCGACACTGTCGGGCAGAAACCTTGTATCTCCAAGTTTGAAATGTGAGTTTTTTCGTAAAGTGAAGCCTTGCTTCATCATACAATACTTTTGCACAAAACTAGTGAAAATAGCATATCTACAAGCACACAAGGCATTGTGTTTCAATGTATCTTTGAAATGATAAATTCAAACCGAACAGTTTGGACATACAAAGTTTTCAACTCACTGTGGAGCTTTTGTGTGTTGACATCTGCAGGAAGGGGCGAGGGGAGGCCAAGAAATGCCGTAAGGTCTACGGGGTGGAGCGCAAAGACCAGTGGTGCACGGCGTGCCGCTGGAAGAAAGCCTGCCAGCGGTTCCCCGACTAGACGGCAAACCCTGGCGGAGGTGTGGGACTCAGGGGTGTCGCACCACGTTCTGGGCCCTGGGTACAAGGATCCACTCACATTTTGTGCTTTAACTATTGAAAAATAGCAGATATACAAGCTCACTGCGAGCTTGTATATCTGCTATTTTTGAAAAATCGTGAAAATGTGTGCAAGTCTTTGAATATTTGAAATCCTTTTTTGAAAAACCTATGTTTCTATGTCAGTGGTGCTCAAACTTTTTCATGTGAAGGACCCCCAAAATGATATGTATTTGGCCATGGACCCCCCATCTAAAAAAAAATACATATATTCAAAGATTTGCACACATTTTCACGACTTTTCAAAAAGCTCACAGCATGGCACCGAGTGCTGTGCTGCGAGCTTGTAGATCTGCTATTTTTCAATAGCTAAAGTATAAAATAATGAAGGCCCCCCACCTTGGGCCCTAGTAACTCAGTCCCACTTTTCCCCCCCTTGTGACGCCCCTGGGTGTGGGGCTCAGGGGGCTGGGCAGTAGGGTTGGAATTTGGAACCGGAGGAACCGAGAGGAAACCGGATCCAACATTGAGGGATCGGAATCGGTTCCATCACATTTGGAACCGTTACCAGAACCGCTTTTATCACACTGCCAAAGCTGGTTATGTGGACTAAATGTCTGCTATACAATTACAACACCGGTGGTTCTCAAACCTTTTATGTTCAAGGACCACCATGACTCTGAGAGTGTACTCACAGGTCCATTTGGTTCCATTTTGTACACTCTCAGAGTTACAGAGACCTGTTCGGGTCCATCTGGAACCCCCTATAGGAATCGCTAAAGGGAACCATTAACGAATCGGACCGCTCAGAGGGAATCGCTAAGGAACCGGAATCGTTAACTTAAAATCTAAAAGGATCCCAACCCTACTGGGCAGTGGACAGATGAATGATGCAAGAAAGACTTTTATTAAAGAAAAGCAGAAGAAAGAAAAAGCCTAAACCTTGGCCTGGGAGCCGACGGAAAAAACAACCATTCTTTACATTTTTTCCTTTCAACGTCGTTTTATTTTTTGGCCTGAAGGAATGGAAGTTATGTTGTTGCGTTTTATCTCCCCCCCCCCCTTACAGTACATCTCTGTGTTTTGATACCTGAGAAACCCAAGTCTGCGATTGGTGCTAGTTGCCCCTCTCACGTTCTGTATACCATGTGACGTGCTAGGCCTAACAGTACACTCCTGTTCTATCCAAAGGATATATTGCCCTATCTATCCATTGTATTAGAATGCTACCTGATTGTTTTTTTTACTCTTGTTTCCTTAAAGGACAACTTTGTTTGTTTACAACAAGGGTTCATATTTTGATTGTAATTAGAGAAAAGATGAGTGTTAAAATGTTAAAAATATCTTTGACACAATAAGACCATTCCTCCCGCAATCTCTCATGGGCAGATGTGACTTATGGAGGCTAGTAATGTTATTGTAAATAGTTATAAAGAAATCGGCTTATTGTGTCTTAAAATACATAAATAGTCACTTGTACGCATGCCCCCTACCCACTGAAACCAAGATTGCTAAAATGGCTAAAACGATAGAAAGCAGTAAATGAAAACATTTTAACACTCATCTTTTTTTTCTCTAATTATCTAAAATATAAACCACTGATGTAAAAATAAATTGTCCTTTAAACACCTCAATCTCTTCCAGTGTTCACTACAGTGTTTCTGATATACTACTTTACTATATTGTATGTTATGGATTCTGTACAAGTATTTTATACTTTTTTTTTTAATTGTCTTGTTCTTTCAACCAATGTGTTGGTCCGGATTTACGAATTGTTGTGTTTTTTGTTTTACTTTTTCTTGGCACTTTGATGGATTAAGCTACACTTGGTTTGACTCAAATCAAATTCCTTCCATAAAAAAATGGGATCTCTTCCTACCCAGATGTTCCAAACAGCCAGTGTTAGTGGTCTTTCACTGTGAAATCCTGAACAGTTGAATTAACACTTAGGATTTTACTGTGTGTGTGTGTAATATAAAACAATAAGCTATTGGATCATGCCAACGGGACAAGCATTAAGACGACTGAATTTGTAATAGCAATACAAAAACAAAACAATAAATATATTGTCTAACACACATTTAAGAAATGTCCTGAGAATTTCAGATTGTGGTGTGATTGTTTTTCATTTCTGCATGACACGCCACAAGAGAAATAGCAAACTAGTTTATTATAGGTTTCTCTATACATACATTTTATGAAGAAGACTTAGAACAATGATATATATATATATATATATATATATATATATATATATATATATATATATATAGGTTATAAATGTGGTTTAAAATGTACACAATATTCACAAATTCCATTGTTTTGTGTTGGCATTGAGAGAGTAACACACGCTTACACGCATGCACATGCAATTAGGCACAGACACGCACACAATAATATACACACACTCTCTACAATCACCCGGACAATTTGAACACTTTAAGATGCAATATGTGTGATCCTCTGTTGAAAACAGTTTGTTTATGAACCAAAGTATGAGTGCTTATATTGCCAAGGACTGACATTTACATGCACATTTAGGGTGTTGCACCACACTTTGTGCCCTGGGTACAAGTATTCACTATGGGCCCCCTATGAATGTTCCTCATAGGGGTGACGGGGCTTTTCAAGGCCTCCCCCCACCTTTGGACCTAGTAATTCAGTCCCACTTTTCCCCGCCTTGTGACGCCCCTAAATCTAACTTTCAACCAACAACCAAATGCACGTTCTTTTGAATTGCTGTAAGTCAGTCATCTTAAAATGCAATGCACAAATTCCTTTGAAATCAAAAAGGTTGAGAATCACTTCTATAGAGCCACATGGTGTGGCCCACACCTAAAATCTACTCTCTTATAGGGGTGGGTCCCTGGCATATGTTTTAAAATGCGGGGTCCGCAGGCTAATATGTACCAATTTGCCCCACACAGACTTTGGGCAGATTCAAGGGACTTATTAGGCTGGTTCAGGCTAAGCTTTCATGGTGTTGTATTCCACTTTGGTACAATGGCAAGGCAAGGGAGCTGCTACTATATTATCACAGATCAGTGTCTGGGGCCACCTTTCCATGAAGCTCAGCGTGTTGGTTTCTTTTCAAACACTAGAGGGCAGTAGTGATACATTGAGATTGAGAGCAGCAGAGGACCTCGATTCTGCCGGCTGCTGCATGAGCAGCCCAAGGCTCCAAACAAGCTGAATCTAGAACGATTTTGTTTGTTAAAGATGTTATTTGATTAATCAAATAGATTTGTTATTGACATAATGTTTACTGAGATAATTTCATGATCACAGTGCGATCCCAATGCAGATTTTCAATGCTACCCCAAATCCAAATCTGATCCACTTGGATATGAACTAAAAAGGTGTGGTTGCCTATTTATATTATGTATTGTGATGCCAAGTGAAGCTTGAACCACTCCTCCAAGTACTATAGTGTGGTTTCCCTGTTGGACAACCACACTAATAACATTTAATCGCTATATTATAGGGATTAAAAAATATATTCTCTCTTGGGCCCAGGGTTGGAATTTAGAGGTGCTTATTTTGAAAAGGTAATTGACATAGGGAGCCAGTGTGTTGGGTTTAAAGCCTGTTCTTTAATGTATAGACAGAAACCCTTCATCACAGACATTTAAGAGACTAAATGTGATTTAAAAACATTCTCTCAACTATCACAGTGAACCCAGAGGGAGAAATATAGGCTTAAATATTGCCACAGTTGCAATATGTGGTTTTGGGGAATGCAATAGAGCACCAAGTGAATCAGTCATTTATCCATATTTCATGAATTTAGTTCTCTCAACCATGAAATGAGATTCTTAGAGACTTTTGTTAAATAACAGATAATTACCTTTATAGATAGGCCCATTGCCTCCAGTTTTCTTGTCCAGTCCTGGATTTGTGGTAAAGTTGGAAATTATTAAAATAATTTAAAATTATTATAATTTATAAATGTATAATTATTGTAGGCTATATAGTTCATCCCAAAGCTACATATTGCTGGTTCAGTGGCTCAGATATGACTTGGAAGTCCATTGTCACGAGAGCTACAGTAGACAGAGCTCGCAGCCTCTCTCAGGCATGAACTACACAGTGCAAACAACTTCAAACAAAAAGAACACAAGTTCCACTCACACTCATGCTGAAAGTGCATTCATCGTGATCTTAGGCTGTCCCAAGCCGTAGAATTCACCTCAGTCCAATCAATCTGTTTGAAGATCGATTTGTATTTTTGTCTCAATCTCATTTGGCCCCTTTACGATACTGACACAAAAACATTCAATTGCACTTCTATGATTCTTTTATTTCACAGAATTGGCATGTGAATATGCTCTTAAGGAAGGACATTAATGTCGAAAGAACATTCCTTGTTTAACTTCTATATATACAGACAAGAGGTGCGGCAAAGATGACATACAGTTATTCTTCATGTGGCATTCTCGTACGAATAACAAATGTCACAGTTCAAGATTCTTGAGTGAGTTGCTGAAAACAATGGGCTGAGGTAACTGGGCCAGGCCAGCATTCTGTTAAAAGCAGAACCGCGTTTCAACAAGGGAATGCAACGTTACAGTTGGTTTTGCCTTCGTTTTGCCACAGGGATGGCATTGAACCTTCCACTGCGGTTGCTTCTCCGTCCCAGGTACTGCCTGAGCAGCTGGTTCACCCGTTTCTGGCTGTTCCATTTGCGGGCAGATTTGCGGACGCCTATAAACCCCCCGTAGCGCTTCTGCAGGGGCCTCAACGCGGGGCCGATCAACTTCCTGTATCCGTGGCGACCCCTGAGGAAACCGCCAAAGCGTTTTGATAGGCTGATGGCTTGGGCGTCCTCCTCAGCGTTTGCCTCTGATTGGCTGTCCATTGGGGCATCCCTCTCCTCCCTGTCTCCCCCCTCCAGGCCCTCGCCGTCTTCAAGCGGCCCCAGGAGTAAGGAGTCGTACTGGGCACTGTGTTGCTTCAGGGGCCCCTCGTCCAGATCCCAGTCCTTGTAGTGCTCCATGGTGGCAGACTGCAGCAGTTCGCCGTCAGAGCCCAGGTCTGCCGGGGTCAACTCGAGGGCCTCGACCGAGAGCGCGCCGTCCTCAGGCGCAGAGGGGTACTGCGGGAGGTTGACGGCTCTTCTGCACAGCTCCCAGGTGAGGGAAGAGAAGACCCGACCCTCACACTCCATCAGACACACCTGTGGGAGGAGAGGAGAGATGGGTTTATTTATAACTGTGTAGGCCTATGTGCTGTCATATCTTGAAAACAACGGGTATGTAGATAGCATTTTCTTCTGTTTTTTGAGCGGTGGTAAACCGCTCCATAGAGTGGCTGTGTGTGTGTCTGTAGCCATTTTGGCAGCTATTTTTGCCATAGCAATGTGTGTGTGTGTGTGTGTCTGTAGCCTGTACATCCTAGACCTAAATCCTAGTCTGAAGACGTTATGCAAGCACGACCACCGCTCACTTCACATTGGGTGAGTTTTTTTATTTTCTTTTACAAATAGATGCTTGGTCTACCTTTTTCTTAGATTACTATTTCTATGCACTTGAGATGTATTATTAATGATGTATTGATGTAAACGCATGAATTGTAAATTGTAGTGCATAATCTGAGGGGCATGTTCCCGGGCTTTGGCCCTATATCTACAGTATCTATAAACTAGTATAAGACGCTTCAGGGAGACAAGCAACCTTGCGATAAAGGGCGAGGTCACGCCACGGTGATGTGGACATCAGGGATCTCCATATATGGGCATACAAGGAATTTGTTCCCCTGGCATCACAGGGATCTCCATATCTCCATATATGGGCATAAAAGGGATTTGTTCCCCCTGGCATCACAACAGGGAATCATTAATATTGACGACATCAGGAAACTCCATATATGGGCATAAAAGGGATTCTGTGTAGTGTGACATCACAGTGATGTCAGAGCGGCAACCCCATTCTGTTAGAGTGGTTCCCCTAACATCACAGTGACATCAGAGCATGATGACTGAGCGACAAACCCATAGACCGTAAAAATGTGACAAACTGTGATGTTTCTCATAGTAAACTGCGATCTTCGGTCGCAAATTCGCAATAAATTGCAGGATTCTCTATGTATCTGTGTTTATCTGTCTGTCTCTTGATTATGTCCAAATATGTAGGAGACTGACCTCATAGACGACCAACGTCATAGACTGGCCTCAATGCACTCTGGTAACGGATTACTGCTCGGGTAATGAGCCCCGAATGATGGGTGCTGCACTAATTTCTTTAATTGGCTAAGCTTAATGATGATATCACTGGCACATTTTCCAATTTGCGCTGTAATGAATGAAAGCCTGTGATGTTGGATTAAGGTGCAAGAAAACGCAAGTAAGAGCCAAGTCCCAGATTGAGGCTAGGAAACAAATCCCATTTACTTGTCAAATGTTCCACCAAATGAGATAAACTGTTGTTATCGGAAAAAACCTGCTCACATCAAAGGGAATGCGAGGAGAGGGATTTCCGCTGTGAATCAATCAGAGGAAATTAATTATCCGTCGTAATGAAATGTGTGCACCAGGGGATTCTCCACAATCACATCAATGGGCCAATCTGAAAAGAGTTTATGATGAAGAAGAGGCAGAGAGAGTGAGTGAGTGAGTTTGTGTGTGTGTGTGTGTGTGTGTGTGTGTGTGTGTGTGTGTGTGTGTGTGTGTGTGTGTGTGTGTGTGTGTGTGTGTGTGTGTGTGATAAAGAAAATCAGAGGAAGATGGGTGTGTTTATGCCAAGAGAGGCTGAAATAAAGGGAGAGGTGTGTGTATGTGTGTGTGTGTATGTGTGTGTGTGTGTGTGTGTGTGTGTGTGTGTGTGTGTGTGTGTGTGTGTGTGTGTGTGTGTGTGTGTGTGTGTGCACACGTGTGTATTTGTGTGTGCACGCGTGTGTATTTGTGTGTGTGTGTGTGTGTGTGTGTGTGTGTGTGTGTGTGTGTGTGTGTGTGCACGCGTGTGTGTGTGTGTGTGTGTGTGCACGCGTGTGTATTTGTGTGTGCACGCGTGTGTATTTGTGTGTGTGTGTGTGTGTGTGTGTGTGTGTGTGTGTGTGTGTGTGTGTGTGTGTGTGTGTGTGTGTGTGTGTGCATAACAAAAAAATAACTATGGCATTAAGTACTCCATTGTGGAGTGAAGACAATGGAATTGCTTGCCGAGTTCCATCTGCGTCTCTGCTGGAAAGTGACGACCATAATGAGAAGCTGACACAATGTGTCAGTCAGCGTTGTGAGCCTACGCTGATGACACTGAGCAGCAGACAATTACATAGTTATATTAGCACTTTCCAAAAGGTCCCAGCTGCCTTTCTCTGCATCATTATCAGTTAAATTAGCCGTCCCATCGCTGTATCCGCAGACACCCACTGACTATTTTTGCGCAGTGACGTGTCATTCAGTCTGTTGGGAATCAAGTTTCTCATGCCAAGTCTAAGCTTTGGTTAGGTTTTGGGGAGGCTATGCATTCTGTGGTTGAAGGGACTACTGTTGAGTCATGCAAGACACTTGTAGCACATATTTCATGTCTATAGAACGTTGCCACATGCTCACAAACATATAGTATCTATGCTTGCATACACAGGTGTACGCACGCACGCACGCACGCACGCACGCACGCACGCACGCACGCACGCACGCACGCACGCACGCACACACACACACACACACACACACACACACACACACACAGGGAGGGGAGAACAACTAACCATAGGCCTGGGTGAATAGATATTAAAGCAAGGTATGATTAGATTAGAAGCTGAGAACACTCGTGGAGCTGCAAACGTGTGGTTAATTGAGTGCAATCCTTATATATAGAGAGAGAAATACAGAGAGATAAAGACTAAGGCAGGATTATTCAGCACTTAGACCATCCTTTAACCGAGTGGCTTGATCCACACTCTACTTAACGGCCACATCGTCTTCGTCTTGAGCAATACACTGGGTCCCATTCGAACACAGCAAAATCCTAGTGTTAATTTAACTCTGAGAGTGTACAAATGTAACCAATTTGACTCATAAGGGACTATAACCATTTGGTGATATTTGAACTTTTGACTTTTTGAAGGAGAAACCACATACTCCTAAGATCACTTCATAATTTATACTGGGAACAACTTAAAAGATGTTTCCTAGAAGTAGATAAAAACGGTATCACACGTTATGTGATGTACTATCTGTAGTTCAAGAGCTCTGCTTCCGTTTGATCCAAATTAGTTTTTTTGCAATCTCCTAGATCATCGTATTTCATGTTGAATAATAGTTTTTTTTCTTTTATCAGGATAAATGCATTTGACATGCATAACCTGATGGAAAAATCCCCATTTTCTCTGTATATTTTTGTGAAAACGGAAAGATAAATGACTCTCTTTTGCTCTCGCTCTGTCTCTCTTGCTTTCCCTCTGACACACCGTTGAGCTATGTGATCTGAGGTAAACTGTGCACTGTGTGCAGCCTTTTCTGGCAGTTGTGTGTTCTATGTTTGGATCTATCAGCTATCAGACGTTTAGGCCTGAACGCAAATCTGTGTCACTTTAGATTTGAACCGCTTGAACCATTATTTTATGCTTTATCTATTGAAAATATAGCAGATCTACAAGCTTACAGTGCGGCACCGAGTGCCACGCTGCAAGCTTGTAGATCTGCTATTTAAAAAAAAAATCGTGAACATTTGTGCAAGTGGTTCTCAAACTCTGTCATGTCAAGGACCCCCAAAATTACATGTACTTGGCCGCGGACCCCCAGCTCAAAATGTGTTGTTCCAGGGACCACCCAGCAGCAAATATTTGAGTTACAAATGTTCGCTTTTAAAAAGATATATTCAAAGACTTGCAAAAGAAAATCACGATATCTGCTATTTTTCAATAGTTAAAGAATTAAATAATTCTTGGCCTAAACAGCCAACAGGTTAGCAAAAACAACTAGAAATACTGTTCCTACAAAACAGTGTGGGCTCGCATGTAACACCATGTATGGGCACAAAGATCTACCCTTTGGCTGCACCTCATTGGCTAAGGTCCCTGCCTTTGTACTGTTGAGGAGAACTTGACTGATAGATAAATAATGAAGATAACATATGGGCTCGCTGAAAAATGAATATATTTTGACACACACAAAGCCAAATAGACACATAGATAGAAGCAGCCAAGCCATATCAAAACACATGTGGCACAGACTTACCAAGGTGCTGAAGCCTTGCTGCAGCTGCTGTTGCTGTAGGAGAAGCCCACAGGCCAGGCATTCCCCCTGACAGTCTGTGCGTCCCGGGGAGAAGAGGCACGCCAGCGACACTGCCAAGAACCACAGAGGGGCCTTCATCTCTCTCCCTACACCCAGACAGACAGGCAGGGCAGGCAGGCAGGCAGGTCGGAGGCACCGGAGATGAGCACTGCCCAAAGTACCTGTCACAGCACAAGATGCACGGCTGGAGGATTTGGGTCCTTTGGTGGAGGAGAGCAGTGCTGAGATATTTGTCGGTGTCCAAGAAAATAGCACCTCTCTGGGTTCAATCTGGAAGGGTAAACAGATCAGTAGGGATCGTTATAGCTTAAAGGTTTGGGGTTACACATTTGAGCTTTGGTCATGCTAAAGTGAATGCGTCAAACCGAGATATGGACAAGAATTCCTGTGTGTGGAAAGTAGGGCCTGTATTATTCTTCGTGGTACAGTGGTGGCGTACAAAAATAGCACAAATATTTGAAGAAATCAAGGCAAAAGTTAGAAATAACGTGACATTTAAATGGAGTTATGTTGCCCAGGCGTAGTGGAAAGCACCATCTGAATGGAGAAGTAAAGGATTAGCTCAATGCATGATGCTATATCGATGAATGTTTGTTGGGTTTTAACCATGCACAAAATCCTGGCAAGAATTGTATGAATTTCACAACATGTTGTGAGCTACTATTTTCACTATGCATCGTACGATTAAGTATAAAGGGCTAATAAAGTGGTTATATGATATTACAGAATAAAATTACAGAATAAAATATGATATTACAAACATTTGATATTTAGAGGTTAGCCAAAGACACCAAAACAGAATAGCTCCACGGATGGCAGAGCAATAATTATGAGATGTAAATTGTATTTATTGACTGAAGTCAGGGTGCAAGGTTAATATCGATGTTACTGTATGTGAGTCTCAGTATGAAATGAAGGCAAGCAATCACCACCACCGCCAACTACTATGAACCATCACCACCAAAGTCTTCAGTCAATAGCCTACATAATGAAACAGAAACAGGTCATGTGTGGCATATAGGGTCATTTGGGAACATAAATTGGCTTTTATAGGAAATCATTTATAGGGCATGTTTGTTGTTTTACATATGATGTGTATGGGGATAATCTACTTTCTTGCTGACATGGCTGGTTTGTTCTCTTTCCTTAACCCTTGGATGCATGACCTACCAATACCTACACTCTTCCATGAGTGGGGTCAAAAATGACCCCAATTAAAATCAATGTGTTTTTGCAATAAACGACTTGCTCTCACACGTAACTCTGCCATACTTTTGCCTAGCAACGTGATTTCAACTTTAAAACACTCACACGACTTGGGCCTTTTTTCTGCCAATAGGGACAAGCTGTAATTGTTGAAGCCCCGCCCCCTCTGTCTACTAAACGCTTGCAGCAGCTGTCACACTTTGCTATCACACTTTTCTCTCACACGTAACTCTGGCATACTTTTGCGTAGCAACGTGATTTCAACTTTAAAACGCGCACACGACTTGCCACTTTTTCCGGCCAATAGGGATGAGCTGTAATTGTTGAAGCCCCGCCCCCCAGTCTTCCTATTGGCTGGGCTTTAAACAGCTATAAATCCAGTTCGCAGCATGGTACCGTCTTGAAACTTGGTGTCTGGACTGACCACCATAGGGATGAGCTGCAATTGTTGAAGCCCCGCCCCCTCTTTCCTCCTATTGGCTGGGCTTTAAACAGCCATAACTCCAATTTGCAGCATGGTACCGTCTCGAAACTTGGTGTCTGGACTTAGACAGCCAATATGGACGAGCTGCAATTGTTGAAGCCCCGCCCCTTCTTACAAGTCTGTTGTTTCCACCCGCCCTGACGGTTGCTTCTTGCCCTTAGGGCGTCTTACTGGTAATAGTAGTAGTAATAGTAGTAATAGTAGTAGTAATAGTAGTAATATAGTAGTAATAGTAGTAGTAATAGTAGTAGTAATAGTAGTAATAGTAGTAGTAATAGTAGAAATATTAGTAATAATAGTTGTGACCGACCGTAGGTCGCAAGTTTAGTATGTGAACAGTCACAGCTTGTAGGTATGTATGTATGTATCTCTGTCACGCCTGACACTGTGGTTCTATGGGTTTATCGCACTGACATCATGCTCTCATGTCACTGTGATGTCAGGGGAACCACTCTAACAAAATGTGTTTGCCGCTCTGGCTTCACTGTGATGTCACACTAATCGTTTTTATGCCCATACATGGAGATCCCTGTCTGTAGAACCAGCCAAACAGATATGGGATGTCTTGGCCTTCTGTCTTGGCCACATATGGATTCTGTTAGTGTGTTATGTGGCCGATGTGGTCTCCTATATGGGTATTCCCATATGAAATCCTGTTAGATATGGGCTTAATATTAATTACATCAGGGAACTCCATGTATGGGCATAAAAGGGATTCTGTTAGTGTGACATCATAGTGAAGCCAAAGCGTGAAGCCAGAGCGGCAAACCCATTCTGTTAGAGTGGTTACCCTGACATCACAGTGACATCAGAGCATGATGTAAGAGCGACAAACCCATAGACCCACAGTGTCAGGCGTGACAGAGATACATACATATGGACAAGCTGTGACCGTTCACATAATAAACTTGTGATCTACGGTTGCAACTATTATTACTACTATTACTACTACTATTACATTATTACTACTACTATTACTACTTTTATTACTACTATTACTACTAATACCAGTAAGACGCCCTAAGGGCAAGAAGCGACCGTCAGGGCGGGTGGAAACAACAGACTTGTAAGAGGGGGCGGGGCTTCAACAATTACAGCTCGTCCATTTTAGCCGTCCAGACACCAAGTTTTGAGACTGCACAATGCTGCAAACTGGAGTTATGGCTGTTTAAAGCCCAGCCAATAGGAGGGAAGAGGGGGCGTGGCTTCAACAATTGCAACTCATCCCTATGGCGGTCTAAGTCCAGACACCAAATTTCGAGACGGTACCATGCTGCGAATTGGAGTTATGGATGTTTAAAGCCCAGCCAATAGGAAGACAGGGGGGGGGGGGTCTTCAACAATTACAGCTCGTCCCTATTGGCCGGAAAAAGTGGCAAGTTGTGTTAGCGTTTTAAAGTTGAAATCACGTTACGCAAAAGTATGCCAGAGTTACGTGTGAGAGCAAAGTGTGACAGCAAAGTGTGACAGCTGCTGCAAGCGTTTAGTAGACAGAGGGGGCGGGGCTTCAACAATTACAGCTCGTCCCTATTGGCAGATAAAAGGCCCAAGTCGTGTGAGCGTTTTAAAGTTGAAATCACGTTGCTAGGCAAAAGTATGGCAGAGTTATGTGTGAGAGCAAAGTAGTTTATTGCAAAAATGCATTGATTTTAATTGGGGTCATTTTTGACCCCACTCATGGAAGAGTGGGGTAGTAATACAAAAACTGCAATTTCTTAAAATTAATGAAAGGAATGATAAAAATGCAAATGGCCTCATGTCACAAACATGTTTTATGAGGAATATCTGGAATATGAAAATATTTAACCTTTTAATTTTAAAGATATTGAAGAATAACAACCCCTGGGGTCATTTTTGACCCCACTCATGCATCCTAGGGTTAAATTAGCCCTTGCAGAGTCAGCTGAGTTGGAATAAACCAGTGAAGCATACTGTAAGTAATGACATATATTATTTGGGACAAACATTATTTTAATAAATAGCAAATGTCAAGACCTATTGGGCTCTGTGAACAAAGACATGTGATTTTTGTGTTTTTCTCATAAACCCCTTGCTCAGCTTGGCAAATAATCAATAGATGTGAATTTACATAACATTGTATTGTGACATTATCAAGTTTCTTTATAATAAAATAATATATAAGCTCGCCAATCAACAAGCTTGCTTGTAAATCGGTTATTTTCACAGTTTTTGAAAGTGGTATACAATACGTCTGTGAGGGAAAAGACAACACTTACAGTATGCCATATCATGTTATTACGATATCTAGTCTCATATCACAATATCAACAAAATATTGATATATCGATCAGCCCTATTTCTGGTCCAGTGTTGCGACCAATGGTGTAAAGTAACTAAGTACATTTACTTAATACTGTACTCAAGTACATCTTTGAGGTATTTGTACTTTTAGTGGAGTATTTCCAATGTTCAATACTTGTACTTTTTCTCCACTACATCTCAGACAACATTGTATTTTCACTCCACTACAATTATTTGAAAACTTTAGTTACTAGTAGATATTTATTATTATTACAAAACCTACATTCTAAAACGGCTAGTTCCATTCCTTGATTCTGATTGGCTGGTTGCTGTGGTATATGAGACTATAACCCACACCTTGAATCAGTTTATATCAAACCCAGGTGCGTTATTTCTTTCCACAGTGTTCCACAGTGCACCAATTATCTGCAACTGTGTTGTTTCTGCAGCCTGGCCGGGAAATACTTTCTTGCAGTTAGCAGACCTTATTGTGTATTATTAGTGAAATAGAACAGTTTTAATTGGTACATGTCTATGATTTTCATGTTGCAATATTGTGACCGTTTTAGAAAAGCAATAAGCCACGCGAGGCTTGTGGTTACCGGGGTATTATACACCGGCTGAGAGGGTCGGAAACACTCGGCTGCGCCTCGTGTTTCCCAACGCCTCTCAGCCGGTGTATACTACCCCAGTAACCACTCGCCTCTTGTGGCTTATTGCTTTATTAACCACTTCAGCCCTATATATATATTGGCCATTTTGAAAATAGCATGACTACAAGCTATTTTCAAAAAGAAAAAAATCATACATTTTGAAAAATGTTCACAATGAGTACAGAGAGGGTCCTGGAAGTGAGTGACAGGTGCGTCACTGGCTTTGGGACAGAATGCTCTCTCTGTGTTTTTAGTCAGCCGTGCACAAAAAGAGTCAGCTGGCAACCACACTTTGTGGTGTGACCGTGCCCTAAGGGTACACCAAAACAACATATTTCCGCTTATCAGCAAGCATGGCAACCATATTTTGGTGTGACCGTACCCTAACAGAGTATTTCTATATTATAGTATTGATACTTTTACAACCACATGAGAGCTGACGGAGCGTGTGATGATGCTGCTCCTGCCGCCGCCGCTGAGTGCTGTGCAAAGTTCCAAAGTGAAGCCCATTAATATAACTCATCATAGGGCTATAATAGTGATATGAATTAGTGCTGTTGTCCCTAATGAGGGAATGGAGAGGTGTTATGAATGTGAGTGAAAGACTCCACTGTCTGTGCTCTTGTTTGACGAAGCTCTGACGTGAGTCACTGCCATCCATTAGTCCACTGTGAGGCCCCAAAACAGTGCTTTAAGTACCTTCTAATGCACACAGAACCTAATGGTGTCTCTCTCTCTCTGGGTGTGTGTCAGTCTTTCTCTCTTGTACTCTCTCTTTCTTTTCTCGCTCTCTTTTTCTGTGTCAGTCCCTTTCCCTGTCACCCGTCACTCCGCATGCACGCACGCACGCACGCACGCACGCACGCACGCACACACGCACACACGCACGCACGCATCTCTTCCTCTCCTCCGTCATTTGATCGGTCGCTCACTCTTTCCTTCCGTCTCTTTCACATGGGCCTAATGCCTGCTAAAATTAGATTTGTGATGACGTTCCATATAACTTAGAGTTGTACGTGGGTATATTTACTTGCTTTCTTTGAGGCCAGAAAGAACATTACCTACTAAACAGGTATTTCTTTCCCTTTGGAAGATGAATGACATGGAGACATGGTCACTTTGTGTGGGAAAGCTACCTCAGAACCATTATTTGTGTCTATTACTGTGAGTGTGTGTATAAGGGCTTGTATCTGTGATTTCTTTGCCATGATCTCATTAACGTGATTTTTATAATGACTGCACAGTAAAATCCTCAGTGTTGATCTAACTAATCTAAGAGTGTTCACACTCTCAGAGTTAAATGTACTTTTCACAGAAGATTAATTGTTATAATTATGAATTTCTTTCTAATCGAATGTAATATAGGGTTATGAGTAATGTATTTCCCCTCATCCCACCCAAAATGCAATCATAAGGCTAGTAAGGCTACTAGTATGGCAATATCCGGAACGATGTGACTTCTGCGCAGGGTTATCTACATGTAATATAATATGTAATATGTAACATATTAAACATGTCCCTATCATGTCATTGACTAGACATTTACTTTGACAAAAAAGGAAAAAAATGGTTTGGAAGGGATGGGGCAGCACAGGATACAGGGGGTTAAGGACAACTGTAGTCTGTACTACTACAAAAAAAGATGAATCCGTTCTGTTGGACCAGAGATAAGCACTGCATGCCTCTGTGGAGAGAAGCAAGCTCGCCCCCCGGCGAGACCACGAGACGATGGGTTCGCTCAGAGCCGTGCCCTTCCTCGCAGGGAGGAATCTGAAAATGACTAATCGCAGAGAATGTGTTTAATCCGATTTAGACGTGTCTGCCTTCTCACTCGCCTTCCTGTGGTTGAAGCCGCTGCGCTACCTGATTAGATCGCTCGGCAGTAGAAAATGACAGGCTTGCAGCACGTCTGTTTCATGACCGGGCCCATTACCTATCCCATTACGGTGCTATAGCGCGACTTGCTGGGTCTGTCATTACCTGGGGGCCGGTCCTATTGTCCGGCACCGTCCAGAGACAGATGATGATGATGATACATGTTATTTAGAAACACTTCTGAGGGAAAGCTGTCAAGGTCAAGGACAGGGGTAAAGGGCATCAGAGTGATGATGGTGTGTGCTGTGCAAATATCTGAGCGCATCACTAGGCGGAGTTCAATAACTTTCTGTTTATCCCTGTGTACCCCCGCTGTCTGTCTGCTTATTGTCTGTCTGTCTGTCTGTCTGTCTGTCTGTCTGTCTGTCTGTGTGTTTTGTTTGTCTGCCTGTCATTCTCTCCACCATATCTGTCCAAGTCCGCCTATTAAATGCAATAGCATAACTAAATGCAGCATAATCGCATACTGAATTTATTGACTATCCCTGCATGGATCATCCCCACTCATAAGCATACATGCTGACAGTCACACGCGTGCACAAATGGCTGGGAAATTGGCCTGTGTTTGATCTGTACTCATATCCTGCTTAGAGGACAAACACACATGCACTTGCACCCTCAACTCGTATGCAGTCACATGTGCTCTCTCTCTCTCCCTCTCTCTCTCTCTCTCACACACACACACGCACACGCACACGCACACGCACACACACACACACACACACACACACACACACACACACACACACACACACACACACACACACACACACAACAGAGCATTCACAACAGTGTTTGCTCCCTTCTCATAACCTAAATCAATTAAAGCACAAACACATTGCTAGGAAATAGTGTAGCTCTTCCTATTTGATTTCTTCCCGGGCGGCGCCATCATATCAGATCAATTGAGCGTGTCATTACTATTGTCTCGAGCCATTGTGCTCACAGGCCTCCTTGATTGAGAACACATTTACTGGCCTCAGGGGAGGCGTTCTGCTGAGTGACGTCAATCCAATCATATTTAGGATTATGAGGTGTCCGTCATAGCAGGTGATTGCCAAAAAAATCATACCAAAAAAGATCGTCTCGTTTGGTATTCACGTTGCAATTTTCATAATACGTTTATTCAAAGGGTTGTCCGATTCCCTTAGCATCAAACTATACGTTTCCCCAGAGTGCTTTAAAATAGGCTGGGGAAAATTGTTAAAGAGGTGGTGCCATAGTTTTGTACTTTTTCTGTTTTGTACTATGGTGTTAACATTACTCCAATAGACACCCAGGTCTGGTTATAATATGCAAATATGTCTTCCCTGTGTATTTTTGGTTACTTCCTGAAAGCTGAAAGCCTCTGAGCCAAAAGGCCAAACTGAAATTCACTGATATAATGACATCATAATATCATCCCTTCCCCTTTTTACCATGCAACAACACTGTGGGTGTGGCTAACCTCAGTTGGGTCACCACCCACAACTAGGCATACTTAATGAACAGGTGGGTGTGGTCACATAAAAACATAATTTTAACACTTTCTGTTCATTTTTTGAAATAAATCTTCCTCCAAGTATAATCCTACCTAATGATTATGTTGTAAAAATCAATGTCTTTAAACTTTGCCAAAAGACCATTTACACTAACTTGACCGATCAGCCATGATTACAGATAAGTACAGCCACTCAGCAGGCAAAGGCCACTCTGGCATGATACTTTGTACCTGCCACCTGGGTGGAGGTACAAACAAATATCTGAGATCTGGAACTGTTACCCCCGCGACCCGATTCCGGATAAGCGGTTTATGATGGATGGATGGATGGATGGATGGATGTAATGGAATTAAGCTTAAGTTAACAACAACAACATTGTTGAAAACAAGAGACTTTCAGGAGTGCAGAGAAACCCTGTAGAGCCTGCTCACCAGCTATAGGGCTGATCCAGGAATATACAGTATATTATACTTTAGGGCTGGGTAAAAGAAGAATTATACTGATAAGCCATTCTGAATAAGACTCTTGAATGTCATGGATCTGTTCAAAGATACGTATGTCATCACAATCCCCAAGCATGAGTTAATGACTGATTAATGCCAACAACACCTCTATATATGAGAGGTAGGTAATGTATGATATCGTCACTGTCGGACAGAAACCTTGTATCTCCAAGTTTCAAATGTGCAAATTTTTCACCAAGTAAAGCACTGCTTCATCATACAAGGCTGTTGCACAAAAGTAGTGAAAACAGCCGCTCTACAAGCACACAACGCCTCGCGGTGCGAGGCGTTGTGTGCTTGTAGATCTGCTATTTTCACTAGTTTAGTTCATTTTTAAAATAATAAATACAAAACGAACTTGGACATACAAGGTTTCCACCCGACAACGTCGATATGAATCTTTCATCAGCACTAACAGTAAGACTATAGAATTGAATTATGTGTTGTTGTTGTTTTTTTGTGTAATCCCAAAGACCAAACATAACCATTCAATGAGAAAAAGACAGACCTTTTTGTCATTTTTTCAAAAAGCTGCAACAGAGAGGGATGATGCTCCAGCCGTGGCCTGCAGACACCATTAACCGATGCAGATTGTTGCTGATGCAGACGGTCTGCAGATTTTGCAGTGTATTAGCTAGCTGACACCATGTCATCACTGATCTAGACAGTTGACACCTGAACAAATCCATTGGACATGCAGCTCCAAGGAAAGCAATCCACTCCAGGCAGACTAGGCGCCATATCTTACTGTATATACATGCGTGTATGTGAATGATAAAATTGGGGAAGGAAAGAAAAATATTGAATTAATAATAATTATATTTGCATGGGTTTAATGGTCTTGAAAGCAGTGTGTGTGATTACTTTTCTATTCTTATACACCAGTAAATCCCCACGGGTGAGTCACAGCCTGTGCTTAAACAAGACGAAAGCAGGATTTCGGCACCATACAAGAATTCCCAAATTATTATCGACAAGCAAGAGCCAAAATACCGATGAGCAGAGGACGTGATCAGCCAATTCAATTTAGGAGGTTCATAATTTAAAGGCAACACTTTGTAGTAGGAGAATATACAGCCAACACAAGCCATGAAAACTGATTTTAAAAACATTACATTTGAATGTTTCACTTAATCTATTCCAAAGGATATAAAAAATAACCAAACCACCTGGGTCTGGCTATACAAGTTATAATTACAATTTTCTATCATGTGAAATATTCAAAGAATAAATCGCAATATGACAACTGATTTGGTGACTCAAGTCTGTGAAACCCTGACCAGTGGGTTACTGAAACACATAGTCAATTATTCCACTTGTTCAATATTTGGAGATCCAACACAAACATAGCACCAGACATTTACACACTATCCAAAGATGACACTTTGTTTATTTAATTCTTCATTAAAACATCACCATGATGTTGAATCATTATCTATTAATTACACAGCCATGGTTCTCTTTCCACAGATACCGATAAGAGGAGCAGATTGTGCACATTCATTACCATTATCATTACAATCACCATTACCCTGCTTATAGAGTAATAAATGTACTCAGTGGACGGGATTCTGTTATTAACTTTATTCCTACACTGCCTTTCTCAGGCAAGATACGGTGGAGCCACTCTGTAGTGAATGAACCAGCGCTTATCCCAAATTATTTTAAGAATACTCCTTCTCTATGTTCTCCCCCAGGCAGTTTTAAATAATGTAATGCATAGTGTAGCGCGTGATGCAAAATAAATTGTTCTTTATGCCTGCCTGTGTAAAGCACCTTCAATTGCCTTTGCGTAGAAAATGTGCTAAACTAAACTTCCCTTCCCAAATTGTCCTTGCTGATCAAAAACACCCACTTTCTCTCTCTCTCTCTCTCTCTCTCTCTCTCTCTCTCTCTCTCTCTCTCTATCTATCTATCTAGTCGCCTATACATATACATATACATATACATATACATATACATATACATATACATATTATATACACACACACACACACACACACCCACCCACCCACCCACACACACACACACACACACACACACACACACACACACACACACACACACACACACACACACACACACACACACACACACACACACACACACACACACACACACACACACACACACACACACACACACACACACACACACACCCACCCACACACACACACACACACACACACACACACACACACACACACACACACACACACTTACGTGTGTGTATATATCAGCATCATCAGTGACTTTTGCCTCGTTAATTAAGTAGCAAGCAACTACGGTATGTGGTCAGTGCATGCTTGTGATAGCAGCAGTACTATCAGGGATGGGGAAAGGAGAAAGAAGAAGTCATGGAAAAAATAAGCCAAGTTACTCCAGGTGGGGAAGGGTAATCCTTCAAAGTGCACACAATAAAATAGAGTGGGTATCCTAAAACGACAGGAACCATTACAATTCACGTGCACATACTGTAACAGGGACCGCCAGTCCTTATCACAAAGACAACGAACTGAGACGAACTCATCCCCGAACAAGTGCCTTTTTCCATCTCTGCCTCATTTGCAGCAAACGTACTGATGAAACGTTCGTTCCCACATGACCTCGACGCACAGGTACAGAGGCATACACTGATAAGGACAGAACAAAAGAAAAGTGATGAAATGAATGAGATAACACAAACCGTGGTCTCTCTCTCTCCCTTACCTGTATGGCAGTCTCTCTGACAGGTCCCTTTTCCCTGGAAGAGGTGCGGAAGAGAGTTCAGTGGCTCCCTCGACTGTTATCCTTAGGCTAGGAGTTTCAACTACTGAGTGGGAGACTCCTCTGAGGCTCTTTATAATGGCACACCCCTTCCCTCCAGGCTCAACCCCCCATGCACCCCCACCCCTCCCCCTGTATATCCCCCCCGTCCACATACCTATAGGGGGGAGGTAGTCACTGAAGGGGTGGTTCCCCTCTCTCTGTTACGCACAAACCGGACAGACATACATCGTCCCCTGGTCCTACGGTGACGTATTAGGCATTGCCTACGACACCACTTTCATCTTCATTGAGCCAACTAATGGGGCTCTAAAAATATGCATCATCATCCACCTCCCCACAGAAGCCCAGGATCACGTTTATTCCCCCATGAAACCCACGACCTAACCCTGCAACCATGCAGGTAAAGACTAGGAAAGAGAGGGGCTGAAATTAGACACGAGTGAGCGAGAAACACAATCCCGTGGCTACGTTAAGTTGCACCTTCATCTTCATCTGAGGCGAGAGGGTAAAAAAAACCTTTATTTTTTAGGTCCCTGGTCGTGGAACGACCTGCAGACCAGACTTAAATTGGCCTCGCCTAATTTCCTTGAGAAGTTTTAAAAGGATCACCGTAGAATAGATGATGATGTACTCACCAACACTTGCACTTTCTGGGATGTTTAGCCTCTTGTACATGTACATTTTGTGTATTTCTACTTCATGTAGGATAATTCGCTTTTTTTTCGTTGCTTAAAGAGTATCACTTTGGAGATATTGTAGGTATTTGCTGTGTATCATGGATGTCCTATTGTTGTTTGTTTTGTAGTGTATGTTTGGCAAAGTAATTTAATTTATACTATGTGTTTTAAATAAAGGTTACATTGAAAATAAAACAAAAACCTCCACCACATAAACCATCGTTGGTCAAGACTTGTTCAACCTAGGACTCAAACTTTCATGGAACAAAGAACAAAAGTTTTTTTTTCTGTTATTTTAAATATTTAGCAAGAGATTTACACATACACACACATGCACAGAAGCACTCTCACACGCACGCGCGCACACACACACGCGCGCGCACACACACACACACACACACACACACACACACACACACACACACACACACACACACACACACACACACACACACACACACACACACACACACACACACACACACACACACACACACACACACACACACACAGAAGACATGAATGGTTCTGTAGACAGTGAGTCATACCGAGGCAGAAATGGAAAACAAGACCTATCCCAAGGTGGACGAGTACTGAGCCTCAGTGCCAACCATTAGTCCACTGCACAAAGCCCCAAAACATGCTTTAAAGCATGTGCTAATGCACACAAAACCAAGGTGTCTCAGTGTGTGTCTGTGTGCGTCTCTCTCTCTCTCTGGGCCCTGGAGTGTGAACCAGACATCTTCAAAAACTCTTTAGGGACTTACCTTGGCAGACAAATGGTAGGATGGTGGACGGGGGATCACGAAAGATGTTGGATGGTGATGGAGGATCATGGTGACGATGGTGGGTGATGCTGAATGCTGAAATAAAAAACAATACGTGATGAAGGAGCCCAGATATGGTGGGAAATGTCAGAGATCATATCCACGACGGTAATGATAATTATGATGATTATAATGTCAGCGATAATAGTCAGGATGTTTACGACAATTAAAATAATGATGACTGCATTGAAAATGTCAACACCTATGACAAACAACAACATTTCACATGCTTAAAGCCACACTTCGAGTTCAGCTTGCTGTTTTTCTGGCCACATATAGTCATTGTGTTCCACATTAACCCTGGCATTCCAATTTAGGGCAAATATTCCTAAATGTAGGTCAATTCTTTTAGAAATTCATAAGGAGCTAAAATAGCTGCTCTAAGAGCTTGTATACCGCCGCTATTCTAGCTATTTTCATACAACAGAGTATAGGGCTGTGGAAGACAAGTTTATCCTTAAATGCGTGTGAGGTCTGATAGTGATAGAGGATCAGAAGCCGGTGCTAGAGCTCCACTAGCCCTTGGCCCAATGGAGATAAGAAGAACAGGCCACCGCACGGCGGCCTGTCTGTCATTGATATCGTTGTTATCTACTGTACCACCATTCATGGAACAACAACTCTTCCCTCCCAGTAGCCAAGGGACCAGTGATTAACATGATGACAGAAAAGGTCATGGTTACATGGGCAAGGCATGTATGTAGTGGCTGCTGCGTGGGAAGCCTTGTTACAGTACCTTTCAGATTAAAGATAACCGTTATTCTTTAGAGCAGTAGTTCTCAAACATTTTCATGCCAAGGACCCCCAAATTGATACATACTTTGCCGTGGAACCCCATCTGAAAAAGTGTTGTGCCAGGGACCCCCAGAAGAGAAGATTCCCCTGGAATCCTGGGGGTCTCCAGATCCCACTTTGAGAACCAATGCTTTAGGGTATTTTTACTGTATTGGACAGGAGAGACAGCACAATAAATTCACATAGTACAGTAGGTCATGAATGATATCTGAACCCACAACACTGTAATTAGGTCCATACCCATACTATATGACAAGACACGGCACCAGAATGTCCTGTGCAGATTTGCTACTTTTTCAACAACCCTACAGTATAAATGTTGTTGACTGGTGTCTTCCAGAGCTCCATAGTTCTAGGCTCCCTCAGGAGCCAAAATCCTGACAACTGTTGAGGTGCCAACTTGCTTCTTGTGCACCCATAGCAAAATATAGCTGGTAATTCGCACCAGCAGAGCGTGCAAGTAGGGTGATGAGTCACAGAGAAGTTATGACCACATACAGTACATAACCACATACACACAGACAGCTATCATCACCCTACTTGCGGGCTTTGCTGGCACAAGTAAAAAGTAAAACTGTTAAGGCATTTGGTTTAACAACAATATCATGGAATGCAGCTTTAAGAGCTCAAGCCCAAATTTAGCAACAGTTGGCATTTGGCTGACTGGCACGATTAGATTCGCCTCTCCATTCAACACATTTTCAGTCTGAGTCCCAAATTC
>NC_137823.1:29152586-29292586 GCF_963921795.1 Nannobrachium achirus
TAACAGTACAACCATTTACAAGGTAACAAAAACTAAAAGAAAAATTAGTAATAGACCATTTAGACCAGTGGTCTTCAAAGTGGAGTGCAGGGACTCTGTGGGTTCCTTTTGGGAGGTCTAAATTGATCCTTACAAGTACGTAACTCTGACATCAAACGGGTTCATTTGGTCATTTGTATACTGTCAGAGTTAAGGGGAAACCTTGACAATGTCAGAGAACTACTGATATAGACAGAGATGCAGGTTTAAATGAATTCTGCTATGAATCTCTGTATTATCAATTCAAGGATTTCAAGGATCTCTCGTCCTATCACAATATATATATATATATATATATATATATATACAAATCCGATATCTCTGAAAAGGCATATCGTGGAGACATACATTGTATCATCTCTACAATATTTATCACCATATTGCCCACCCCTAACTCCAGGACAGGACTAACACCGGCAATGCCAGGAGCACGGTCACTTCTTACGACGCAAAGACCCCACAAAGACCCCGAGGCCCAGGAAGGCCCAGGAAGAGGCCAGCTCGGACGGGAGAAGAGCAGCCGGGAGCCCAGCAGCGCTGCCTGGCCCTGTGGCTGTTGATGGAGTACTGTGACGGGGGAGATCTGAACCACTACCTGCTCTCCAGGCCCCTGGACGCCGGACAGAACCACAGCATCGTTCAGCAGCTCGGCAGCGCCGTGGCCTTCCTTCACGGCCTGGGGATCAGCCACCGAGACCTGAAGCCCGACAACGTGCTGGTCTGTCTGTCACCAACGGGGCCTGTTGTCAAGGTCAGTCACTCACGACTGTGTGGCAGTGTCGGTCTCGGTCGGGTCTTAATATTGGCTTGTCGCACTGTTTGGCCTATGATTAATTTCTGCTGCTTCTTTTGTTTTTCTGCACAATGACCTCAAGCCAAATAGAATTGGTTCAATGTATAGTACACTACTTGACTGCGTATGGTGAATTAATAGTTTCGATTAATTGAATTCACTGTGATGTGCACTGGGTTGGAAAATGTATGTAAGACATTGTAGCTCTGAAGTTTTTCTCGTGAAAAAATGATATCAGGTTAGTATACTAAACACCATACATACACCAGCTCAGTGACCTTGTGGTTAGAGTGTCCGCCCTGAGACTGGGAGGTCAGGGTTCGAAACCCGGCCGGGTCATACCAAAGACTGAAAAATGGGACCCATTGCCTCCTGCTTGGCACTCAGCATCAAGGGATGCTAAGACATACTAGCGTCATGTCCAGGGGGTTTACTTGTACATTGAGCTGCATCACGCTACAGAATCAGGAGATAGGCACCTTCCCTTTCAAGTGCCCTATGGGCCTCATGGCTCGGCAGTGACCGCGGTTTTCCCGGTGTAGCTGTGCGCAACAGTGGGGGCGCGGGAGTGTAGGGAACACACACCACTGACTATTGCCGATGATGGAGAGGTTATATAGCTTTATGAAATGAGAGGCACTCTTGCTGATTTCGTAAGAGACTCGTCGCCAAGATATTTAAAAGTTATTTTGGGGAATTGGGGCCATGATGATAACCCTTATATTGTCTGTGTTATTATTTACAAACCACAATTATTCACGTGTGGCAAGATCGCGGTTCCACTAGTTTTACTAGTAGGCTCGTGTAGGCCTAGAAGCCTTTTCAGAAGTTAATTTAATGTTTTCCATTTAATCCATTTCCTTTATCCTTATCTAATCTTGCGCTAATACTCAACTGTTTTCACCAGGTTTTAAGGCCTAGTAGGCTTTTCAGAAGTTAATTTAATGTTTTCCCTTTAATGATTTTCTTTATCGTCATCTTGCGCTAATGCAACAACTGTTTTTGCCAGGTTTAAGGTCTTATTTTAGTTGTTTCTCATAAGCTCGCGACCCTCCTTGCCCATCGGCCCCCACCGTTGTGCTTAGGTTCACCGGGAAAACCGCGGTCACGGCTCGGCAAGGCTTACTTACTTTAGTATAGTATACACTCTTTTTATGCTATGCTAAGTGCGCAACGAAATGGCTAAGACATTTGTAATCTAGCACATGGGTCTTCAGCAGGGGGTCCAGGACCCCTAGGGGGTCCTCCAAATCTTTGAGTGATAGAAAGTATTTTTCTCCTTTTTTTATATTGACCACAGGCACTTGAACCCTAGATTTCCCCTTCCATCCTCTAGGTGGCTGACTTTGGTCTGAGCAAGATGAGCGAGGGTCTGGTGGAAGGCACCCAGCCCAGGCAACACTTCTCCTCTACCTGTGGCTCTGACTTTTATATGGCTCCAGAGGTGTGGGGCGGCCTGTCTTACACAGCCCAGGCTGACATCTTCTCTCTGGGTGTGATGTTTTGGGCCATCCTGGAGAGAATCACCTTCAAGGAGGAAGGCACCACCCAGGAACAGCTGGGTAAGTAGAGTAGCATGATGCGAGGAGCGCAATCCATGCGGGTTGCGACCAAAGTTGACGCCTCCTTACAGTTTTGTGACAGTACACTTCACTGATAGCTTACACGGTCAACTAAAAGGATACCTAAAAAAAGCCTTTGTCCTTTTTTTAACGTATAACATAGAATGACAGAAAAATCACAGTACTATGCAGAAAAAGAAGAAGAAAAACTCATAGAACACAATGCAAAATAATGGTATTAAAATCGTAAAACACAATGCAAATGAAAAATAATGGTATTTGCTAAGGATAGGCTTTGTTATCTGTTTATTGATTGTAGCGAAAATTAAGTTTTTAGTGTAGCAACATTTTCATAAAATACCAAAGAAGTGCTTGACGCAAGTGGTCTCCCTTTGCCTCCCTTCTGCATCGCGAGCCTAGCCTGGGTCTGACGTAGTGACTGGGTGGCGTCAACTTTGGTCACAACCCGCACGGATTGCGCTCCTCGCTAGCATGATTCATTTATGCGGCCATAGCTGCGTCGTTAGTTAGCCCGCCTGGTTGTTGCTGGTTCGAGGCTATTAAAGCCAGGCCAGCAATGGGTAGTTTCTATCTTGAACAAATAAAAAGGTAGTACCGAAAACTCCATACATCATCGGAGCATAACGGAGCACAACCATTTTTGTTTAAGAAGGGGTAGAGAGCAAAAGCTTATTTTGTACGGCCCTTCTTACCATGTCAAACATTATATTGTTATTATACAAAAACAAGTTTAAATTAAATGATGTTTACAGACTTTACACCCTAATTCTATTTTACATAAATGTTAATCAATCATAAAAAAGTAATGAATCATAGTCCTTATAAAATCAACTGTACAACTGTTAATGAGTGACTGCAATGCAAAACTGTTTAATATTATTGCAAACTTTTTATCAAGATCATTCAAGAGTTATAGCACATAATATTGAAATGCACTTTTCATTTCAGTATGAATAATTTAATAAAATACCATCTCTCTCCTTAAAAAGCAAGGGGGATGTGTGTCCTAATTGCTCCCAGAGTGCCGTAGAATGGCAATTACTGCTCCTAGTAGTTTTACGATGGGTAAATGCAGACAAATTTCACAGATGTTCAAATATACAGTGACAAAAACAGTCCAGAGTGGGGACTAAATTATTATTATGGCTAAAATATGGTAATTGTGTTATGCTTTTGTTAATCTTTCGCCAACATGCGTTTCAGACTCAAACGATCCATTATATAAAATGATACAGTAGTGATGTTAAACAAATCCATAAAATTGAATAAATCGAGCCATAGCTGATTACGTATACCAGTGTTTCTCAAACTTCTAAATGTCAAGGTTTCCCTTTAACTCTGACAGTGTACGAATGGAACCAAATGGACCCGTTAGGGTCCGTTTGGTTCCATTTGTACACAGTTACATTTGTACTGTCAGTTACAGACTTGTATGGGTCCATTTAGACCCCTAAAAGGAACCCACATAGTCCCTAGAAACACTGACGTATACCATCTCGTCATAGAGGTTTCAGTAGAGTCATAATGACGTCTTAATGATTCATAAATCTTCCCTCACTCATTGCTGAATAACTATTTCACCAAGATGCCTAGAAACTAACTGTGATTTCGGTGCTCACTTCAACAAGGGAGATCCAGAGTGGCATTTTCCTTTAAGGATTGAGCGATCTGCACCCACTACTTGTGATGACGAGAGAGACGGTCATTATTAGCTGGATTCCACATCCACACAACAGCCTGTTCACTGCCAGAACATTAATGGGTGTGGTTGAAGTGGGGTCAGACTGGCAGATGCTGGTTTATGGCACATTGCCCTCAAATGAGTTAATTGAATGCCACATATTAAAAAATGTCAGATATAATAGAATACATTTGTCACAGTTATGAGTCTAAATGGCATGGGGTTTAATATTGGTTCATGAAATATGCCTTGTGATGCAAGCCTACTTCTCTGGCGTTTAAACCATTTCTATGATAATATCTTATGACTCACAAAACATTTTTTTGTCACGAAGGCTAATACATCTAAATTTACCAAGAATTTGATGTGATTTTCAATCTCCCTTTGTCTAAATGGATGATTAACAGTGATGTTAAGCCTGTCAATGGATTTGATCCGAATAAGGGCTTGTCATGCTTTGACGTGTTGTGAGCTTGTAGATCGGCTATTTTCAGTGCTGCTGTAGCACTGGGCAGATGCTCTTTAGAGCAACAATGCTGACATCAGACTGTATTACAGACATTATGTCATCTCACTATCTATCTTCCTCCACACCGCTAGGAACTTCAATAGCACACATTTTATTGAATGATTATTCCTTGATTTGATTTTGTAATTCATCTTTGGACAGATATGTTGAAACTTGAAAGTAAGAATATTTTCTCCATTTTCTCAAAGTAGAATTTACGGAAATCCTAACACAATTCGTAAAACTGAAAAATAAATACATTATTTACACACACACACACACACACACACACACACACACACACACACACACACACACACTTGTGTGTGTGTAAATAATGTATTTATTTTTCAGTTTTGTGTGTGTGTGTGTGTGTGTGTGTGTGTGTGTGTGTGTGTGTGTGTGTGTGTGTGTGTGTGTGTGTGTGTGTGTGTGTGTGTGTGTGTGTGTGTGTGTGTGTGTGTGTGTGTGTGTGTGTGTGTGTGTGTGTGTGTGTGTGTGTGTGTGTGTGTGTGAATCTGCTATATCAAAGGTGTGCGGTTAACCTGAAAATAATGCATCACCTCTGGCCAATAGAGATTTCTGACACATTTTATATTTATTGCGACCGTAGGTCGCAGTTACTTGCACACTATCCAAACCTCCACCGGCTGTCCCTCCGTCACTCCCTCCGTCACTCCCTCCGTCACTCCCTCTGTCACACGTCACACGTCACACTTTTGCCCTGCTCATATCTCTGCAACCGTTGCCCCGATCCATGCCAGATTTTGCACACACACTCCTTGCCTGCCAAACTACAACCTCCAAGGACCCCCGGAGTTTCGGGGACCCCCAGGTCCCTGGGGGACCCCCAGGTGTAAAAAATTACCAAATGTGCAAAAATGACCAAATGACCACCCCAACGGGGCTGCTCTCTCTGTGTCACACACACACACACACACACACACACACACACACACACACACACACACACACACACACACACACACACACACACACACACACTCTCTCTCTCTCTCAAACATAATGTGTGACCTGCCAAGTGGCAAGGAATGTTGCCACTGTCCTCTCTCTCTCACACACACACACACACACACACACACACACACACACACACACACACACACACACACACACACACACACACACACACCCCTTCACACCAGGGAGTCCAGGAAGGATGAGCCTCCATGCTTAAATAAACAGACCTGGGTCCACTATCAAGATCTGCCTGTGCCACCATCTGGCTGATTTTTAAAAAACACATTTTTGGACACTGCTCCTACAGAATTTGCCCTAAAATCACACAAACCACTACACAGTATCTCTACAGTCACCCTGCTCCTACAGATTTTGCCCTAAAATCATGCACACCAGTACACAGTATCTCTACAGTCATGTAATCACAACGCATCTGTCCCATCTAGCGCCACCATCAGGACGATTTTGCACAAACTACTTTTTGGCCTATTTATGGAGATAAGCGACCAACGGTCGCTTATCTCCCGATTAGGGAGTCTTACTGGTACTAATACTTGGTGTGAGACTATCCTGCAGAGACATTACACCAATGGCTGTACAGGGGACAGTGGAGAAGATTTGCAGAGAGACTCAATCTTTTCTATATTATTTTCCTAATTTCCTGTCAAGTGGCAAACAGAACATGTTCTGCACCATGCTGTCAAAGCAATAATAGAAAGACTATAATACATGTCTGGTTTCATTCACAAAAATAGAGCTGGAGGAGCCAGCACCAACTTTTATGACAGCGATATTAAGGTTTAGCACCTCAGAAGCTCCCTCCCTTCACTGGATAGTATACACCATTAGGCAGAAAGGAAATGGGTTGGCCTGGAGATATTGCTGTTCTTGAACGGAAAGATTGGGCGAACACAACTCAAAGCAGGCACCCATTAGCTTCCACTTTGTCCAGGAGCAAATGGACAGAGGAGGTGGGATGCTTTTCACGGTCAGTTAAAGTGGCCTGTTATTTTACTTCATCTCTCAGACCTCCTCCTGACCACTTACTTATTTGACCAGGCACAGGAGATGAGGTCGCACTGACCGGAGCAGTGAGACTCAGTGGGTTAAAATGTCTTTCTCTTATTCCATCGAGTGTTTCGTTTGATCTATCCAACTGGAAGTCATCAATAGCCTTGTCTTGCCAAAAGCACATAATAAATTTGAACATACCTGTTAATTTTAGGTGGGTGGAGGCAACGTTATTTCTAACCTTTGCGTTTGAAATAATCGATTATGATTAATGTTTAATTTGTTTAATAGCGGAAAAGGCAGATATAACAAGCTCGCTTATAGATTGGCTATTTATGCCGCCACCATTGCACATTTCACTATGAAGTATAATACAGAGTGGTTAATCAGACTAATTGATTTTGTAGATTATAAAGTAGATACATTTTTTCTTGTCCATTGTGCAATTCAAAATTTTACACAAGTGTGATTAATTAGGTTAAAGGTTCTAAATGTCGGTTTCGATATTATTTTTGGTTAATTCCCCAGCCCTACCCCTTGTCTATTTCTCTCTGTGGCGCTTTCGCTCACATCTTTCTACTGCCCCCCTCCCCCCCTCCATGTTTTCCCCCTTCAGGCGCCTATGCGTGCAAGGGCCGTTGGCTGATCCCCCTGGGCGAGGCGCTGTGGGAGAACCCTAACCTCCAGCTCAACATCCCTGTGAAGTTTAAGAGGGCACCCCCGCTGCCACCCCCTCCCGGCCAGGCCATGTGCGGCCTGCTGCTGGACATGCTAGCCTCTGACCCGGACGCACGACCCTCTGCCGACCAGCTGGAAGCCCGCGTCCGCTCTGCCATAAAGGAGGACTCCCGCTGACACGAGACACGCAGCAGGGCTTAAGAGTCAAAAGGACCCTAATGGCCTGTTAATCGTTGGCAGCCAAAACATTGAAACATTGACCCGTAGGCTCGCCCTCACATCTGTCTGCACTCGTCGTGACCAAATGCTGCGATGGACCCAACTGGTGTTTGGCAGGGCCAACCCCAAATGCTTATGTTTGGTCTACTTAATACTTGATAATCTTACAAAGAACCTTTGGATGAACAATGTAAATGGCAAGGGACTAGCATAAATAATAATGATGAATGGATCTTAGTTGACCCCTGGAGTGGAAAACCAGGCTGTGTGCGTGACTATGGGCCCCCTGACTACACTGTCCTGCAGTTAGCATGTAGTGACGTTCATTCATATGCTACTCTTTATGTGGAGTTCTACTGGGATCCAGTGAAGTCTTATTTACTGTAAGCATCATGCTGTTTCTGGGAAGCTTGATTTCTTTTAAGTTGAATTCAAAGTGGTTTTATGTAATATAGACAGGGGCGGGTACAAAAAGAAAAGCTCATCGCGTCCCGCCCATCTGTCCACTTAACACAGCGACCTATCGGCTGCCGTGTTACGGTCAGATGGGTGTGCCACGAATGCTTTCAATCATTTCAAGTGGGCCCTGCATCCAGAAAAGATTGAGAATCACTGCTTTATAACATTTTATTGCAGTATTTCTTGGGAGGATCAAATCGTTTAAAGCAGGGGTCTTCAACAGGGGATCCTGTACCCCTAGGGAGTCCACAGAGTTACTACAGGGGGTCCTCCAAATCATTATGTGATAGAAACCACTTGAACCCTATGTGGGTCCATATTCTGAGAACTTTAGCCAAAAACAGAAGATTTACAAGCTCACAACGCCTCGCGCTGTGAGGCGTTGTGAGCTTGTAGATCGGGCTAAAGAGGTTTGGTGTAGAGGGGGAAAAAAGAGCAAGAGTGATAGGTCAAGATTAGTAAGTATTGACGGTTCAAGTGGTTGAATATCTGAAAACACAAATTGACATGAATCCAAAATACACTGATTATTGCGCTGTCAAACGATGCAACTATATGGAATCTCTGCACAGGTTGTGGGGGTCCCTGCTTCATCTCTCTCTCAACTAAGGGGTCCTTGGCCTGAAAACGTTGAAGACCCCTGGTTTAAAGGCAGGTGCTGAACTTCCAACTACAAAACTTAAAGACAAAAAAGTTCGCACACTGAAGCTCCCTTTTGCATATTTATTTTTGGCACCACCTGAGTGGGCTGAGCGGCGTTCCGAGAATACTGCTCTTCTTCAGACTAAAAATAAACACTGTGGAAAAATCATTGCACTGTCCAGCGCTTTGCAAGATTAACCTCAAACAAAAACAGACAACACAGCAAAAACTAAATATCTTCCCCCTTTGGCCTGTGGTGATAATTATAAGTTGTAGTTATAGTTGCTGTGGTAATGGGCTTCCCTGGGGGAGTGGAGAGAATGGTAAACAGGCAAAGTGCATGGCCTAAAAATATAGGCTACAGCCACCAAGTACGCTTTGTTTGCATGTAGATGTTTAAATCATACTACACACTCATTTCAAATCTATCAACATTAAACTAAGGTGCAGAGCTTTGGTTGAATTTTGCACTGCTATGAGATAAAATAATGTACCATGGCATGTGTGTATAATATACAGTACATGTTGGCATAGCTGATCTAAAGAGGGAAACGATAATTTTCTTTGTTTGTTTTGTTAATTGCATATCTATAGTCTACAAGACAGACAGCATTTCATCAAGTTAACCCTCTGTCGTATTGAATATGCTATAGTATTTCCAATGCACTGCCAGTTTCTCTTTTTTAATTTTGAAGCTTGAATTAGCATTGAATTGTATGAAATGTGGTAAAATTAAATTTGACTTGAAAATACAACAAATATCACCAGCATATTTCAATGTGATAACTGAATGATCACATATTACAAAAAAATATAAAATGTTTGGTGATAATCTATATCATTAGTCATGGATTCACCATTGTACTTGAATTTATGCTATTTGCTTTGGTTCCAACTGCTATGTAAATCTTGTGTGTGTGTAAATCTTTGGATTCTGTTAGGATTGTCCTGCAGCATTGTTATGTCCTCATAAACCAAATAAAGTCTTACTTACAAAACTGCTGATGACATTTTCGGCATGGTACTGAGTAAACATAAAGAAACAAAAACAAAGTGAGTCCAGATATATTTCAGAGGATTTTAATCATTTTCCATGACAAATGGCACAATTTGGGTCATATACTTTCTATTTTCCCTCCCAAATATCTAACTGGCACATTTCCACACCAAGACAAATGATTTGCCTATAAACCCTTTCCACAGCAAACATCAAGTGTCAAACACGGCTTTGGAGAACTGTTTTCTTGAGCAAGTAATGATTTACAATGAATTATTTCTTAAAATGCAGAAAAAAAGAGAAAGGAGTAAAAATCCTCTACAAGGTGCTCTTTGGTACAAATAGGTGACAATTGCTTTACAAAAAGAGACCAAGGCTCTCTTGTGGCAAAATAATTATGACGGTGCGGTGGACAATAGCCGATGCAGAGGTCTAATGACAAGTGTAGGCAGGGGAGGTTATGAGGCATTGTGAGCTTGTAGATCGGCTATCCTCAGTGAGCAACACACAAAGTACTGTACAACTCAGGCTTCAGTTTATTGCCTGACTTCTCGTTCTCGGCTCCCCTCTGAATGAGGTAACGTTAGACAAGAGATATTGACATTTAATGTGTATTCTTGGTCCTCTGTCCCATGCTCCACTGGCCAGCCAATAACAGATAGATATCATTTGAACTCCACACCACTCTATCAAAGAGAATACACAATCAATTTGACACGTTAGGAATCTTTACTGTTGTGTTTGGAGTGGCAATGGTTGTCTGTTACCATCCATGTAGTAAATCCTAATATCATTTACACATCTGCTTTATTCATATCGAATTATTGTGTTTTAGTCTTGTAGGGCAGTGGTTCTCAACCTTTTCAGGCCGTGACCCCCGAAATAATCATATTTCAACTGGGGACCCCCCCCCCCACGAGCACTAAGAGTTGAGGCATAACATTTTGTGAAAATAGCAGATCTACATGCTCACAACGCCTCGCAACGAGGCGTTGTGAGCATGTAGATCGGCTATTTTCACAATTTCTGCCTCTAATATTTGACAATTTGGCCAATGTTTAATTTGTAATTTTAGAGGTATTAAAAAGTCCTTAAATTGTCACTTTAGAAATGTGCATAATACCCACTATACACTTAAACTTTATGTTGGTTTGTTTAATGTTGAGTGAGAAAACAGTGTTGCACATTAAGTTAATCATCTGGGGACCCCCCAAAATAATTTGGCAACCCCCCTGGGGGTCCCGACCCACAGGTTGAGAACCACTGTTGTAGGGGAGTAGATTATGCAGATTTGGTTGTGTGCCATGTAGGTTCCTCAAGCCATAAACCCTGCATCTCACCATCTTCTCAGGCTCCATGTCCACAGCCACAGTACAGGTCCCCTCTGACTTACAAAATGCATTTTGCACCAAGTCATTTCAGCTTTTGTATCATGAAGAAGCTAGGGAAACCCACCCTAGCTTGTAGGTCGTCCTCAGACGAGCCCTCCAACTTCGCTTCCAGTCATCCCGGTTCTCCATACATCCTGCCAGCTCGTTGGTGCTTTAGGCTCCTGCATCTTTCTTGAGTACATCCACATATGTTGGTGTGTGGCATCCTCGTACGTGACCACATGGGCACCGGTCACTACCCACTACATTGTACCACTAGTTTTTGTAACATTGGTTTTGTAGCTGAACAATGTTTGATGTGGTTACTTTTACAGACCTTAATTTTACTTCAAAATGGTGAAATAGTATTATTTATGGTCAAATATAACAAATGCCAAAGCTTTGTTGACCTGAGCTCAAATGGAACCTAAACACAGGCTGATATTGACCCATCAGGCAAGCTATTATTAGTAAGGAGTGCATGTGGGTTCAACCATCCCAACAAAATACTTGACTTTTTCTCATGACTCATACTCGTTCACTTGAATAACCTTCAAGATAAGCACCCCTCCTCAAAAATTTCTTAATTTTAATAATGACTATAGTTGAGATAATACTCCCTGCCTCAGCACAGACTCAGCCCTCCGTGAATAGGGAACAGTCTTTTAGGATTTCACAGCCAATAAGCAGGAGTGAACGAGCGTGGAGAGAAAGAGCAAAAGTATACTGGCACATTCCTCAATGCGTCAGTCCTGCAACACTACCTCGCAGCAGCGCAGCAGTCACGACACGGCGGCAGCATCCAGGAAATTACGCACAGCCTCAATCATCCCGGGCTGAGGGGGATCTATATGAGACACAGGTCGACGTTATGGTGTTTCTCCCTTTTATTGTGGGCCATTTTTCAGATGACAAACCATTTACAGAAACAGAGTGAGGCCAAACTGAGCACTCAGTCATTGTTCAATAGACAGGTAACTGATGAAGATGTAATTGGATCGGCTGTGTCAAATGAGCCAGTAAAACACTCTCATAGGGCAATCACCAGGGGTCTCCCACGAGGTCCGAGACCCTTGACATTGGAAAAGGCATTGCAGGAAGTAACAGTATTGCAGTAAGCCGAAAAGAATATACCGGTAGAGGTTATACTCATGAAAACCTGAAAGCTGGATGTTGAAAGCTAGAAAACTACTGGTGAGACTAAAGCAGGGGTCTTCAACGTTTTCAGGCCAGGAGGACCCCTTAGCTGAGAGAGAGATGAAGCAAGGAACCCCAGATTCCATTTAGTTTAATCGTTTGACAGCACAATCATCAGTGTATTTTGGATTCATGTCAATTTGTCTTATCACATATTTAACCACTTGAACCGTCATTACTTAATAAACTTGACCTTTCACTCTGTACTTACTGTGCTCTTTTTTACCTTTTAAACCAAACCTCTTTACCGAAAATAGCCGATCTACAAGCTTACAACGCCTCGCAGCGCAAGGCGTTGTGAGCTTGTAGATCTGGGATTTTTGGCTCTCAGAATATGGACATTCAAGTGGTTAATATAAAAAAGGAGAAAAAAAAGTTTCTATCACACAAAGATTTGAAGGACCCCCTGTAGTAACTCGAGAGGACTGTACTACAGACTATACATTAAGCTTTAGAGTTGTACAAGCTTTGGAGTTGTACAGACGGTAATCTCATCAAATACTTTGTCAAAGTAAGACAAGACATGTCATTGAAATAAACTTTATTCCTTGAGCGTAAACAGAAAGTAATACATCTTTATCCATCATCTGAAACCCAGCGTTCATACAACCAGAGAAAGGATGACAGAAAAACAATACAACCAGAGAATGGATGACAGAAAAACAATACAACCGGAGAATGGATGACAGAAAAAGAAAACATTATGCAACACATATTCAATATTCAATAACCCGCCCTAAATAAGTGAAATTGTGCGCTTATACAACTGCTACCCAGAAACGACATTCCCCTCAATTCATTCATACGTTGCCACCTGTTAACGAACCATTGATTCATAATGTTTGTCCATCGAATGGCATCATAAACACTATTAACTTAAACCATAGCGCTATGAATAGCATAAATACAACAATCATTACTGAAAGTCATAGTTGTACAATGAAGTTGTGAAATGTGAAACATTCATAGTGCACCTGGGCTGAAAGGGGTCTTTAAACAGAACAGTAGTATTGGCCAATTTAGTTTCATATGCTCCCAACCATGCATTCTAGAACCGGGTTTTCCATAGTGGGTGCCATGATCCAAGTCCAGGGGTGCCGCTGGATATTTTGATAATATTTGGAATTGATCAATATCCCTTCAGTTTAACCACGTATACTTAGTAAAACAGACCTGAGCTGCACTGTACTTGGTGCGTTATTTTTCAGCCTATATACAATACACCGAGTGTTTTGCACCAAAAATAGCCGATCTACAAGCTCACGTTGTTGCTATAATAGAAACATTTTCTTTGAAGTTTTCCTTGTGACTCTACTGTATCTTAGGAGGAAAGATTTACATTTTGACATAATAAAGGTGCTGTAAAGTAACAATGTAATTCAGGGGTGCCGTGACTGAAATGTTATTTACCACTGTTCTAGAATGTCACACAGCTGCCTTTTTATGGTTAGTGGCTAGATGCTTTACTTTCAAATAAGCAGAGATGAAAAGGCTAACGAGGTCTTCTGAATGGTAAATACTGAAACATCTCATCTATTATTACATTGTTCTTATTGCCGGATTTGCCGCATCCCACTTCCACGCCCCCTTTACATCCACTCCAACTCATAGGTAGTCGCATAGGTAGTCGTCGCATAGGTAGTCGGTAGTCGTCAGGACGGTAAGGAATACCGCCCATAACCCTATGCCGTCCGCTCATTCTCTAAGCACGAGAGAGAGGAGGCAACAGGGAAGACAGCACAAACAGCACAAATACACCGCGATGCGTCGAAGCACAAGTCTACACACGCTGGAGTGTGTGTGCAGTGCCGGTGCACCGAGCGCATTCTCTCTTCTCTGTGTTGAATGGAGGAGAAGTACAGACACAGACAGCACGGAGCGTCGCTACATGCTGCATTCCTTTCCTCCCCTCCTCCCTGTCCCCCTGCTTCCCCCGTCTCAAGACAAGTAGGAATTGGCCAATTGGGAAGATATAGCCAACCAGTAACCAAGCTTTTCTGCTGGAATTAACCAAACTAGAATCCACGTGTTCCACAGAGGGTCTAACATTAGCGCTACTACGCTAGCTAGCTGAGAGCCTGACTGTATCCTACAAGAAGCTCGGCGGCTCTTCGGGCGACTCACATCTAGAGACAGTTCATAGCAAGATACTTACACCAGCTGTGTTTGTGTGTGTGTGTGTGTGTGTGTGTGTGTGTGTGTGTGAGACAGTGTTGCTAAAATGAAACTGAATTCTCCCCAAACATTGGCAGGCCTAAAATAGTAATCATAACACAATTAGGCCATAAATGTGCAATTATGCAACTGAAGACATTACATTACCTTTTATTACCCAATAAATAAATAAAGAATGTTTAAAAATAATGTGTGTATAGAATAAAAAATAAAAAAAATCTCTATTCAGCTTCGGCTAAAAAAATGTGTTTTTAACCATTTTGGAACCGAAATAGGAACCGTTAGGAATCGGAACAGATAAGCAGAACCGGAACCGGAATCGTAAAAATCCAAACGATACCCATCCCTAATGTGCACTGCTGCTGCTGCCTCCACATTGAGTGCAGAGAAATAGCAGAGGCATAACAGTCACTTCTCTCCAGTGCGTCCGGCGGTCAAATATGTCCGACCGGAAACGTGCGCTGCGGCACAATAGTTCCGACACAATAGTTCCCCCCCACCAATTTTTTTTTTTTTTTTTTTTTTTAGTTTTTTAGTAAAGAAGCGGGCGTGGACTCTAGATGTGAGCGGCCGAAGGCCGCGAACCTCTAGTACAGTACATAGTACATACTGTCAAGTGTGTAGTGAAGAAAGGCTATAGGCTCGAGTTTGGTTAAGTATGCAGAGGTATCCCTTAAAGGTGATACACCATGAAATTTCACTTTTCCTATTTTAAAATCTTTTTTTGGGGTCCCACTAGCACCTTCTATCCTCACAAAGTCCCATTTCAGACCGTTGTGTCTTTCTCTGGTTTTGGGAAGGTGGAGGTTAAAAGCATCCCACGGGTTCTCAAAACAGGCTGTCCAGATTTGCTGCCGATGATGACGTCATCGACGGCCGTTTTTGAAGAAAAAACATTTCTTTTTCCAAATATTTTTTTTTTCAAAAAAAATAATAATTAGAGGCTCTCTATTCAGGAGTGGTAATTTAGCCTCAAACCTTTTGAAAAACGTTTTTGGGACATAAACAATATGACAAATACTTTTTAAATGCATGGTGTATCACCTTTAAAGCACAAATTTGACTGAGACTGGAGAGAACAGAAAGGATATACTGTATCTCAGTCTGAAATCTAATCCTTCTCTCTGAAAGTTATACTGCAGTTGCATCTCAAATCACTGTCTCTGTGTCCTTATCTAAATTAAGTCGGGGAGAGACAATACATGATTTATCTTGCCTGATGTGACCTAATTTCAAGATATAGAACCAAGAAAGAAATAAAGTTTTAATAGGGGCTAATATTTTGTACAAGAACTGTTTGATCGAGAATTGAGGGGAAGTGTATATTACCTCTTTTCAAAAACACAATTTCAGCCACGGTCTCTTCTTATGCACAAGAAGAAAGTCCTATCCCAATAAATAACATGATTTCTGTGTGTGAGTGCATATTGTCCAGATAAAAAAAGAAGTGTTATAATAATAATAAAAAAGGTCTGGGGTAGTCATCATGGCTCAGTCCGTTCCAGGTTCATAGAGGTCCTTCACCATATACGGCCCCTCTAGCTCATAGCCCATCTTCCTGTAATAATTCCTAGTTCCTACCCCTGTAAAATGAGCATATATAGGTCAGTATCACATATTAAGAACAAAACAAAACACTGGAACAAAAACAAACAAAAAACAAGCCTCCTTTAGGATCAAAGTATCTTAAATTGATTGCATCAGTGATGCATTCAGCAGGCGAGACCCCAGACATTTCCTGGAATGGGTGGCGCTATCAAGTGAACTTTGACAACCGTAAACAAGCCTTTTCCCCATTGATACTTTGTTTTTGACGATGCTTTGTGCAGTGGGTTAGTGGGTTTGACTACTGTATCACGATGGGAGAAAATTAAGTTCTCCTAGATTATAGACTCACCTGAGATGACGGCCAATTTTCCAGAGCCGTGCTCCTCCCTGGACATTCTCTCTGCTTCCTCCATCAGCATCATACCAAAACCCTACGTAGAGGGGGAAAACAACCTCATTATACCTAAACCCTAGCTTGCCTTATGTTTACCCTTATGCAGTTTTTAACCTGTACAGGAAAACAAACTACAATTTCAGTTGTAGGCTTCACGCCCCTTTAAGGTTAGGAAATGGAAAGTTCTCACGAGCATAACAAAGAAATCATAACTCATATGGTGTTAAGCTTCAGCAGTTAGCTTGTCACAAAATCAATCCTTGAATATTGCTTAGCTAGTTTGGATAAATAAACAGATTTTTGATCTGTTTATCGCTTGCAAAGAGAGCTTGTTGTATGACTGCTTTTGCCTGCTGTAAAGCCACCTTTCACTTTGCAAATGTAATTCTTTGTTGGCTTCGGTTCTATGTAAACAGACAGCCTATCTAAGGACCTGAGTCTTTCTAATGGTCTGATATACTGTATGTTAACCTACTTAAATACTCTATCCTTAGTAAAAATGGACAATGATGATGATGATGATATGATATTCATGCTATATTTATCATGATTCCAGAGATAATGTGTGTCAAGTTATGCTATTTCTGGCCAGAGTCTGTTGGAGGGATATCAAAAGGTATGCTCTGATGGCCCGGACCACTGGTGTAGCAGTCTGGGAACCTAGCTTCCAAAGTAGCCTGACAGTGCGTCACAGGGGGTGCAGAAACTTGGTGCTGATCGGCCCACTAGTTTCTAAGATTAATCACGCACAAACAGAGAGACAGGAGAAATAACATTATTTGATTAGTTTACCATTGTTATCCACAGAGGACTGGTATCAGATATAATCATTACAAGAGCTTGGATTTTGGACTGATGACAGAAGAGTATATTCAATAGTGACCTCTGTGGAATGGACTGAATCCACTCAGTGTAAGCGTTAAAAGGGGTAATCCCATCAGTGGGGTTGTCCCTTTAACAACCTCTGCACACTGCTATTGTCCGTTCTCAGCCGAGTTTAAAAGGCAGGCTGAACATCGCAGGTATCATTTGTGTGGAGCCCATCATGGAGAGAGTGCTGCAACTCGCCCTGTTTGGGTTGTTGCTGGCTTTTGTTACCGCAGCGCCGATCAAGGAGGACTGGGACATCTACAGCTTCCACATCAACTCCAACGTGACCAGTCGCTATGCCACCACCGTCATCACCAGCCGCGTTGTCAACCGCGTGGACACGCCAAAAGAAATACACTTCCAAGTAAGGATCCCGAAGAACGCGTTCATCAGCAAATTCAGGATGCTTATTGAAGGCAAGTGGTACGACGGCCTGGTGAAAGCTAAGGAGCAGGCACAACGGCAGTACACGGAGGCCGCGTCCCGGGGCGAAAGTGCTGGCGTGGTCAGTTCTGTGGGGAGAACGCTGGAGGAGTTCAAGACCTCCGTGACCGTGGCTGCTCTCCAGAAGGTGACGTTTGAACTCACGTACGAGGAGCTCCTGAGACGCACGCTGGGCAAATATGAGCTACAGATCCACGCCCGACCCATGCAGCCCGTCAAAGACTTCAAGGTGGACGTGTACATCAACGAGAAGCCGGGCATTACCTTTGTCCGGGTTAAAGGAGGACTAAGTGCCAATGCTCTAGCCAATGCCATTACAAAAACACACGCCAACGATCAGGCGTGGGTGCATTTTTACCCTACGGAGCGACAACAGATCAATTGCTGTGGAGAGCAGGGACTGAATGGAGATCTGGTTGTTGCTTATGATGTCAACAGGGACGACTCACTGGGAGACATCGAGGTGTCTGGCGGGTATTTTGTCCATCACTTTGCCCCAGGTGGTCTCCCCCGCATACCAAAGAATGTCGTCTTCATCATTGATCGAAGTGGCTCCATGACTGGCAAGAAAATGCATCAGACCCGTGTTGCTCTTCTACACATCTTGGAAGACCTGGCGGTAGAAGATTACTTTGGCCTGATCACTTTTGACAACAGCGTTTCCCCCTGGAAGCCAGAACTGTCCCAGGCCAACAGTCACAACCTTGCAGCTGCCAAAGATTTTACACGCCGCATCCGAGGCGCAGGAGCCACAGATATCAACGCTGCCGTGTTGCAGGGTGCAGACATGCTGAAGAGAAACCCCAGAGAAGGCTCTGCATCGCTTCTCATACTTCTCACTGATGGTGATCCAACCTTTGGGGAGACAAATATTGCAAAGATTCAGGCAAATGTAAGAAAGGCCATAAATGAGGAATACCCACTCTACTGTCTTGGATTTGGAAAAGATGTCAGTTTTGAGTTCCTCGAGAAGATGGCACTGGAGAACAACGGTGTGGCACGACGGATTTATGAGGAATCAGATGCCGCCTTGCAGCTGCAGGGTTTCTATGAAGAGGTTGCCAATCCTTTATTGATAGATGTGATAATGATCTATGTTGGTGCGACTAATCTAACCAAGACCAACTTCAGACAGTATTACAGTGGTTCTGAAATTGTGGTGGCTGGTCAGATCACAGACGGCAACATTGAAGCGTTTACTCCACGGGTTGAGGCCCTTTCGATAAACATAAAGGTGGAGTACAAGTCTGAGAAAGATAGCAGGTTGGAGTCCACACGCACCCTTTCTGACGACCATCTCCAGAGGGCCTGGGCCTACCTCACGGTGAAACAGCTACTGGACAAAGAGTTGCAGTTATCTGGTGCCCAGAAGGCGAACGTGAAGAAAGAGGCCCTGAAGCTGTCTCTGGAGTACAGTTTTGTGACGCCACATACATCCATGGTGGTCACGAAGCAACCAGGGCAGAGTACACAAGTTCTCCATAAACCCAAAGAAGGAGAGAAACCATCAGTTCCATCAAGAAGTGGCGGGACAGGTGGTGGAACTATCGCACGTTCTGATAGCTCTCCCCCTGCAATGTCCCCTCCTAGATTCTACCTGCCATCAGTAGCCCGAAGCGAACCACCGGCCCGAAACGAACCACCAGCCCGAAGCCAACCACCGGCGCGAAGCCAACCACCAGCCCGAAGCCAACCACCGACAACACAAGTTCCTTGGCATCACAAGTTTCTGTTAAGAACTGAGAACCAGGCAATCCCACTGTGTTATGATGTCAGTGCCAAACGCCTTAAATTACTGCACGATTCCGACACAGGATTGTCTGTGAACGGGGAGCTCAGACAATCACTGCAGGGGGGCTTCCAGAAGATTGTTATCCGCTACATAACCAACCAGCGTATCGAGGTGAACACCGACTCCATCACCGTGCGAGACGGACAGCACCACGTGAAAGCTTTTATCTGGGGCCAGGAGTACCACGCGACAACAGGAAGCGTCACGCTGATTCTGCGCGACAACGAGATGGACGTTTCAATCGGAGACACGCGCATCGTCATCCTGCTTCATCGGAAGAAGGGCGAGAAACTTCTTTGGCCCGTCTTGAGAGGGGTTCCGTCCGGCACCAACGCTGGAGGAATTCTAGTGGTGAAGCCTGCGGTTTATTCCATGCTGCGAGAGACCCAACGTTCAGCAACAATCAGAATCCATAACGTGGAGGTTGTTGCTAACAGAGCATCCGCTGTGGAGTACGGTATTCCCTTTGCCCCGACACTGGAGTGTTGGTCTGTGTCTCCAAAACTCGCTCTACAGAGAGAACTGTCTGACTTCCTTGTGACCAAATGAATAAACCTGTTTAACCCATTTAGGCCTAGAATTATTGACTGCTTTAACCAGTGAAAAATAGCAGATATACAAGCTCACGGCGCGGCACCGAGTGCCACGCTGCGAGCTTGTAGATCTGCTATTTTTGAAAAAGTCGTGAAAATGTGTGCAAATCTTTGAATATATGTATTTTCAAAGTGAACGTTTGTAACTCAAATTTTGCTTCTGGGTGGTCCCTGGAACTAAATATTTTGAGATGGAGGTCCATGGCCAAATACATATAATTTTGGGGGTCCTTCACATGAAAAGGTTTGAGAAGTACTGACATAGTAGTCTCTCAAGAACAGACTAGCTGAGCTCCAGTTAAGTGAAAAGGACCTTTACTTTGACGATGGCTGGCCAGATTGCTGACATGGAAACATAGGTTTTTCAAAAAGTCTTAGAAGGATTCAAAAGACACTTATAGAATCGGGTCAAAATTCAAATTTTCACGATTTTTCAAAAATAGCAGATCTACAAGCTCGCAGCGCTGCACTCGGTGCCGCGCTGTGAGCTTGTATATCTGCTATTTTTCAATAGTTATAGCATAAAATAATGACAAAATGTGTACCCGTTATAAATGGGTTAACCCATTAAAACCGGGAAAGCAGCCGTGTCTTTGCGTTGGCTATTCAAACAGCAGATATACAAGCTCACAGCGCATCACTGCGTGCAGCGCTGCAAGCTTGTATGTACATTCGCTATTTTTGAACATTTTTGAAAAAGTGTTTGAAGAATGTTGAATACTTTTGAATTACAAAATAGTTTGAGAACTACTGATTTAGAAGGCATTTGTAGAATCGGCCACAGGTCTTAAAGGAGTAGTTCACCCCCAAAATGACACTTTTTCTATTGATTACTCACACCATGGAGACTTGAGTTCAATAATATCTTTTTGTATTTGTTGACAAAAATATATATATATGTTATAGTAAATTTACCCCCATTGATTCCGGATGGGTACCCAAATGCATTACCCCCAATCAAAGGGGGTAAATTTACTACAATATTTTTTTTGTCTTAGGAATGCAACAAATAAAAGAACATTATTGAACTCAAGTCTCCATGGCCTGAGTAATCAATAGAAAAAATGACATTTTGGGGGTGAACTACTCCTTTAATAATGGGTTAAAGCTAAACACTTATTTAATATGAAACACAAATTGTTGGAGTGTTGGAGTCTAATTTATACTTTGAAAGGGAACTTGGGGAACGCACTTCAACTGGTGGGTGCTGGGCTAAAGAGGCTTCAGCTGGCTTAAGTTCTATAAAGGACAAGTAACCACTATTTTATATGTTTTTAACTGGTTAGTTCTATAAGTAAGTATGTAATGTAATAGTTTTTTGTAAATACCCGAGTCAATGGGTTCCCATTCAGATCACACACAATCGGGGATCCTCTTTATAAAGAAAAGAACATGCATGATCACATGACCTGATGAAGATCCACAACAGGATCGAAACTTTGTCAGCCAAATAAAGAAGTCTTTTGTACCTACCTCGGTGTGCGGGCTCTAATTTATCATATCTTTGTCATACAGTACCATGAAGTATAAACAGTGGTGTAAAGTAACTAAGTACATTTTCTTAATTACTGTACTTACGTCCAATTTTGAGGTATTTGTACTTTACTTGAGTATTTCCAATTTCCAATTATTTAACTTCTACTCTGCTACATCTCGAATCCATAATATTGTACTTTCATTCCACTACAATTTTGTGTGTCGCATTGCGACGTGTTGTGAGCTTGTAGATCTGCTATTCTCAAACATTTTGTACTTTTACTTTTGGTACTTTAAGTACATTTGGATGCCAACACTTTCATACTTTTACTCAAGTACATTTTGAACTCCGGACTTCCGGCATTTCTACATTGCAGTATCAACACTCTTACTACATTTATAAAATGTGAGTACTTTTTCCTCCTGGTATAAACTAATCTTCACAGTTGTAAGTTGGTTGTCTGTTGATTCACTTGTCACTACCCACATGTACAGTACCGGCAACAACTGACTTGTCTGTTACTGAATAAACAATTGTTTATCCCATTAACACCTGGAACCACTTTAATCATTATTTTATGCTTTAACTATTAATAAATAGCAGATCTACAAGCTGCAAGCTTGTAGATCTGCTATTTCTGAAAAAAACGAGAACATTTTTGCAAATCTTTGAATATATCTTTGTAACATTTGTAACTCAAATATTAGCTGGACAAAAACATGTCATTTTGGGGGTCCTTGACATGAAAATGTTTGAGAACCATTGATTTAGAAGAAGGATTTAGAAGACATCTATTGAATCGCGTAAACAAATATTGTAAGACTATTTTTTTAATAGTTAAAGCATAAAATAATGGTTAAGACAAACAACAAAATAGAAATAAAAATAAAGAAACCACAGCCACCTGGTGCTGGAACTTGCTGGGGTCTCGGCTGCTGACGGGGACCACGCTGCCGTACACGTGCAGTTCGCGAACGATGGACACGCCCCCTTTGAGCTCCGGACGAAACGACTGGGGCGAGCAGCGCCGCAGGCGCAGCAGGCCGATCAGAATGTCCTGCTCTGGGTCTTCGTAGGAGAGGAAGGTCTCCCACCCGCCGTTGGCCACGTAGTCCCTACGCACCAGCTCCACCTGATCACACACACACACACACACACACACACACACACACACACACACACACACACACACACACACACACACACACACACACACACACACACACACACACACACACACACACACACACACACACACACACACACACACACACACACACACACACACACACACACACTCTAATACAGTGGTTCTCAACCTTTTCAGGCCACGACCCCCAAGATAATAATATTTGAACTGGGGAATCCCCCCCCCTCCTTGACGAGCACTAGAGTTGAGGCATTACATTTTATATTACACGTTCTATTGTGAAAATAGCAGATCTACATGCTCACAACGCCTCGTGTTGCAAGGCGTTATGGGCATGTAGATCGGATATTTTCACAATTTCTGCCTCTAGTATTTGTCAATTTGACCAATGTTTAATTTGTCATTTTAGAGGTATCAAAAAGTCCTACATTTTATAAATACGCAGATGCCCTCTATACACTTAAACTTTATTTTGGTTTGTTTACTGTTGAGTGAGAAAACAATCTTGCACATTAAGTCCCACACTCTTCAGTTCAACTGTTGGGAAGGTGAATGTACACCTTGTGTTGTGTTTACCTGATAAGGCCGCACTTTGTGATGAATTTCCTGGATGCCTACTTCTCTGGTCCGCACGTCACGACACTGCAAAACACATACGGTTTACATATTTTTTTGACTAATAAAGTATTTAATCAATCAATCAAAGCACTGCACTGTGGCTGCTCACGGCTCCTAAGTAGTTAGTTAGGATGGTTCAAATGCAATTTTCCTCCCTACTTCATAAATCTACATAGTACACCTTTACATCCCTTCCATACATGTGAAGTCACCTGTCGCTTCTTTGCACCTGACAGGAGTTTCACTGGTAAAGAGACTAAGGTACTGACTCTGAGCTTCATGCCATCTCTCCCAGTTCCCAAAAGAGAAATGACCTCAAATGAATCCATATTTCTCTTTGCATTTACCCAGCTCTTGAAAAATCAATCGGCCTCTTTCAGAACAAAGCTGATTCAAGCAGGAGGTTCTACAGTATATTACAACTGAGCCCCCCACATAATTTCACCTCTCTGTAATAAAATGCTCAACTATAATGTGTAATAATTCATCTCTAGCTGGGCTCCACAAAAAGGTTGACTCAAATGTTGTCTTCTTTGGGAAGAAGACTGCATGTGTGTATTAATCGTTTTCAATTAGGAATGCAGTTTGACCTAATGTTGAAGGGGCAAATCATCTATGGGGAACGCTGGCTGATGTTCAGGAAGCTCATAAATGTGTGTTTGCTGGTGCATGCAGGATTTTGCCATTAATATACCGCCGTGAAATGACTCATCATGATGACACATTGTAATGTCGGAATAATTAAAAACAAAAATTCTACTTCAGTAGTTGTAGCGTTTTTGATCCGTTTGATCCAGTGCGTATACATTGATTCCAGACCCACATCAGATCAGATTTGACAAAATATGTGACTTTTCAGAGCAAAGTTCAAAATCTTGAGCTCCATTTTTAAAAGGTATATAGCTAAAAACCATAGCATTGATTGATATTGAAGCCTTTGTATAGTGTACAGAGTACAGACTGTATGTTGTACTATTTTGGCTAAGTAATTTCTTTCCTGTTCTTGGAGGTGTCTGACACCAGTGTCTATGCTAGAGCAATCGCAGATCATTGATAACATCCTAATTGCACTGCAGCACAGCATTGAGTGTGTTGAAGTATTTCTCTCAATCTCTCCCAGCCCTCTTCTGTGCTTTCTCCTACTCTCTCCATTTTTTCTCTTGTTGTTGTTTATAGATGTTTAACTAAGAAGTTGTCAGTCAACCGCATGTACTGTGGTCCCTGTCACTGCCAACCGCCACTGTGTTCCGAGGAGGCTATGGAATGACCACATGCCTCTGAGTCACCAACCACGTGCTTTCACCCGACAGTGGGGAGTTCCATCAGGAGAGAGTAATGCGTGTGGAGCTTCACGCCATCTTTCTCAGCTCATGTCCCTTTCATATTACTTCAACCGTTCTACACGAATGCATGGGCACATTAGCCTGACACTCAGCCTGAATTGACATTTAGTTTCACTCCATTATTCAGTCTGAACTCACTTCCACCGATGACGATTGCAGGGATGGGCATTGCCAAAAAAAAGGCAGTCTTCAGCGATTGGTTCAGTGTGACTGGCTAGTGGCTAGCCTGTTGCTTGCTAGTGCTACTTGCTAACCAAAGAAACAGTCAGAATAGGAGCACTACGAACTAGTAATCAAACACAACATAACATGCCTGCTACTGGTGTTTCATAGCGAGATCGATACGATCGCATTTTACCGCAATTTATCGCATTTTATCGCGACGCGATGCACGGTACGGTACGGCGGCGGTACTGGTGTACTTGGAAACACACATGAGTTCTGGGAAACCCCCACCCACGCTGATCACAAGACGCTGATTCACGACACTGATTCGCCGATCGGATTTTCAACCGAGGCAGGCCTCTTCTTATGAGAGCGATGCTAGACCTGAATCACCAAAACACAAAAATTAAAGGGGTGTGGCTAGCGATTCAGGGTCTGGAACTAGGCTATGGGCACATGGAAGGACTATGGAAAATGACAAGGTATGCCACAAAAAAAGAAACACCTTTAACTGACTTTGTCCCATCAATTCATACCAATTATTTATTCGGTCCATTAGCATTCATCCTAAAGGGACATATCTGCAGTAAAGGGACATCATTGTCTGCCTATTGACGTCAAGAAGACTATGTAAAAAAAAAACGTTAACTGACTGATGGAAAAGTACCCTATATATTTTGTTGGAGACACTTGAAGAAATGGCAGCTCTTCAGCTGTAAACCAAATACCGAGTTAAAACGTATTGCAAAAGTAAGTGAAAGCCATATCTAAGGGACATCATTGTCTGCCTATTGACTTTTAACTGACTTGGTCCCATAAATGAATACAAATTATTCTGTGCATCAGCATTCATCCTGTTGGCAAGCACCACCGTGCCAACACTATGGTACCTACAGTATCTGGACAGTAGCCAGGGAGAATGGTCCGTTAGTCTTCAAATAAATATAAACCCGCTGATGTGGATGTTTCTCTAATGTGAGCAGGACTGTTAGTATCACCTCAGTGCCCATGTCCTTCATCCTTGCCAGGGCCAACTCTCTCAGGTTCCCGTGCTCTACTCCGGAGCTCACCAGAGGCATGGGGATGTCCCTGTTGACAGTGGAGGGGAAGGGAGAAATTGATTGACTCCACTGATTCAAAAAATAACTAGACAATATACAAATGCTTCCATATTACTTTATCTTTTTTTTTTAAAGATTTGTTTTTGGGCTTTTTATGCCTTTATTTGATAGGATAGTAGACTGACAGGAAATGGGGAGAGAGATGGGGAATGACATGTGGCAAAGGTCGTCCGGATCGGGAATCAAACCGGCGACGCCAGCAGGCATCACAGCCTAATATGTGGTATGCGCCTTGACCACCAGGCCAGCGGGCACCCCGCATATTACTTTATCTTTGCCGATACACAGGATCTGACACTGGCTTCCCTTGTGTTAAGCGGTACCAAAGCCCTAGACCAGTGTTGATTTTGACAGCAAATCTTTTAGTCATAGTCTATTGAATAAAATTTCATTTGGTTTTAGTCATAGTTTTAGTCGACTAAATATAATATTTTATTAGACTTTATTTAGTGTAGTAAAATCTTGATATGAAATGTATTTTGACAGGCCTTGATGGCGTCGCAATGACTAATTTTACACTTTGTTGCATGCCGGAAATAGCCGATCTACAAGCTCACAACGCGTTGCAGCGCGACGAGTTGTGAGCTTGTAGATCTGCTATTTTCAGAGCGCAACATCCGAGCCCAACCAAACATAAAACGTCTTTTAGTTCTACTGGATCTCTCCTCCACTAGTCCCTTCCTAACATTTTAGTCTAGTTTTTATTTGCTGACGAAATTGTCGATATATTTAGTCTTTATTTAGTGAAAATAGGTAGCCGATGAAAATTATTTCTTCATAGTTTTAGCTAACAAAATCAACACTGCCCTAGACACTAGACAGACATGCAAACAAATGAACCTCAATCACCTCTGTACGCGGTAGACGCGCGTCCAGGGAGGCACCAGAGCCAAGATGCGCGCCACCAGGTCCACCAGAGCACTGGGAGTGTAGCTCTTGTAACGGCCCGTCTTCCAGAGCTCATACAGACCTGTGCCACGGATCACCAGGGTCGGGTACAACTTTAGACCATCGGGCCTGAAGGCCGGGTTCTCAAAAAATTCCTGGAAAAAGGAAATGCATGAACTCTTAATAAATTATGTTGACTCTGCATGACTGTGAACAATCAGCTTGTTTTTAATGCCCGTCTGTCTGGTAAACATTTTAGAGTTGAGAATGGGGCTTTTAAGCCGTGACATCATTTTGTAGTCAGACCTCCAAGCAGATTTATTGTCAATGTCTGTCCCTCGCTATTTCAACAGATCCGAGACGAAAATAACGACTAAAGTATAATTCTACCACTTTCCTTTCAACAACAAAGAGAAGAAAAATTAGTAAATAGTAAAAAGATTTTTTTTTGGGGCTTTTTATGCCTTTATTGATAGGACAGTAGACTGACAGGAAATTGGGAGAGAGATGGGGAATGACTTATGGCAAAGGTCGTCCGGATCGGGAATCGAACCGGCGACGCCAGCAGGCATCATAGCCTAGTATGTGGTATGCGCCTTGACCACGTACCAGGCCAATGGGCGCCCCAAAGATTCGCTTTTTTGGGGGGCAAAAGTTCTCCTCTGCCTACAAAATGATGTCAGACTTAACAGCCCCATAGTCACCGCCTTAATCGTCCAAATATGAGAAAAGCAGGGTGCATATAACCAGTAGAAAGGAATGGAATGTTTTGCAACCAGAGCAAACTTTTTTTTACCCATTGTTGATGGCTTAGGCAGAAATATCTTTTGAATTCTATTTCCTATTAATGTTGTCATAGAAAGCAGAAGTGAAAAAGCAATCATTATTATGGATTTCATTTAAAATAATGAAGATAGGGGGCAATTATTTTGCCCCATATCTTCAAAATGGAATGAGGGGATTATTAACACTGAAGGAGAAAGAGGGAGAGAATTTCCAAAAAATGCACAGATAAGATTTATTGTTATATCTTTTGACTGCCTGGTCTGGTAGAGCTGAAGAAAAAAAAGAAATACTATTAAAATAGAATGCATTTGCAGAACTGCTGATTCATAGGCTAATCTGAAAAAGCTATTTCTCCAAACACCATTTTGAAAAACTATCATAATCGGACATTCATCCTTCAATTTCTGTAAAATATAGCAACTCCACTCTATAAAGTTTAATATATTTTGTCGACCAAAGAAGTTATACAACTACTGTACTTCAGGAAAGCACCCTATATATTTTGTTGGAGACACTTGGAGAAATGGCAGTTCATTTTGGAGTGAAGCTCTTCAGCTGTAAACCAAACACAGAGTTAAAACTTACTGCAAAAGTAAGTAAGAGCCATATATCTAAGGGACATGATGTCTGTCTACTGACGTCAAGAAGATAAATCTTGCAGTCAGGTTCTTTTAGCATGAGAAAGGAAATCTAGTGTGATTTGATTTCCTGTCATTCTCCTTTACAGGCCTGTGACAATCATGGCCAGAACCATAAAGATTACATTTTTGGAATGAGAGCGTATGTTTGTCAGTTAACAGGCCTGTATTGGTTAACAAGCATGGGGGTTTGGGGGTTTGGCAGGGGATCCTTGCCAAAGCCCTAACCTCTGGTCGTTCATTCTTATCCCTGGTAGGGAGAGGTTTAATCTCCGCTTCTGGTCAAACTGAATTAAATAGTCTGTCTCAGTCTGATTATTATTATTATGTTAACCTCATTAACACTGGTGCCCACATTTTTCAAATTTCAAAATGTGTCACAATGCACAGTGTATAGGTCTAGGACATAAGTGGTCAGTTCTGTTACAAATTGGACCAGGTCAAGCAATATCTCCCACATCACAGCACAAGGACATGTTCCAAAAAAATGCGGTAGCAGTGCCTGCCTCGTGATCCTATCTGATAATTCCATAATGTTGTTTGATCTCTAAATGTGACAGCCAACAGGGGTGACCACCACAGCAGAATCCTTGGACCCTTACAGGTCCATGTTTACATGCCCAAGAGTTAAATGAACACTCAGTGGTAACACTGTGTAGTTGGGCATTCTGCACCTGCTTCCATCTTGAGAATCTTTAATCACTACTCCTGCTGGCTGGCAGAGTGGAACCCCGTTAAGAACCCCCACTCACACGCGGCACAGCGAGTGCCTGTACACAGGAGATAAGTGAGAGAGAATCTTGGTGCTGAGGGGAAGTTATAATAGAATTCCATTATCAGGGCAGTCAACGCCGGATGCATGCAGCATACAAGGTTCTCTGGCGGTTGCTGTCGACTTCATGCGTTTGCTAAATAAGGCAAACTTCGACCGGCAGGCAGGCCCATTTAGCATACGTTTAACTTACACCAGCATGTGACCAAAACAGCTTAGTTCTGAACCATTTAGCCACAGAAGCCCTATTTACTTTCAGTATAAGGCAAACAGCGAAAATTGCTGATCAACAAGCTCACCGCTTGACTATAATGAAAAATATAGACAAACTGAAAGTGCTTAAGGGGATAGGATTGGTGCAGTCCAAATCAGAAGACACACAGTGGAAACAGCAAAAGAACACAATCATCTATGAACGACGGGTTATATAATCTGGTTGTGATGGTGAGATGATAGGAAAGAGAGGAACGAAGATGATGTCGTCTCCCTGCGCTATAATGGGAAGAGAAGATGAAAGACACGTGTGTTACAGAGAGGAGGCGAGAGAGAGAGAGATATGAGGACATTGAGAAGTGGTATTAACAGGAAAATGAGACAACACACATAAGCCCTACGACACATTGCGAGCTTGTAGATGTGCTGTTTTTGAAATGTTCCCTATAATTTTGCCTATGATCACATGAGGACGCCAGGTTTAAAGTGGTTAAAAATACACACGCACACGCACACACAAATCTTCTATAAGACAAACTCTTTTCCCAGCCTCATGTCCACAACGAATCAAGTGATCAGAATTACTGATGCTCATATTGACATGGCACTAAAGAATGTAGCTGCCCCTGTAGTCCATTTTCCCATTCAGCTCAGGGACCTTAACACATTCCCCGCCATTTAACAATACCTTTGTACTCTCCCCTGCCTCTGTCTCCATAGACTTCCATGTAATTCATAGTGCACGGATCATGCACACCCATGCCTAGATAATGCACCACATGTCTGCACATTGCTCACAGCTTTCAGACAAAAAAATCCGAATGGAAATCCGTTCAGGCATTCATGAGATAGCAGCCATTATGTTTTCCTAAAATGTAAACAAAGATGGCTGCCATGTTTGAAAGATGGGGTTGCTATGGGGGTTAAACATGCAATTTCGCGATTGCTATCATGCCTACTAAAGTTTTTGGGGTCCAAATTATTAATTTTTTTTTTTATGTTTTGGAAAAAAAAAAAAAAATGTTTTTTTTCTCTCAGGATTATCGGGCCTGGCGGGGAAAGACATTGAAATAATCTCGGGACTATCGGGCCTGGCATGCAATGAGTTAAACATTGTGCCCATAATTCATAGCAATTCCACTTTAAATAGTCAAATAGAAAATAGAACCTCAAATGAACTCATATTTTGCTTTGCAATCGCCTCGAAAGAAATCCACAATGAGTCCATCAGTCAGCCTCTCTCAGAACAAAGCCGATTCAAGCAGGAGTTTCAACAGTATATTATGACTGAGGCCCCCGGTAATTTCACCCCTTCAATAGACTGCTCAACTCTTGTTTGAAATAATGCTCCAGCCGGACTCCACAAGAGGTGGTGAAGAGAGATATGCATGCAGTCTCACACAGAGTTTACATCCTATGGTAATATTGTTGCTGTTGCTGTTGGGCATAAACCTTTTAAGTTAATTGCCACCGTATGTCGCAGTTAACTATGAAAACCAGCACATCTTGTCCGTATCGGAGTCAGTGAGTAAGTAAGTAACGCCTCAATGTCTATAGTCTATAGCTGTTGGCACATTGTTGACTTTGTGACATCACATTGTTGTGACATCACCTCATCAAAGATCAAACCCTGGATATCCATCCATGGAGACGACTGGATCATCACCTAGATCTCCATATATGGAGCTGACCACTACATCTGATTCCCAGATGATGCCCTGCTAGGGCAACCACACTAATAGAATCCCTTTTATCCCATCAATATTAAGCACATATCTGGGAATGCCCAAACAATAGAATCCCTTTTATACCATCAATATTAAGTCCATATGTGGGAATGCCCATATATGGACATATTGTGTCAGTTTAAGCAGTGTGGTTGCCCCGACACGAGTTAAATGGAGATCCCTGTCCACTACATCTGATTCCCAGATGGAGACGACTGGATCATCACCTAGATCTGCATATGGAGCTGACCTCTACATCTGATTCCCAGATGATGCCCTGTTAGGGCAACCACACTGCACGACCTCGCCCTAAGCATCTTACTGGTACTTCATTGGTTCAATATCCTATATTAAAATTGGCTACTTGGAGGGCCAGCGGGCCTCCTGGTGGCGCTATAACAGGCCGGTGTGGAAGATTTGGGGCAGAGATTCTTCCTTGCCCTTCAGGAGAGCGTGTGCAAAGTTTCGGTCCGACAGTGGCAAAACAAACTTTTCAGTATTATCCGTATTGCCTCTGAAGATTGTCGTCTAGACTTCCCACACTTTCTGATATGAAAAATAAAGCCATCACACGTTTACCACTCACAATAGAAAACGACACTGATCATCCCTTACAAAGTCACTTACAACAAACGCATGCCATCTGGACGAAGATACAAAACTTTTGAAATGGGAAAATGTTATGTGCCATGTTGTTTTGTGTTTAGTTTTTCTGTTGCAACAGACTGTGAAGATGAACGTCCCTGAGGGGACAATAAAGATAACTATTATTATAGTCTCAGCCATGCCTTTTGGCCTGGCGGAGTCAATAAACATAAACGTTTAAATATGGAGATACAAGGTTTCTGCCCGACAGCAACGATATAACCCTGGGAAGAAGACCCGAGGCACAAGTCTCCTGTGTATTACGGCTTGTTTTAACCCATTTAGAACGGGTACACAATTTCTTGTACATCTGCTATTTTTGAAAAATCGTGAAAATTAGAATTTTGACCCGATTCTATAAGTGTCTTTTGAATCCTTCTAAGATTTTTTGAAAAACCTATGTTTCTATGTCAGCAATCTGGCCAGCCATCATCAAAGAAAAGGTCCTTTTCACTTAACTGGAGCTCAGTTAGTCTGTTCTTGAGAGACTACTCTGTCGGTGGTTCTCAAACCTTTTTATGTGTAAGACCCCCAAAATGATATGTATTTGGCCAGAATGGCCACGGATCCCCATCTCAAAATATTTAGTTCCAGGGACCCCCCAGGAGTTACAAACTTTCGCTTTAAAATACATTATATTCAAAGATTTGCACACATTTTCACGACTTTTTCAAAAATAGCAGATCTACAAGCTCGCAGCGCGGCACTCGGTACCGCGCTGTGAGCTTGTATATCTGCTATTTTTCAATAGTTAAAGCATTCAATAATCGTAGGCCTAAATGGGTTTAAAATAGGAATACAGGTAGACCTGCTGTTGGAGAGCAATGAATCTATGGGGAACGCTGGCTGATGTTCAGGCAGCTCATAAATATGTGTTTGCAGATGCTGCATGTAGGAGTTTCTCATTAACACACCACTGTGAAATGACTCGTCATGATGACACATTGCAATGCTGGAAGAATAAAGACTAAAGTCTTCTAAAGCCACCGGCGTTTTTGAGCAGTTTGATGTGTTTTCCAGTAGGTGTGCAACAGTTAACTTAAATCAAACTAATCAATTTGATTGATTATGAAAAGTTATTGATAATCAATCATTTAATTTAATAATCAATGAATTAATTAAGCCCTCTTTTCTTCAGGTGCACTACATGCGATTTATTGCTGGATAGTGCAGGTTATAGTGGGACCTGCAGCTATTTAAAAACCACTCGATCCCACAAGTAGTAAGTACAACATTAGTGTTGGGTCCCATAAAACCCAATCCTAATGCAGGGCTTTACTGACCAGCAGAGTTGCCTATAACAACAATTGTTATAGTTGCTTATGAACTTGGCCAATGCCTACATCCCCATGTGTACTGTGGTACCTCCCTATTGCTGCCAACAACTTCTGTTGTCCTGGGGATGGTATAGAAGTAGATGATCACATGCCTCATCCAATACACATACAATACAATACACACCAACCACTTGTTTGTCACTTTAGTGCAGTGACAAGGACAATCCACTGCCGGCTTCCCATCTGCAAACACCGGAAATTGTGTTTGTTGGAGCGCCCAGCCAAGCCAGAGTCACTGCTGCCGGCAATCGAAACTGGGCCTCTTTAACCACTTAAGCCCTATAGGCTATTCATCATTGTCTATGACGAATAACGGAAATATCTCATCTACGAACTGAAGCTCACAGCATTTCGCGATGTGAGCTTGTAGACCGCCTAGCTTTTCTATCGTTTGGCAATTTCGTAAAATTTGTGCCTACAACGAATAACCCAAAATAGGAACGCAAGTTTTAAAGTGGTTGAAGTTGTTTTTTTCATACTACTACTAGGCACAGGGTGGGATCCTGACCCTGATCTATTCTGTGGTAATGGATTCATTCATGCATTTTCCATCAGACTTAAAATCATTCATGTCCAGATAGTTCTCATTATCTATCCTAACGTTACAGATTGATTTACTTTTAGATTTAAAAAATAAGTATGAAAGTACAAACCTATGTGCAAATATAATTAGTGAGCAGTCAGAATGACTGCTATGGCCATTGGGCATTCGAGTAGGTTCTGGATCTTTGGTTGCTCTAGTGTTAAGAACAGAGGGCTGACACATAGAAGAACAAAATAAACTGTGGTGTTATCAGGATAACAAAGAGTCAAATGAATCAACCAAATGTATGAGTACTGTACTTACAATGAACTGCTCCACATCTCTCTCCATGCCGACGTTGGGCAGGTCTGGCATCATATGAGACACCACCTTAAAGCCTGCATCCTTTGACAAGTGGAAGGACTCGCTCACTGCTCGTACAGTGTGGCCCCTGAAACATGCAAAAACATTGGATGCACTGCGGATCTCTGACGTCATGTTGACCATAGACATAGAAAGGTAGACGCCTCCTTCGACTCTGATGCATGTGCATCGAGGGACTAAGGGAATCACGTGTGCATTGCTTCCACGTGCGTCACACATAGGGAAGTTACTAGGCCAATCAGAGGTAGGTGGGGGGCGGGTCTTTACGTACGCAGCCTGTAAGAACAGCTGAGCCGCGCAACATCGGAACTGGCACTGTTGAATTGAATTGTAGTCCTTGGATAAGTCCTGGAAAAGTCGCGCTGTGATTGGCCAGTAGTCACTTTGACTGACAGCGTTCCCTTAGTTTTTTCCAGGATGTCCGGACTACAACTGTTGCACGTCGCTCCAATGAACTGCAGAGGCGAACGAGGCATCTAGCTCTTTATATCTGTGATGTTGACGACAACAAATGGATGACGTCAGTCTTAACCAAAGACACACACACACACACACACACACACACACGAAAGCTTGTCTAGATTTCTCAAACCCCTGCGTGGAAAGATCCATAAAGACAAATCTCTAACCCGTAATTCCTGGTTGGAAACTCAGGGCTTTCTCAGAGTTCCGAATTCTCCAAGGTCATGCTGTGACAAGATATAACTGCGTGTTTTGTGCATAAGTAGACTTTCTAGTTTTCCTTCATGCAATAACTACAGTGAGATATGTTGTGAAAGCAACCCAATACTGTAAATACAGGTTTTATTTTGGGCATCCATCTTGTTCCAAACTCAACCACTTGAAGGCTCTGAGAGGTGGGAAATACAGTAGGAGGTTTCAAGTCAGTAACTTCCCGGTTGACACAAAGTGTAATCTGCACGAACGTAAAACATTACAAATGTATTAAGCCACTAATGCAGCCGTCAATTCATCTGCTTGCCCTTCCATCAATCAATAGTATCGCATTCAGTCATTTATCTACCCACACATACCTGTACGTATTCGCATCCAACCACTGATTAGACCCTCTAAAACAATTGTTTATTCACATTTTTCTGTGTAACGTCTTGTCGTCCCTTGAACCGTCCCATAATCCACTCACTCATCCACCCGTTACTACATGCTCAAACACTGTGATCCTATAGCTCAGTCATCCATCCACCTATCCCTCCATCTTATACCCACCAACATCCGTACCATTATCCTTTTGTAGCACCTCCACCTATAGACATGTATTCACCCATCCATTCATTATACCAGTGGTTCTCAACCTTTTCAGGGTGCGACCCCCAAAATACTCATATTTTAACTGTGGCCCCCCCCCACCCTGACGAGCATTAAGAGTAGAGGAATTACATTTTGTACAACACGGTTCTATTGTGAAAATAGCAGATCTACATGCTCACAAGATCGTCTATTTTCACAATTTCTGTGTCTAATATTTGACAATTTGGCCAATGTTTAATTTGCCATTTTGGGGGTATTAAAACATAAACCCTCTATACACTTTTGCTTACTGTTGAGTGAGAAAACAATGTTGCTCATTAAGTTAATCATCTGGGGACCCCCCAAAATCATTTGGGGACCCCCCCCACAGGTTGAGAACCACTGCATTCACCCATCCATTTATCCTCTGAGTCTGACCTGTTGGTGTCGCGGGCCACATCCTCATAGACACTCTGGACTCCAATCTCCAGCCGGGTGCATCCGTAGCCCAGCATGTCACTGAGGTGTCGCTTGAGGCAGTAGTCGGGCCGCGTCTCGATGGTGATGCCCACACACTTGGTGTTGCTGCGCTCCGAGTACCTGCAGGTGAAAAAAAAAAAAAAATGCTTCTTTTCATAATGAGATTTGAGCTTTTTGGTTCTTGATTTTCTTCACTTTGTTTAATAATATAGAATGTGAAATTACCGTCGGAGCAGGGGGGCAGACAATATGAGTCCATATTGTTTACTGACTGGAGAGAGAATCTACATTACACTATTCTCAATTTCTCTCACAATGGGCCGCATTGGGGCCATAGCTGAATGGATTGGAGGCTAGGTTCGATTTCCATTCCTATCTAGGTGTCGAAGTGTCCAATCTGTCCATGAGTCTACATCACCCCCCTAGGGGATCCTCAGAGCTACTACAGGGGGTCCTCCAAATCTTTGAGTGATTTTTTTTCTCCTTTTTTTATATTTACCACTTGAACCCTAGTGTCCATATTCTGAGAACTTTAGCAAAAAATAGCATCGGCTATTTTCGGCAAAGAGCTTTGGTGTAGAGGGTAAAAAGAGCAGAGTAAGTACAGAGTGAAAGGTCAAGTTTATTAGGTAATGACGGCTCAAGTGGTTATATATCTGAAAACACAAATTGACATGAATCCAAAATACACTGATGACTGTGCTGTCAAACAACGAAACTACAGTATATGGAATCTTAATTACAGGTTGTGGGGGTCCCTGCTTCATCTCTCTCTCAACTAAGGGGTCCTTGGTCTGAAAACGTTGAAGACCCCTGGTCTACATTGTTATTATCCATATTGTTTACTGACTGGAGAGAGAAGAGGAGAGAGATTCTACACTATTCTCTCACAAATACATTATATGACCTTTAAGCGGTTTTGTTAGTGACAGATGGCTTAATACAGTAACCTCTGCTACAACTACAGTGAGCTCATTGTCCAAACGACCTACTATCAAATATCAGCAGTCAGTGTCTGACTTAGGGCTAGGTGAAGCTCTGAAACCCATCTAGGTACAAAATCTGGGCCGTAAAGTGAAAATCATAAAAAACTATGGCACAACAGAGACTCGTGACATCAGGCCACCCTGTCAAGCTGTCATTTTCCTCGCTCCATCACCTCTGATGACCACTGCGCACCCTGACTCCGGCTCGTATCCCCCGCGATTTAGTATCTTATGGCAATAAATGTCAACGTTTTACAGTCTGCTGGATGATTTACACCAATTACAGGACTTTATGCTCCAGAGAGGTTGATCAGATTGTCTGAATTGAATCAATAAAAAGTCTATTATCTAAGGCGAGTATCCCCAGGTAGCAAGCTGAAGCTACGATAGGTATGATCATATGTGGGCAAGAACCAGAGATATCAGAGAGAGAGAGCGTGTTCACTGGGCCACAGATATGTGCCTGCGCCGTGCAAGCGCGCACACTTACACACATACAGTACCATTAGAATGCACGCACAGAAGCACACAAACACCAATGATGATTGTTCTCTGGAGCGCACAGAAGCAAACAAATGTGCACGCACACACACACACAAACACCAATGATGATTGTTCTCTAGAGCGCACAGAAGCACACGAATGTGCACGCACGCACACACACACACACACACACACACACACACACACACACACACACACACACACACACACACACACACACACACACACACACACACACACACACACACACACACACACACACACACACACACACACACACACACACACACACACACACACACACACACACACACACATTTCTCACTCTTATCAAGTCTTTATCGTACAACGGGAGTTGTGTGCCAAAAATAGATCCAGGAGTTCACAGGCTTGTAGATTAGGGATGCACCGATACAGGTTTTTTCAGTTTCGATCTGATCCGTAAATACGTTTGGATATTTCCAGATACTTTACCGATACCCGATACAGTAGGCTACATAGCAAGTATGAAAAAAAATGCATGTCCTTAAAGCCATTTATTAATTGTAGGATAGGCGTCTGTTCAAAATAAATAACAGAGTCAGTGCAATTGAGTGCAAAATGCAATGGCAACTCGTGTCTCGTCTCAAGAGTGGAGGAGCGAAGAAAAGGTTTTGCTGGATAAGATTGTGGGATATCGTTTATTTAATAAGTATATGTTAAAAGTAATTTTGGTTATGGGCTTACAATTGCGTGATTACAGTATTTTCTGGACTATAAGGCGCACCTGACTATAAGGCGCACTGTCAATGAATGGTCTATTTTCAAACTGTTTTCATATATAAGGCGCACCTGACTATAAGGCGCACATAATAGACGCTTATGCATCCAACAGATGGAGCTGTGCTAAAGGGAATGTCAATGTCAATGAATGATCCATATATAAGGCGCACTGGACTATAAGGCGCACTGTAGTTTTTTGAGAAAATTAAAGGCTTTTAAGTGCGCCTTATAGTCCTGAAAATACGGGTATATTGCATATTTATAAGCCAGAGACTTTTTTATTATTATTTTTGATCTGTGACTTTGATCGGTGAGGTTGTGTCCGATATCCCAATATGACTTAATTAAGTCATAACGGGACCCGATACCGATAAGATATCAGTGCATCCTTATTGTAGATTAGCTACTTTCGCGCCATTGTATGACGAATCAGGCTTTAGAAGCAACAAAACACACAAGCTTGCACGCGCGCACACACACACACGCAAACACACGCGCACACACACGCACACACGCACACACACACACACGCACACGCACACGCACACACACAAACAGATAACAGCTGTCCGAGTTGAAGTCTATTGCCAGTTCTAGCCCTCGTCTCAAACTGATTAGCAGCCCAGCCACAGCCTCTCTAATCACAGCATCTTAATAGCACCTGATAACAAATCCTACAAAGACCTGCTTTTACGTCACACACAGATATTCAAGCACACACACAGGGGCGTCACAAAGGGGGGGAAAAGTGGGACTGAGTTACTAGGGCCCAAGGTGGAGGGACCTTATTTATTTTATACTTTAGCTATTGAAAAATAGATACTGTATACAAGCTCACGGTGCCGCGCTGCGAGCTTGTAGATCTGCTATTTTTGAAAAGTTGTGAAAATGTGTGCAAATTTTGGAATATTTTTAAGCGAACATTTCTAACTCAAATTTTGCCTCTGTGGGGTCCCTGGAACTAAATATTTTGAGATGGGGGTCCGCGGCCAAATACATATAATTTAGGGGGTCCTTCACAGGAAAAGGTTTGAGCACCACTGACATAGAAACATAGGTTTTTCAAAAAACCTTATAAGTATTTGAAATATACAAAGGCTTGCACAAATGTTCACGATTTTTCAAAAATAGCAGATCTACAAGCTTGCAGCGTGGCACTCGGTGCCACGCTGTGAGCTTGTATATCTGCTATTTTTCAATAGTTAAAGCACAAAATAATGCGTTCCCAGTCTAAATGGGTTAAAACCCCTCCCCCTATAAAGAACATTCATGGGTTGCCCGCAGTGAATCCTTGTACTCAGGGCCCAGAATTTGGTGCGACACCCCTGCACACACACACACACACGCATACTAACACACACACAGGCATAGACAGTGTCACCAGACAAACATGCATGCACGCATGTGCTCGCTCACACACCAACGCAGATATAGGAATGCAGACAGATATGGCAGGGCACACTGAAGACAGGCCTTATGGAAGTCTAAGTCCTATGGAAAAAAAGCAATTATATGGTTCAATCATTTGTATGACATTCAGCGACCCGTTCTACAAATAGGCATTTCCACCTTGGATCTCAGAGTCCTCTGAGTCATCCACTCTAGATCAAGCAGGAACACACTTAGTATTACTCAAAGCTGACCAAACTCTATATTTTAGGGTTCATAGAAGTAATTAAAGAGTCTAGTTAGTGCTATCAAATTCATTAAATTAATTGAGTCAAGTCAATTATATCTCTATAATTATTATACAATTATTATCTCTATAATTTAGCAATCTATAAAATTGCTAAATTAATTGTGATACGGTAGTACATCACACATTGCTTTTATTAATGGCATATATTAACATATTTTGTTAGTTTATTTACCAGGTTTACATATTGCAGTCATTATTGCTTTTGCTTCTAGTTTGGTGCTTTATGTGTGTATGTTGAGACTCAGAGTTCATTGTGTTTCGTTTTTGTGGTCCACCTTCCAAGGTCAAAATGCACTTCAGACTTAGCCACAGAACAGTGGAAAAATCTCAAAAAATATTGGCAAAGCCTGAGGCTTATAATATTATTTGGATAAGTAGGGACTAATGCTTAAGGACTGATTGCTTTTGGAGCACCAATACGATTTTGATAATGACTATTACTGGTGGTGTGTGCAAGTTTCCAGTAACTACATAATGGGACTTTTCATGAAATGATAGCATAGCCCCATCTAGTGGAGACTTACAGTACTTCTCAGAAATTGCAGAATTGATACACATGCTTGCCTTGTGTAGGGCTGTCATGATTATGACAATGAATTGTCACAAATAATTTCAAATAATTTCAGTTAACAATTTAATTTAATTTAAAACATTTTTGGGGCAATTACATTTCTGTTTGACTTTTAGGCTTTGTAGTCGCACATGGCAGATATGACACATGACCTAAAAATAAATTAATATTTGACAACTTTATACTATTTATAATATAAAAAGAACACTGATAGTGGAAATAGCCAATCTACAAGCTCACAACAATGCGTTGTGAGCTTGTAGATCTGCTATTTCCATTTTTCAACATGGACGGGGCGCCCGCAAGCCTACTGGTCCAGGCGCATACCACATAGGCATTGCCACATAGACAGTGATAACTGACAGTGTCCCCGGTTCGATTTCACGACCCGTACGACCTTTGCCGCATGTCACTCCCCCCATTTCCTGTCAGTCTACTGTCCTATCCAATAAAGGCATAAAAGCCCCAAAACAAATCTTAAAAAAACATTTTTCAACATGGGTTCGGAAATGATGACAAAATAATTCCAATTATGTCAAATAATTCACCCTTTGTTAGCCTTCTGGTTTGTCCCTGACTGACCAACGAGAAGGCTCTATCTGCCTTGTCCCGCCCTGGTTCCACCTTTTTTTATATTGAATTTGTTAAAACATATCTTTTGGAGACATAAAAACATGCTGAGTCACTATACTGCCACTGAGCAGCTCCGTTTTACTGAAACCAAGTTTGAAATTAGAATTGAACACACAGAATAACAATACGAAGCAACTGAATTGAAATGGTAGTGGATGGAGTGTCCCACCGAGTGTCCCACCAAGACACAGCAACCAATGGGTGTGAAGAGGGGCGGGACAACGGGCAGGACTTGACAAAGGGTGAATGAATTGCAATTAGACAATTATGTAATAATTGTGACAGGCCTAGCCGTGCGGACATAAAAGCATGCACATGCGCACACACATAAGCAGGGACCTGTAGGACATGGTTCCCACACATTTTTACCAATTAATTTCCAAAACTTTTCCAGAATATTTAACCCAATTTCCAGGACTATATAACAATAATTCAGCTCAATAACAGGTCGCTTACTCCTATGCGCAAAGACAGGTAGTGCATGCCAGTGGTTCTCAACCTTTTCAGGCTGTGACCCCCGACATAATCATATTTTAACTGGGGACCCGGCACCCTGACGAGCACTAAGAGTTGAGGAATTTTGTATAACATTTTCTATTGTGAAAATAGCAGATCTATTGTGAAAATAGCAGATCTACATGCTCACAACGCCTCGCGTTGCCAGGCGTTGTGAGCATGTAGATCGTCTATTTTCACAATTTGTGCCTCTAATATTTGACAAATTGGCCAATGTTTAATTTGTCATTTCAGTGGTATTAACAAAATCAATAACCAAAGACAATGCATAACTATTTTTTCCAGGACCTTCCAGGACCCTTGATCAATTCCAAAACTTTTCCAGTACTGGAAAAATATTTTTCCAACTTCAAAATATTTCCAGGAATTTCATGACCGTGGGAACCCTGGTAGGAGAACTGTTCATACCTGACGGCCTCAGCTACGTTGTTAGAGGTGTGTCCAGACAGGGCATCGTGGAGGTTCCTGATGAAGTAGTCTCTGTACTCCTCAGCCAAAGCCATGAACGTCCCTCCCATCACAATGAACTCCACTTTGTCTACACTGTGACCCAGCTGCTTCAGCTGTGGCGGGACAGACGCATTCAGTCATGTTTGAAGTTGAACTTGAATATTATCATATTTATAGTCTAGGACTCTAGGCGAAACGCCTTACCAAGGATTGTCAGCCGTCCTGTATATTTCATCAATTAATTAAATTTTGACTTTAATTTGGGTCTTACACTTGAGATTAAAAGTGAATTAACCAAGGTATGCGCCACCACTACAGTAGTAGTGTTGGAATGGAGCAGCAGTGTCCAGTACACCCTGAATATGGAATAAGATATTGGACGCAAATAATCATATCGAATCATTTTGCAATGCAATACTTGTGCGTTGTATTTAGACATTTTAAGAAGAAAAAAAGAGAAAGAGGGGTTTAATTACTTTTCCATTACTTTTCCATTACACTTTTATTTTATTGATAAATGTGTGTAATCTCTATCAGTGATGTTAATAGGTTTTTAATGTAATGAGTCCCGGGACCCCAGAAGAGTTTTTCGGATGAGTCCCAGGGATATTTTATGGGTCCCAAAAAAATTCAACGCCGCGGAGATGGGTATCGTTCACCTCTGAATCGATACGATACCTTTTTCGATACCTGGGAATCGATACGATACCTTTTTCGATACCGTTTTCGATACTTTTTTATGTATTATTATTATTATTACTACCCTTATTATTACCATTATTATTATTATTATTAACTTTTTTCTATAGGCTATTTTACACACCACAATAGGTTATTAAGGCCGTCTAAAGACTGAGCTTGTAGATCGGCTATTTTCAAAATGTTTGCCTATTTCTTATATTTATTTTACAATTTGGCTAATGTTTGAACTTAGAACTAGGATTTCTAAATACACTAGGCTACAGACACGCATTTAATTATATTTATATCACTGGGACCCCAATTTATATTACATTTTAAAAAACTAGAGTAGGCCTACAAATGGAACAGGTCCATTTGGTTCCATTTGTTCACCGAGTAACAGACCCATTAAGTTTCCAAAAGATTCCCTTTTACTTTGCTATTAGCAATATAAAACGTTTTTATATTCAGCAAAATGTCAGTAATGGTATTGTCTGCCTCTCATTATTGTCAAGGAAGAAAGTACCGCATGTCGCTGCCTTGCTTAAGTTTCATCAAGGCAAAAAAAAGCACCCTAAGACACACACCAAAAGTTGTGTGTGCGGGGGAAAGAGGAGGGGCAGCCACCGTTGCACAGAAATCACTTTCACTTTCAGCTTATGACAAACGGCAGCTTTTAATCAATGCACAAGGATTTAAGGACATTATATTTATAATGATTACAAGAACATTCACTACCTGTAGCTATGGAGTAGGCCTACTCCGTTGGAACCTACTCTGTTGGAACGGAAATAAACTTGTACGTGCTGTTAGACAGACAGTTGGCTCCTCTCCTCTCCGCAGGTTTAATAGGAAGCAAAGACAGACACCACGGTTTGATTTGATCATTGCGTAGTCAATTATGAAGGGATTTCAAAACTTTAAACGTCTCCATATTGCTTGGGAAGTCTACTTAGCAGAACATCGCGGCCTTTGCGATTCGCTAATCGCTAATGTTTTTCTTTTACCGCGATGCGGTAAATTATGGATTAATAATGGAGGCGCGTCCCCGGGACCCCAGAAACAAGACGTGAATGCGTCTCTGGGCGACATGAACGCGTATTTGACGCGGGACGCGCACGTAATGACATCACTGCTCTATGTTCATGTCAAGGTGAGGGTTTGTCCATGTGTGTTCAAATACACTTGTTTATATCCATAGTAAATTTTTCCCTTAAAAAACTGCACTCTCCACACATTTCACTCAGATAAAAAAATATTGCCAAATAGTTACTGTACTGATTTTAAATCATTGAATCGTATTGCCATGAATTAACCAATGTACCTTGATCATGCTTATCGTATCGCTGTTAAAAAATGTATAATTTACATCCCTATTAACTCAGTCGGTGCCATATTTAAAGTGGAATGACCTCTTATATTGCCGGTTCGCCAACAAAGGGTTAAAAAAATAGTGTGCACGCTGGTGCACACATTCGTGCACAGATCATGCACTATGCATGTGCATGCTTTTCACAGCTTTCAAACAAAAAAATCCGCTTGGAAATCCGTTCAGGCATTCAGGAGAAAGGAGCCCTTATGTTTTCTTCAAATGTAAACAAACATGGCTGCCATGTTTGAAAGATGGGGTTGGTATGGGGGTTAAACATGCAATTTCGCGATCGCGATCTAGTACACTGTTGGAGGTCCAAATTTTTTTTTTTCAAAACATTTTTTTTCAATTTTTTATTTTTATTTTTTTTATTATTTTTTTAAAAAAGACGTTCAGAAGACGTCTGGCAGGGAGGTCCATAGTGAAAAAGACGTTTTAAAGACGTTTTTATTATAGAAACATATTTTTTGGCAGGGTATGAGTTAACACAATTAGTGCCTCTTAATCTGAAGGTTGCTTGGTGCCTCGGTGCCACGCAGTTTCCTCCATAGGCCGCCGCTATTATTTTGAAGGGCTGGAAGGGGGTTGTTTTTGTTTTTTTGGATTATCACTTGACGGCAACGATTACGTCATCTAGTCACATGACAGTGTGGGACAAGAAGAGGAAGATGGCTGCGCCCTGCCTTGTGCCTTGTTTACATTTAGATCTGCTGCAAAATGTCTCAAAATGGCTATTTTGTTTAAATGAAGTTTCTTTATGGGCCTCTCCATTGACTTAACATTGAGGAGCTTCACTTCGCGTGCACACCCAACGTGCGTTGTAAACAAATCGCCGACATTACCGATGCGGGCGGGACCGGAGCGACATTAAGTAAGTAATGATATCTTTACTGTATATACAGTAAGATTCACAGTCCTCACCGTCAACGGCGCCATGGTATTAACCCTTTCAATGACGGTGAGGACTGTCAACGGCAGCAGAACAGTTAAATATGAGTTTGTGTAATAGTTGGCCTGATATAAGCCTTTTACAGGGCAAAACAACAATGTGTGTACAATGTTTAGGGAGTTACTGACCTGCTCTGCCCTGTGTCTGGTCTGAAGGTAGGGGTCATAACGGGCTCTGATGGCCCTCATGGAGGTTGGCTTGCACACACACACACACACACACACACACACACACACACACACACACACACACACACACACACACACACACACACACACACACACACACACACACACACACACACACACACACACACACACACACACACACACAGAAGACAATGAGATAATGCAGTTACTCACAATAATGTCTCCACATAAACCTCTTAAGGGCTTTGCACACAGGCCCGTTGCGTTTTTTCCATTTGCTGCATGATTAAAACGCATTGGATTTGGTGTGCAATCAATGCAGTTCGGAGTCAATTCGTTTTTACCGCATGCGAAAAAACACATGAATCGAACAGGGTTCAATCGGCGAAAACAACGCACTGCCGCAGCCACTTGCCGCGCAGCAAATTCTGAGCAGGTGTGCATGAGGTCATGGAGAATAATTGGTTTATTTATTTCAAAAGAAATAAAAAAAAAGAAAATCGTCTTTGTTTTCCGTGCGAAAAGTCCCGCCTGTCTAAAAAGCCCTTTAGTGTTTGCTATATTATAAGGCATGTTGAAGCTCACCTCATAGCCAGTATAGGACTGTGTGGAGTACTCAAAGTCTGAGTCAGGACCTCCTGGACAATAGCTGCCAGATAACAAACAGATAATCAAATTCAAATTGTTGAAGAAATGGTTGTTTGTAATATAATTATGTACAGAAATGCAGTAAGATAGTGAAAATGCACTGTATTATCAAATATCAATATTTTCATTTCAGTTGTCTTAATTGCGACCGTAGGTCGCAGTTACTTGCACACTATCCAAACCTCCACCGGCTGTCCCTCCGTCACTCCCTCCGTCACTCCCTCCGTCACTCCCTCTGTCACACGTCACACGTCACACTTTTTCCCTGCTCATATCTCTGCAACCGTTGCCCCGATCCATGCCAGATTTTGCACACACACTCCTTGCCTGCCAAACTACAACCTCCAAGGACCCCCGGAGTTTCGGGGACCCCCAGGTCCCTGGGGGACCCCCAGGTGTAAAAAATTACCAAATGTGCAAAAATGACCAAATGACCACCCCAACGGGGCTGCTCTCTCTGTGTCACACACACACACACACACACACACACACACACACACACACACACACACACACACACACTCTCTCTCTCTCTCAAACATAATGTGTGACCTGCCAAGTGGCAAGGAATGTTGCCACTGTCCTCTCTCTCACACACACACACACACACACACACACACACACACACACACACACACACACACACACACACACACACACACACACACACACACACACACACACACACACACACACACACACACACACACACACACACACACACACACACACACACACACACACACACCCCTTCACACCAGGGAGTCCAGGAAGGATGAGCCTCCATGCTTAAATAAACAGACCTGGGTCCACTATCAAGATCTGCCTGTGGGTGTGTCTACTTTTAGCAGGAGAGCTTGCATCTTGCATGCTAGTATTGGCATTTCTCCCAAACTCAATGAAGACAACACACAAGATTTGAAGACTTCTAGAAGAAATGAGACTTTTGCAAGAACATACCACAAAGGTTAGTTGTATACATTAGCTATTGTTCATAACTACACAGTCATGTCATCAAAATGCATCTGTCCCATCTAGCGCCACCATCTGGCTGATTTTTAAAAAACACATTTTTGGACACTGCTCCTACAGAATTTGCCCTAAAATCACACAAACCACTACACAGTATCTCTACAGTCACCCTGCTCCTACAGATTTTGCCCTAAAATCATGCACACCAGTACACAGTATCTCTACAGTCATGTAATCACAACGCATCTGTCCCATCTAGCGCCACCATCAGGACGATTTTGCACAAACTACTTTTTGGCCTATTTATGGAGATAAGCGACCAACGGTCGCTTATCTCCCGATTAGGGAGTCTTACTGGTAATAACATAATAATTATTGCTCTTCCTCAAGGATATATATATAAAAACATGCTCAGATTCAGAATAGGGACAGCTTGTTAATGTGACAATATTCAAAGAAAGTCTGAAGATTTTGTTTTCTTTGCTGAAGGAGAATACATCTACCTACTGTACCTGCTTATCTACCTTCATATGTATCCACCTTCATACGATCAATGTATTAGGATTGTTTTGATGCAACAGTGGGACAAACGTGTCACTTACACACAGATGTTCCCTGTGAAACTGATATGAGGACAGCGGTGGGGCTTGCACATCACAGCAATAACGGCAATCTGCAGATGACAAGTGCAAAGGTTTGTTATTGTTCTTTGGGTTCAATCATGTTTTACTAACTGACTAACTGACCAGACAGTAGTCTCGCATTGGCCAGACGGTTGCCTGGGGGGGGCAAATCTTTGTGTGATAGGATCATTCTTTTATATTAACAACTTGAACCCTCACATCCCTATTCTGAGGAGAACTTTTTAGCCAAAAACAGCATATCTACATTGTAGATATGCTGTTTTTGGCTATAAAGTTCTCAAGCTCTCATGCCTCGAGCTGCCAGGCATTGAGAGCTTGGAGATCGGCTATTTTGGTCTTGTTTTTTTTGTGAAGAGGTAAAAAAGAGCAGACCAAGTACAACATGAAAGGTCAAGTTGTAAAGTATTGATGATTAACATGAATCCAACATAGACATGACGACAGTGCTGTCAAACAAGTCTATGAATCTATCTATGAAATCAACGAAAATCGACAACACAGTTTTATACAACATGTAGAGGGGGTCCCTGCTTCATCTCTCTCTCAGCTAAGGGGTCCTTGGCCAGAAAACGTCGAAGACTCTTCCCCACTTCCGTTTGGTCTTTACAGTCACGCAAATGTATCCTAATATAAATCAAAATCATCTAAGCATTGCTTCCTGCATAGCAGAAATAAAATAAATCAATGTAAAGATATTTTAAAATAGTTAGGAGATGTAACTGCAGAATGAGTATTGATAGTGAGCCCAGGGATATAGACTATCTGTCTGTCTATCTCCACATACCCCACTAGCAGTTAGGGATGGGACGATATGAAAATGTCATATCACGATTATTGTGACCAAAGAAATTAACCAAATCGATTAACGATATTATCGCGACAATCAAAATATCCCCAAACATCCATTACATGGTACTTGATATGCAGCTCAGCAAATAAAAGGTGAATTGATCCCAGTGCATGACGGAGGACGATATCACGATAAATGAAATCTCCACAATACGATTATCGTGAGTGTTTTTTAATCACGATAAATGATAATATCGCGTATCGTTCCATCCCTACTAGCAGTACGGATAAAGTCTATCTGTCAGTCTATCTCCACATACCCCACTAGCAGTACGGATAGAGTCTATCTGTCAGTCTATCTCCACATACCCCACTAGCAGTACGGATAGAGTCTATCTGTCAGTCTATCTCCACATACGTACCCCACTAGCAGTACGGATAGAGTCTATCTGTCAGTCTATCTCCACATACCCCACTAGCAGTACGGATAGAGTCTATCTGTCAGTCTATCTCCACATACGTACCCCACTAGCAGTACGGATAGAGTCTATCTGTCAGTCTATCTCCACATACGTACCCCACTAGCAGTACGGATAGAGTCTATCTGTCAGTCTATCTCCACATACGTACCCCACTAGCAGTACGGATAGAGTCTATCTGTCAGTCTATCTCCACATACGTACCCCACTAGCAGTACGGATAGAGTCTATCTGTCAGTCTATCTCCACATACCCCACTAGCAGTACGGATAGAGTCTATCTGTCAGTCTATCTCCACATACGTACCCCACTAGCAGTACGGATAGAGTCTATCTGTCAGTCTATCTCCACATACGTACCCCACTAGCAGTACGGATAGGCTTGGCCTTCAGTTTAGGCACCAGGGCACGGCGGTAATGCTGTGGGACAGCAGCGATGATGTCCACCAGGCGAGGCTGGGCTGAAAGGCCATATTTGGCCGAGGTCTGCGTCTTCACTCTGTAAAAATACAGAGCAGTTAAGTCAGGGCAGAGAGAACAGCATTGAGTGGTACTAGTTGATATATGACCATTTGCTAATGCTAACAAGAGGTTATGTACTAGTGATCGTGTGTTTTAGACATTTCAGCCATCGGTTCAGTTTCAGCCATACTTATGACATATTGACATATTATTTATGGCAAGTGTCAGTGTACATTGGGCTATAGGAGCAAAGCAATAAAGGGTATGCGACTATGCGCATGCATAAAGTGAATGGCAAATCGAGTGACAAAGTAATGCAATCAGATAGGACTTTTCTGTTTGGATTTATGGGCTGTCAAGGCCAGAAAGTAGTTTTTGCCACTCAGCAGGCGTTCCCGAATAACTTTCGGGTATGATGATGAAGTCATACACATACCGTCTATAACTGCAGCATTCTCTTATTACGGTGGCTGTCTGTGTCTGGTAAAAAAATACTTACTTGTTGAGGTTAATGTCTTTTCCTTCCTCATGAGCCTCAACCAGTTGCTTGATGACGTCAGCAATGGTCATCATCATCAGCTCAGCCCGGCTGAGATCACCTGGATGAATACATGCAGATATACTGTACCAAGATTGTCACACATTACTTTTATAGAGTCTGCGGCTCTGCTACTTGCATAAACATTTCAGACTCAGTACTATGTGCTTATTCCATGGTAATACCACAAATGGAATAAGCAAAATCTCTTATACTAAGCCAGTGGTTCTCAAAGTGGATTCCAGGGACTTTGTGGGTTCCTTTAAGGGGGTCTAAATTGACCCATACAAGTCTGACAGTGTACAAATGGAACCAAATGAAATCCGGGTCCATTTGGTTCCATTTTGTACGCTGTCATAGTTAAGGGGAGACCTTGAAATGTTAAGGTTTGAGAACCACTGTACTAAGCAACAATATCTCAATATCTCTAGAATATCAAAATAACTCCAATCCCACGTTAACGTATCCTTTGAAGAAACAGTGTGGTGTCTGTGAGTCTGTGGACATGCTGGCAAGTGCTAGCATGAGCAAATTGCTAAAGTTATATTGAGATAATATTTCAGACATTTAGAATAGACTCACTCTTTTTCTTTGGCTTCCCCATGGTCGTCTAGTGCACAGACAGTGTAAATCCCTTGTGGTGGGTGCCTGTCAGAGGATCTTCATCTGTTCACTTTAAAACAGCAAGGTATGTGGTACAAAAAAACTATAAACAAACACCACGCTGCGACACGACAGGGCTTCTGCCGTGCAACAACGCAAACTGTCGCAAAATAACGTAAAACACACTTTAACGCAATGTTGCAAAATGCAACAAATTGCAATTCTGGTTTAAATTATTGTTATTAATTATTACTATGCAATATAGTATTATTATTATGCAATTATTATTATTATTATGCAACTATGCAATTATTTTGCAATATTATTATTTATTGTTATTTTATGTATACAACCTATATTTCAATTCTGTTTCTCTATTATGTAATATTAACGTTAATCATAATTATTTCAAATGGGGTTTGCGTTAATGATTTGTGTAACTTTTGTCTGGCTTTTTTCCCCTCCCCGTGGAGGAAAGAAAATCACAGATACTCAAAGCATGCGGATCGACATCGACCGTCATTCAGCCCTAATAGTCGCCGAGTCGTGAGCTTGTAGATCTGTTCTCTTTTCCCCCTTCCCCCGCGCGACACCGACGTACTACGGGCTGCTGAGCTACAACACCAAATCCCCTTAGCAGCTCCCAGGTTGACGGGATCTCCCACTGTCCCAGGCGTTTCGACCAGGTAGGCGTGGTTTTGAGGTTAGGTTTAGTCTGGGACCTGGGTTTTAGTAGCGGAAAGCCTGGTGATGCGAGGGTAAGGTTTTAGGCATAATCATTTGATTTCTGTTAGGTGTAAAGGAGTAGTTCACCACCAAAATGACTTAAGTTTTTTTCTATAACTCACAACATGGAGACTTAATTGAGTTCAATAATATTTGTTTGTAGGCCTATTTGTCGCATTCCTAAAGACATATTTGAAAAGGTAACCCCATTCCATGCAAAATAGCTATTTTGCATTGGGGCCCCATCCGAATGGAATGGGGTTAGGGTTAGGGTTAGGGTTATAATAAATGTACCCCTAGGGGTACATTTATTTTAATCAAATTATTGTCTTGGGAATGCGACACATACCAAAAAATATTATTGAACTCAAGTCTCCATGGCTTGGGTAATCAATAGAAAATAAGTCATTTTGGGGGTGAACTACTCCTTTAAGGTTAGGGTTAGGGTTAGGCATGGCATAGTGTTTGTGAGATTAGGGTTAGGGTTGATGTCGTTAGGTTTAGGCATTTTTATAGTTTTACTGATAGGGTTAGGGCCCGGCCTAGGCATAGAATGAATGAATGTTTATTTCGAACATAAAAAAAAAAAAAGACAAAAGTGTTATACAAAATAATACACAATAATAATGCAAAAATTACAACAAAAACAACAAAAGCAAAGCAAAACACAAAATAATGCACAATATATTGTACAATAATAATAATAATTTCAATAAGAAGCCTATGCTTATCTGGTCCTACCCCTAGCCTATTTCTACAGTTCAAGTTCAAGTTCAAGTCAGTTTATTGTCTGTTTATACAGAGATTTGTTGTAATGTGCAACAAGTGCCAGCATACGAGAAACACTAAAAGAAATACACCACATTAAAAAACACATAGACACATAGGCCTACAGACTTCAACAGAAGACCAACCATAAAACAAGTCTACCTGGAATTTGTCTAATTATACATTTACAATATCCTAAAAGTTTATTCCGCCTATCTACCCCCCTGCTTATTTAGGAGGGTGATATGACATGGGGCAGAAATCAGTTTTCTATCAAAATTCCATATAATAAAACTGAACAAGTACCCTATAGACCTAACCACGCCTACCTGGTCGAAACACCTGCCAAAGAGGGGTTCCCTCTGCCCTCCAAGACGCTTGACATGACTGATCTCTACGGGTAGTTTCAGGAAATGCAACAGGTGGAGTATCTGACCTGGGGAAAGAATGGACTTAAACTAGCCTGTCTTCAGTCAGCACACACAGTAAGTTGGTGACATTCTGCTGCATTAACGCACATGTATGTCCTGCACGATTCTACTGAGTCTAGTTAGCTTTCATATGAAGTCAAGTTGCTGGAACCCGACTCTGGTGCGTGTGTTGTGTTCCGTAGGCTACTCGCGTCAGTGGTGTAAAGTAACTAAGTAGATTTACTTAAGTAGGCCTACTGTAATGCTTGTAGGTCCAATTTTGAGGTATTTGTACTTGAGTGTTTCCAATTTCCAATACTTTTACTTATACTCCACTACATCTCGGATGGATCCAAATGTTGTAATTTCTTTCTCCACTATATTTATTTGAACACTTGAGTTAATAGTTACTTTAGATTTTGATTATTGTTACAAAACTTAGATTAAGCACTTCAGCCTTTTCGGCCATTTGAAAATAGCAGATCTACAAGGTCTTGTAGATCTGCTATTTTCAAATAATATAATACATTTTGAAAACATGAAATTGAAGATTTCTGCTTCACGAGTACTTTTACATTTGGTACTCTATGTACATTTTTAAGCCAATACTTTTGCACTTTTACTCAAGTACATTTTGAATTCAGGACTTCATACTCATCGTACGTACCAGATCGAGTATTTCTCCAGTAACTTATGTGAGTACTTTTTCCACCACTGTCTAGTACTAGCAGTAGTGGTGGTTGGATTGTAAACGTCAAGGTGGCTGCTTGGATATCGGACCCAGGAAGCTTGCTGGAGTGGGACAGTAGTAGGACAGGACGGGGGAATAGCTGCGCACTCGTCTCGCTACATGGTTAGTTTCACTCTGCCCTTTAATTTGTGATTTGGATATAATAAGATCACATGGAAATCCCTAAAGATCTTCGTGGTCGCTGTCTGTCAGTGTCTGGTGGTGCCGATCGAGTCGTGGCTCGGTTGTTTCGTTGTCTTTAGTTTTATTTATAGGAGACACTGTGTCAGACTCACATAATGGAGGAGTGGCTTGTTGTTCTAAATAGTAATGTGAGAAGAATGAGATGGTAAAATGAGAGGGCAACACACATTTATTTCGTCACGGTTTCTGCATAATAGATGCCATAATATCGGTCACATTTTTGACGGTTCATTCATTTTAGATCAGCCGGTGGCGCCATGGATGACAGCAGCCTGAACGACTCCAATGTAAAGGTCGCCGTTCGGGTTCGACCAATGAATAGGAGAGGTGAGTATAAACATAACAGAAACCTTGTGACAGTCATTTATTCCCTTTCACTCACCAACTTCCTTCCAGACTCCCAGCCTCCCAGCCACTGATTACTGCGTTTTCTACCAAACACTGAGCACACAGATGCAGCTGTGCTGTAGTGTAGACCTACATATTTGTCTTGTCCTAAGTAATTCTACGTTTTAGCTTCTGTATTTGTATTAGTAGGTTTGGCCCTCGTCCTGAAATGTTCTTTTGCATCACTGTGGAAAGGTCACTTGGCAGGCGCATGTGTGAATGCAAGAATAAACATGGAATTGTCAGTGACATCACTCTTAGAAAATAAGTATTATGCATGCATGGCACAGTGACATGGTTTTACCACTTTAAACAGTTCAGATACAAGTGTAAACAATCATGAGTTTTAGTTTACAGCCTGCTTTTATTGAGAGAATTCTCACTGTGCATGTGACTGGATGTCTTCCAATACAGTCACTTCCTTAATTTCCCGTTTAGATGGGAATGTGGAACAGAGCATTTGTGAAGCAAGGTCTGACCTTGCTTTTGAGACTTCCTAACTGACAGGTTTGGTTGGGAGAGAAGTGGATCAGTATGTTTGTACAGGCCAGGCACGAATGATTCAGCAACAACAAAACTGTTTCCTGCAGCTCCGTGTTATAGTGTTAGCGTTAATGAAACAAGGACCTGGCACACAGACGGTATATGGAACCTGTTTTTTTTTCTGTGTTGAGAGCTGTGCATGACCACTTCCGGAAGTTAAAGTGACCATACATTATATAGTTGACTGAACAATGAACTCACTTCCTGTACTAGTGTATATCCATTTTAATAAGTGTGGAAGTGCTATTCAAGTACCCACTTTTTGTCTAGGACACCGACTATTAGTTTAGGCATTTAGTTCTCTCTCCTGTTTTCCAACATTGCAGGTGCAGGTTTACATTGGAAGTCAGCGATCTCATAATTGTCATTTGCTATAGACATATTATTTTTAATCTAAAAAGTCACCTGGGCTGTTATTTCCCCCATCAGAGAAAGACCTGAAGACAAAATGTGTGGTCGAGATGGAAGGGAACCAGACAGTGCTGCATCCAGCCAGCATCAACCTAAACAAAGGAGACCCCAGGTAGGGAACTGTTTGTTACTATGAAAAGCTCCACCGGCTGTCAGTCTGTCTGTCTGTCTGTCAGTCAGTCAGTCTGTCTGTCTGTCTGTCTGTCTGTCTGTCTGTCTGTCAGTCAGTCTGTCAGTCTGTTTGTCACATCACACTTTTGCCCTACTCTTATCTCCGGAACCGTTGCCCTTATCCGTGCAAAACTTTGCACACAGACTCCTACCTTGGATGGCAACTCACAACCTCCAGCCCTGATTTCTCACATGGCCCTCTTCTAGCTCCACCATGAGGCTGATTATTGCAAAACAACATTTTTCTACACTGCTCCTACAGATTTTGGCCTAACATCATGCAAAGCGGTACACAGTATCTCTAACGTCATGTCATCAACATGGATCTGTCCCATTTCCAATATTCCCTCCTGATTGGCTACGATTGCCTTCTAAAGTTTGTGTATTGGTTTACTCTGTACTATACTATCTTGGAAAGTCTTGCAAGTCTTTGCAGGGGGCTATCAAGCACTGGACTTGACATTTTGTGTAAAAGGTTTAATATAACATTTTAAGATTGGAGCATAGGGGACTTTTGTGCTTAGCTGATATATTTATTATTTTATGTTGTGTTTAGTCATGCAGTCTCAGGAGTGCACTTTATAATTGGTCCCTGTTGGAAACAAATGAGTGTTCATGGTGCTTTGGCTATTCTCCACTTTAAGCAGGGCCACAGTGAATTATTTCAATGTTATGTTGCTCTTATTACTCTTCAAAAGTCATGGTTATTTTTCTCCCAGGACCCTAGCTATAGGTTTAGTTCATTTCCACCTGAAGGTGGAATTTATACAGGTTGCATAGGCTATACAGCTTGATAAAGGGATACCCTTTCTGTCTCCTACTGGATACACAAGGGTCTTTATTCTTTATTCTTCTTCTTCTATTAATGGCTTAGGAATGCAACAAAAACTAAACAATATCCATGAATTCATCAATTTAAGTCTCAAACACTCCATGGGGTGAGTAATCCATAGAACAAAAGTCATTTTGGGGGTGAACTATCCCTTTAATGTAAAGTAGACACCTTGAAACAATTCCCTTCTCTTTTATGTTAGTTTGTACTGTATGCTCCTTTGCATAAGTCTACTGTCTGTGTGAAAGGATTCTGTCAAGGTTAATGTAATCAGAAAAAGCCAGCACACTGACACGCTGGCCTTTTTCTTATTACCTTGGACTGTTATGCTGTAGCTTCTCCACTCCTTAGTAAGCCATGAGGCAAGAGCGCAAACTTTTCTATATTATTCTCTTTGAGGTTAAGACAGAACACTGCGATACAGTGGGTGTGAATTCTACCCAGCTGGTCTCGGTGACCAGCAGCTAGCACGAAGAAGGCTCAAATCCAAACCTCACTTCTCTTTCATTCGTCCACACCCTGACTTTCACTCTGCCTCCCAGCTGTTTTCCTACTCCTCCCTCCTCTGCTTCTTGCACCATGTCTTTCTTTACAAAGGGTGTGTCTGTTCCTGCTCATTCCTGCTCAGGTAGTCAGCCTAGAAGTTAAAACAGCAGCAATTAATGAGTCGGCACTTCATTGCCTGACTCGTCTTTTACCCAAAATATATTAAATTGTCCAGTGAATTGCAATAAATGAAAGGCATTGTAAATGTCAATGCATGGTGGTAATATAGGCTAGTTGTCATGGCGCCTCAGAAACCTCTTAAACCTTGTAATTAGTTGACCGGAGTCCCCCAGGGCTCTGTAATAGCCACGTTTCCTGTTTTCATTCAACACGAAAATAGACCATTTTCAATGCATTGTGGTGTGGTGAGCTTGTGGATCTGCTATTTTTGCCAATCAAATGTGTGCCCCGGAATAGGGATGCCAGGGTTCAAGTGTTTAAAAAATCTGATCATGTACAGTATATTTAAAGTACTTATGTAGTGTAATAATACATCAGATTTATATAGCGCTTTTAATGGTCGCTGTTCAAAACAAATCAAAATAAACAACTTTATTAGGAGAGAAAGGCACAAAATTGAGCAAAGAATGGGAGAAAGGGAGATTTTAGTTGGGTGGGGAAAGCGAGTCTGAAGTGTAGTATGTATGAGGGTAAATAAATACCAATGTCCCTGATCTTGACTGGTGGTGATAACGTCCTGTCTGCTCCTAGCAGTTAGCCAGGTACTGTGAGGCTGGCCAACAACACAGAGGAGGCCAGGTACACTACAACATCCAGTGTTCATTTAACTAGTAAATTAATGGACCCTTAGCTTTGGAATTCCATGTTTTTTTTTAATACCCAGGGTGAGGTATCTATCAAGGTCAGGTATCTTATCTTACTTTTGTGCCCGTTCTTCAAATCAACTTTGGATTGGGTCACCCTCATCCAGATACAAACTCTTCACGATGACCAAATGCAGCTTACCAGAGATCGGGGGCTACATATCACAGTGTAGGCTATAATTAATTAAAACAAGTCTAGTAGAATAATGGAGTCATTTTAAGTTTATCATTATTACTTGCTTCGATATTCGCTTATGGGAGAGCGCCTCCTGGTGTGATCACAGATCGAGTGCACATCTCGCCCATACAGAACATGGGTTAAGTTCGTAACCTAATGTTTTGATGTTGCCATGCCGACAACAAACTGTAGGTTTGATCCAGTTAAAAACCAAGACTGGATTGCCTGATCTAATCCACTTTCAGAATCCTTTCTGTCTTTTGAATAACCCATTTTCAAGATTGGATCCAATCGGATGGCCAAAAATCCTGTCGAATTGCTTCTGAACAACTGGGCCCTTGATTTGACTGTGTAGAAGATGCTCCCAAGAGGTTTTTGGCTCCTGCTCAGGTGGCCTGATTCAACAGGCATTCTTTAGGTCAAACTCCTTTAGCCAGGAAATGAATCCCTGCCTTTGTTCAAAGGTGGATCTCACATTTCACTATTTTTTTTACCCCCAGTGTCATTTAGCTAGAGTCTGCCTTGGCAGTCTTTAGTATTTGTGGTTGTTTTCTGAACTGTGTGTAGTACAGAATGTATACGTTACATTGGTGTGTGTATTCTGCCCTAACGTGCCCACTGTAAGTATTCAGCCGTGGTATGTTCCCTTATGGGGCTCAGTGCGAACAGGTTTTACAGGCTCCAGGAGTCCTTTTTAGACGCTCATGCAGACAGAGGAAGGAAATGCAAATAGACAGATGGAACTGCCAAAACATGGCAGACAACTTTTAGGTGTAATAACTGAATATGTTTTGCCTGAATAAGCACATAATATGTAAAGTAAACATGTTATGGCTGCTCCATCTCACTTATGTTTCTAGCTTTTGACATAGGTGGTGACATTAACCCTGGCATCGCTATTTTGGGCATTGTAGGTGAAAATCCACAAAAGAAAAGTGACAATAGAACAAGATTGGCTATTTCTGCTGTGTCTGGAGTGGGGAACGTTTTTGTTCCGCCCCAGGATAATGGATGTAGGGGATTTTTTGATTATCGCGATAATATCGTAAATAACAATTTCTTTGGTCACAATAATCGTGGCATGAATTTTCATATCGTCCCATCCCTAGTCTGGAGTAGTTAAAACCTTAAACATTGTGTGAATAAAGTATTGGATGGAAAGGGTCATTAGCTCAATGGGCTGCCATGTTGTCTAGTGGCTCACCATACTGTACATGCAAGTAGAATCTGTGGTGTCTAAACATGGGTTTGTTGTTTATGTGAGGGGGACTTATTTGATTACTCAATCCTCCCAGTGCGTTTCTGCTTTGCCAGCTTGTTGGCTGAATGGCTGACAAGACAAATGCAGAAATGATATTATGGCACTTTGACGTGTTATGTTAACAGACAAAATGACAGGGGCGGTTGTGAAACCTTGAATAGAGAGGGATCTGGTTTTGAATCCAGCCTGACGTGTTGCATGTCGTTCTTCTGCTGTAACCTTCCTTTCCTGGTTTCCCAGCTGTTCGTTATAGCAGAAATGTTTGTTTCCATAATAATGGCTGCAACGACTAAGGGTCGATCTGGGCCGATGCATACTCCACTTTTTGAGACGAATTTATTTCGGTTCCGTTCGGGGAGCCACAAAATCTCGGCAGCACCGAACAGCCAAATTAATGACGGTACCCGCCCCCCCGAACCTCTGAAAGACGTCATATTGTAGTTTAGACGGAGCCGAACCGAGCCCTAAGCGTCTGTGATATGCACTGTGTACACCCTCCATCCTCAAAATGTAATATAATTTATGTAATGTGTATTTGCAACTTATTGAAGTGCAGGCCAGGTTTATCAGATACCTCCAATTGACCTTAGCTTATGTGTTGTTATTCATGCAGACTTGCATGGTAAGCTGGCCTGGCCCACCATACTCCTCCCTGACTCCCTCCCTCATCACACTCCACTAGTGACTCCTTGGAGCTGTCTGGCTCTGCCAGTTATCTCAGGAATGTCCTAGCTAACCAGCCCAGGACGGGACAGGAGAGAGAGAGGGCTTAATGTTGCTCTTTCATGGACATATATAGGCGCCAAGTTGTACACAGGGAGGCCTTGTTCCATAAGGCTTGGCCCTGTGTTGGGTCAGGACTAAATTTGAAATAAGTTTATTTTTTCTCTCTCCAAAAATTGCTTGTTGCATGAGTGCAGACTGTATGTTTTGTGTACCGTGGAAGACAGAATATGTTACTAGTGAAGTTTCATTGGGAAGAAGATGCCAATGTATATTTTCACTACATCAACCGCAAGTGCAAATTATTTTTACGAATATATATTTTGTTGTTGTAGGTTTTTTTAAATTTAGAAGGGACACTGAAGGCAGAAAGGGGGAAAACAGGCAACACATTCTAGAAATGTGTAAACAGTCGTCTATTTTGTGACATGGCAGTTTTGAGCTAATCTTAGTTAGCTAATCTTCAGCACCTCATGGTGCTTGCTGCTATGTGTCCTTGAACAGAGGGCAATGTTGGTACAGGTGGCAGTCGTTGCATGAACATACATGCTGATCTACAAACGTCACAATGTGGTGTGTGGCATCACACTGCCACATGTTGTATCACTGCGCAGACTGTGATGCAAACTTGACCTTGTAGCTCTGCTATTTTCACCAGATGTTGTTGACCCATTATGACATGCCCACAATATGGAAGCTAGGGCTAGTGGTTAACTCACCATGTCACTCAAGTATCACTAGACATGATGAGTGTGTGTTGTGAGGATGTTTTGCAACTGAATTATTGTCTTGTTTTTGTTTTGTCTTGATTTCTTAGAGAGTCTAGTTATAAAAGAATGTGATGTGGCAACATAACAGTATTAAAGGAATGGTTCATCCCCAAAATTATTTATTTTTTATCGATTACTCACCCCATGGTGACTTGAGTTCAATAATATTTTTAGAAATGCGACAAAAACATATTGAACTCAACCATGGGGTGAGTAACCGATAGAGGAAAAAAAAGTCATTTTGGGGGTGAACTATTCCTTTAAGCCTTTCTTGCAGGAATGCTTTCAGTCAGCGTGGGTGATTAATGAGTATACCAGGAGATCACACTGCAGTATTATAAAGCTGATGATGAAATTACACACCCTCTTGCTTGAATGCTGAAGTATAGCTGGCATCAGATGTGTAGAACATTGGTCTGTCTTGGGACACACTTGAGACAGGAGGGACAGTTCTGAACATGATCGCAGGCACGTGCACACATAGACATCAAAGGGGGCTTGAGCCCCTGCCCTTTTATCCGTCTGTAAAAAGTGCCCTCTCCAGACCATGAATGCTGTTTTACTATGGTGAAAGAAATGCAAATGTGCCCCCCTTTCCATGCCATACATGAAGGCAGCATTCAAGAGAATTGCCTTGTCCAAACTCTCCTGAACTTGAATACAGCATCTTATGTTGATAGAATTGCCCTTACTGTGTAGATAGATAGATAGATAGATACATTTTTATTAAAGTGTCATGCACCACACGGTGCCCAGCCCGCACGGGCTTACAAGACACTCACAACATAGTATACATACAGTACACCAAAATGTATTAAGTGTCCATGCTGTCACACCACATCTCCAGTATTGACTTGATTATGCTTAGTTCAGTGTGGTATCACGTACCGAAAATAGCCGACCTACAAGCTCACAACACGTCGCAGCTCGACGCGCTGTGAGCTTGGAGGTCTGCTATTTTCGATATTTCCACCAAAAGCCCTTTTAGAAATGTCAGCCCCTGCCTCTCTAACATTCTCTGCACATCCCTGCATGATGTTGCACTGTTTCTTAACTCTATTTCTGGTGCACATAATACAGCTAGCTTCCCCCCCCCCAGGAAGTAATTTGTTGTATTCACATGATATCCCAGGTCTAAATTAATCTCTTATTTGATAGCTAGATTAAAAATACAAACTGTAGCTACTATGGACTGGAGAATCTCTTGCAGGCTTGCACGGATGTTGAAATAAAGGCCTGTCTCACGGACACGCTGTGGTTACAAGGTGCTTAATGTCACAGAAGGTTACATTCTCCCCTTGATTCACAGCGAGCCAAAGAGGATTAGTGACCCAGACCATGTTTTAAGCTTCAGTGAAATTAAAGCACTTTTTATCCATTAAAGACTGTTCTCTTACTCCACTGACTTTGACCCTGGAGCCATGTCTGGCGTCTTTATTATGACGCCAGACATGCTATACTTGCTACAGTACATTGTAGCCTTCAGCATGTTGTTTTTCTTTGGACAATAGTCATGCTTTAATGTTTTCTTTATAATGTAATATGAGTAAGAAAGCTTAGATGGTGAAGTGGAGGTATGAGAGGACAGGACTGTCAGGATATTGTCCAAGGCTGAATCCAAGGGGATCCAATGTGGGTCCAGTCTCCAGCGATTATGCCATCCCTTGGCTTAGCCATCCTCTATCTAACATGGGCTTTCTTCATTGCACATGAGTTGATAGTATGGAGATGAGTCAGCTGGTAGGGGTTCAGTGTTGTGCTAAATGAAACTTGGCACAAAACGTAAACAATATTGATGGGCACATTAGGGATGCCTATCTGCCAACAACGAGGCCAGATGATGAACCAAGTGTTGCCTTTGTTTTGGAATTAATTTAAAAGTAAATGTCTCATGGTAAGTTGTTATACGTTGTTTCCTATGACACGCACTGTAGATAGGCATCATAGGCTGTTAACATTGGGAAGCAGTGGCTCATGAGGTAGAGTGGCCGTCTTGGATCCAGTAGTTTTGGTCCAATCCCCGGCTCCTCCTGGCCTCATGTGAACTGAGCAGGTTGATGTTCCCTTCACTGTCTTGTGTTTGAATGTGTACGTGAATGTACCATTTATAACGGCTCATAAGTTAACTGTGGTTATTTTGTCTTTTCCATGTGCTGTGGCCAGGAATCAACCAAAGGTGAGTTCAATCTAAAGTTGAATCAGCATGTTAAATTGAAAGTAGTTTGTTTGTTAGCATACAACCTCTTACTACAGTATGTACGGAGTACTACGGACTGAGTTATGGTACATCGTTGGTTGTGTGCTGTTTTTACATGTTTAACAATGTTTTTTTTATGTGTTGTCTTCAGGTTTTTGCTTACGACTACTGTTTTTGGTCTATGGATGAATCCCAAAAAGACAAGTATGCAGGTTAGTAGACTACATTCTTGCTAGTGTCAGCATTTTGTTTCCAACACGGCTTGAATCGGTACAATCGTGTGTGTTTGAAACACAAGCAACTCTGCCTGCTGTTGGGTTATTCATTAATGTTATCTGCAGGGCTATGTGTTTCCTGGTATTCAGAACATTGTATGGAGTTGAAACGACTTTGTGAGAGAGACCTGTGTTATTGTTTCGCACACCAAAATTTGCCGATTTACAAGCTCACAACGCATTCACATGTTGTGAGCCTTTCTATTTTATTTATATTTATTTAGTTTATGTATAAAATATTTATACATGTACAGTTTATTTGCCCAACTACACACTTATTATATTTGAAAGAAGTCTTTAGGAGTCTTTTCTGGACTGTGAAAATAGCTGTTTGTTTGTTTGTTGTGATTGACTCCCCTGGACCCTGATCCTGTACACTGAGAATAACGGCTGGCTGTAACCTTGTGAAATGTTTACGTGTTTGTTTTGTGATGCCCTTGTCTCTCCTTCCTGTTATGGGGGTTTGCTCTATATGCCACTAGGGGGCTTATGTCCTGCCTGTACCATACATTAGTTTGTTCATGTACTTCATGTGGCCTAATGGGCATTTCTGTTGTTTTTTGCAGGTCAAGATATTGTGTTCCAGTGCCTTGGAGAGAGTCTGCTGGACAATGCCTTCATGGGCTACAATGCCTGCATCTTTGCATATGGACAGACAGGTGACACATGCCCAGAAACATTGAGATTCAGATTCGTTTTTAGTAACGGAACTCTCCCTTGTGGGTGCTCTGTATTAGCCTGCTTCCAGACCAGAGACCCCGCCCACTCTCAGAGTGGACTCTTTCTCTGGTCTGGAGCTTAGTACATGAATCGGTTTTTATTTTCGGCTGTCCAATGAGCGCGCGGGGTGGGGGTGGGGGTGGGGTGGGTCTAACGAATATCCAATCCGCGCAGCAGTTGAAACGATTCAAACGAAGTTCACACACACAGAGGAAGGCACACACACACACACACACACGCACAAGCGCACTGATTTCACCAAGCTGTTTAATGTTGATTACAAGTTTTCTGGTCGCAGTTCTGTGTGGAAGCAGTCACTGGCACAGACAGAGACACACACACAATCACACACACACTCCCCGACGGTGCGTCGCGTCCACCGTGCGTCGCGATCACTCGCGCGCGGACACGCGCGTGCACGCTCGCAAAAAAGTCCCCCGTAAATCGCTCAGAATGGAGCACAGTTTCAGACTAAAGCGTGAGCTGAGTCTGAAATCAGGCTAGCTCTGTATCACAAAGAAGATTACTACATGTACAGTCATTGTACCTCAATTCTGGCTTTTGTTTAGGCTTAATTGTCTTTTGGTTCAATGTTGTCGGTTCCCATATCTGTATGTTTAAAATAATGGACAAAAGTCATCCTTAATACATTTTAGTTTGGCTTGCAGGCCTGGGAAGCAGTGTGATAGAAAATAATAATAATACAAATAAAATAAAAACACCATCTCATACTTCATTATGTAACATGTGTGGCCTTTATATCTCTGTGTTATCTTTAGTTCATTAGTTCTGTATGCTCACACAAACATGTAATAGTATGCTAATTACGGCTGCAACTATTATGTTCTTAAGTCATTAATAGTTCAATTCAATCAATATTGTTTTTATTTGTGCAATTAATTAAAATTACTTTTCCTTCTGAACTTGTAAATAGCACGTACAGTATGTGTACTTGATACATTACAAAACCGAGATCATTCTTTTAACTAAAAGTCAATTTGATACATTTTCTGTTTAGTGATGACTTAATAGACTAATCAATTAATCGTTTCCCTCCTAGTTCTAATATTCTGTAGGTTAACCTTGATTGATCCATGGTTGATGCTTTCTCCGTGTGGTTCTCCTCAGGTTCTGGTAAGTCCTACACTATGATGGGCTCGGTGGAGCAGCCTGGCCTGAGCCCTCGCCTGTGCAGCTCTCTGTTCAGCAGGATCCAGAAGGCGGTGGGGGAGGGGGAGGGCTTCACCGTGGAGGTGTCCTACATGGAGATCTACAACGAGAAGGTCCGAGACCTCCTCGATCCCAAAGGGTAAGTCATTTGGGAATCCGTCTTACTCAAGAGGCGTAATCTCAGAAAGAAATAGCGGGTGGTGTGGTGGAATTCAGATCAATCAATAATCAAGACAATCGAGACAAGACAATTATATTAGGTGGTGGTGTGGTCAAGTTTATGTGGCAAATAATAAGTTACCTAGCCCTTTTCTAAAATAGCTAAAATAAGGGATCTACAAGCTCTCAATGCGTCGCCAAGCGACAAGCTGGGAGCTTGTAGCTCCACCATTTTTGCTTGGGAGCGAAAATGTATACTTAGATGCATGACGCCAAAGGAGTGTATCAATCTGTTAATAAAATATGTAAATGAACCAGTGTGCGGTGCTTATTGGTAGCTGACCACATAATGACAACATCCCCTGTTCGATTCTGGCTGGAGAACTGTGTTGCTCGTCTTTTCCAACATCTCCTTCCATAGACACTCACTATGTACTGTATACAGCTGAGGTTCAGTGCAGGTTTGTTATACCTTGAAAATGGCTGCAGTTAGGAACACAACTCACCCCCTCGAGTTCATACTGAAATGCAACAAAGTTGAAATTGGTTTAATTGAGAATAGATTTAGTTGAGTAAAACATAAAGAATAAACCCATTCTGTCTCTCTCTCCCTCTCTCTCTCTCCCTCTCTCTCCCTCTTCCCTCCCTTCGTCCAGGAGTCGACAGGCTCTGAGAGTGAGAGAACACAAAGTATTCGGGCCATATGTTGATGGCCTGTCACGGCTAGCTGTGGCCAGCTATAAGGTATCAGTCTTATTTTGGAAGAATGCTACTGTACGATTTAATCTAAATATCCATAATAATAGCAATCAAGTTATGAGTTAAATAGTTTATATTCACTCGTTTTAATTGTTTGTTCTAATTCTTTTGTCCTCATTGGTGTTCTCTACTTTCTATGTAATGCCACATATCTCCACCAGGATATCGAGTCTCTGATGTCGGAGGGGAATAAGTCTCGGACCGTGGCCGCCACCAACATGAACGAAGAGAGCAGCAGATCCCATGCTGTGTTCAACATCATCCTCACACACACACTCACTGACATGCAGTCTGGGGTGAGAGACACACACACACACACATACATACATGCACATAGATAGATATTTTATTTGTATGGAAACGGTCTCTGGGGCACGATGGTGCAGTCAGTAGTGCTGTCGCCTCATAGCTAGAAGGTCCTGGGTTCGATTCCCGCCGGGGACGCTGTGGGAGCTGGGTTCGTGTTCTCCTCTGTGTCATCATAAAACATGCAGTAATCCTGGTCTCTATACTGCCTCCCCCTGGCCAGCCAGGGCGCCTGATGGCGGGGGAAATAACTGGTTGGAATAATGTGTTCCCTCCATGCACTATGTCCTACCGGGGAAACTACCCCTGTCAGGTGATAAGAAGCGGCCTGTACTGCTTTGAAGGAAGCATGAGCTCTCCCCAGGTTGGCAGAGGGAGAGTAGCGCCCAGGATTACAGTTTAGGCAATGGACAAAGTGATTTACACATTAAAACACGACAACATATGAGAATACAATAAAACATAGGTAGTAAACTCCATTAGATATAATAAAAAGCAAAGACATTTTCTTTGATTTTTTCTTTTTAGAAATTACTTAAAATAAGTTCACTACAGCTCTCTTTCAGAGCAAGAATAAAACTGATTAAGATGACTCATTTTATGAAGATGACTCATTTTATTATACACCAAGTATGTTGCCTTTAAAAGTCCCTCCAGCCCTTTCTTTTTTAACAAGTTAATCTACATATTCATATTGTGGAATTCTAAACAGCCAACAATCTGGAAACACAGTTTTGAAGAATGTGGAGAATCAAAAGTTAAATGAATAGAATGCTATAAATAGAATTGACGGGATACATTCCAAGCTGTATCAAGTCAGGTTTGTCTCAGGACAGTAAGTGTAGGTGTAAAACTAAGACTTGTGCACACTTGTGGTGATAACAAGCTATGCTCTTATTATGCTAGGTACTGTGTATAGACTTGCCAGCTCAGGAAAAGATCAGCTTCTTTTTCTTCATTCTTTTTAATCCTTTTATCCTTTAACTATTGAAAAATAGCAGATATACAATCTCACTGAGTGCTGCGCTGCGAGCTTGTAGATCTGTTGTTTTTGAAAAATCATGACAATTTGAGCGGGGACTGCCCCATATGTCGAATTCCCATTGGGTCAAACAGCGTCAGCAGGTTAGATAATCACCCGCGTCGTCAGGTTAGATACTCACCAGCGTCGGCAGGTTAGATAATCACCCGCGCTGTTTAGGCATAGTTTTACTGAGGTTAGGGTTAAGGTTAGGTTTTGGTGGTCGGACCAAAGGGTGTTCGACCTAATGACATGTTACCAATTTGAGCGATTCTTTAAATATATTGACCCGATTCTATAAATGTCTCCTAAATCCTAACAGGTTTCTGAAAAACGCATGTTTCTATGTCAGTGGTGCTCAAACCTTTTCATGTCAAGGACCTCCAAAATGATATGTATTTGGCCACGGACTCCCATATTTACAAATGTTTGCTTTAGAAATACATATATTCAAAGATATGCACACATTTTCACGACTTTTCAAAAATAGAAGATCTACAAGCTTGCAGCGTGGCACTCGGTGCTGCGCAGTGAGCTTGTATATCTGCTATTTTTCTAGCTAAAGTATAAAATAATTCCAGGTCTTAATAAAGAATGAACATTGTGTATCATGAATGTGTGCTCTTGTGTGTGTGTTGCTACAGACAAGTGGAGAGAAGGTGAGCAAGCTGAGTCTAGTGGACCTGGCAGGCAGCGAGAGAGCCAATAAGACTGGAGCAGCAGGAGAGAGGCTGAAGGAAGGCAGCAACATCAATAAGTAAGTATGAATTACAACGTCATCATTATTGTTATTTTTCATTGTCGTTTTGTATTACCCGAGTCTCGATGTTGTGGCTGAGTCAAACTGCGTAGTTGCAAAAATGTGTTGTTTCCTATCAGGGTTACATGATTGAGAATGGAGCAGTGAACTTCTTATGGGTGATTTATACAGTACTTGCGGCCTGTACCAAAAATAGCACATCTTCAATCTCACAGTGCGTCACTCTGCTGCATCATAGTTTATAGTTTCCGGTAGGGCTGGAGCTCGAAACAAGGGTAGCCCCATAACCCGATAACAGATTTATTGAGTACCCGGTATCAATAATCAAGCTTGTTATTGAGCATAGCGGCCCATGATGTCATGTTTAAACAATCGAGACAAGAGGCGATCAAGAAATTATTACAGTACTAACATAATATAAAGCCATTTAACACTTATTGCACACTAATGAATGATTGTTTTGATGATTCTATCACCATTCTATTAGGGGTGTGTATCCATCCCCTACAAGGCGATTCGATACGTATCCGATACATGGGCTAACGATTCGATTCGGAAACGATACGGCTTACATACAGAACGATTCGATACGATTCGATTTGGTGCAATTTCGATACGATTTCGATTTTGTGGAATTTGATTCGATTCGATCCGATTCTATTCGATTCGATACGATTCGATGCGATACGGTGTGATCTGATACTTACGTTTAATGAAACATACATTTTCCATTTTTAATTAAGAAACTTGATCTATAAAGTAGCATGGCTGACCTTCAAATAATGGATATCTCATAAAAGACCAAGGAATAACAGAAAATTGTAAAGAAAGATGGATGACAAATCATTTTAGTATCATGTCATTGTTGTGTTCATTCTAAATAGACACAGACATGTAGATACAAAAAATAATTAATGTAAACTACAAAGCCTACTGACATGGTTTGAAAATCTGTCTCACACACCCATTTCTAAGAGCTTCACTTTAGCAGTTACAGTTGGTCAGGTGGAGAAATATAAAACAAACACACAAAAGGCCTGGCCCTTCAGGCTTCAGTACAGTGCAATAATTGTACTTTGCAAAGCTGCTATAATAACACTGAAAAACTAAAATACATCCTCACCAATGCCACAGATCAGATCAATCCTCAGCAATGCCACAGATCAGATCACCAAATAAAACTAGTAAAAGAGCCTGCTGTTATTCAGTCAATAAGATCATTTCGAAGAGATCCACTTTACAACAGTAACAACAGCAGTATAAAGTAAGTGCAACATTTGAAGTCTGGCACACATCATGTCTACTTGTTATCGTATGGCTCTACTGCAGTAGTTCTAAAAAAAATCAAAAATCAATGTCAAGGACCCCCAGTTTGACATATGGATCAGGCTCTTGTCTTAAGTTTAAATGGAACCAAATGGACCCATTAGGGTCCATTTGGTTCCATTTGTACACTCCATTGAGTTACACATACCCAAGGGTTCATTAGGGTCCATTTGGTTCCATTTGTACACTCCCCTGCTGAGTTACACATACCCAAGGGTCCATTTGGTTCCTATCATTTTGCCGAGGACCCCCTAGAACTCCCTCAAGGACCCTTGGGGGTCCCCGGACCCCACTTTGAAAACCAATACTCTATAGTCGCCCTTTGCAATAAAAGCTGATGCTGTGATTATTACCTTTGCTGTCGACAAGCGCGGGGACTTCTGATGGTTCTACTGGGAAAAGTGTTATCCAATCCATTACTGTCGCATTCTTATAAAATCCAAACTTGCGTTTCTCCACTGGAATAACCCATAGTGAATAGTGATGGAACTAGTCTACCACGTTGTTGGTTTGTTTACAAGTCGCTGTGTGTCGCACATGCGAGCGTCATACACGCACCAGTGTGCTATGTCGGAAGTAGCAGATCTATAAGTTTACAACCCATCCACATACAACACCCTGTGGGCTTGTAGATCTGCGGCTTCCCGCAGGACAGTGACTGCAGTACGCGGAAACCCAGCTCTAGCGGAGGACAGAGCAGCAGGCAGCTTTTTCTTTTTTTTCTTTCCATTGCACTGCAGCACTGACTGCTAGCAGCGCTCACTTTTGAAGTAATGATTTGTAACAGTAAACGATGAGTAAGTAAGTTCAGAATTTCACAGCAGGTTAATTATTTAATGCTAAAATCCGATTAATCCGATTAATAACTTTAGGACCGATACATCGACCGATACGGCCGCGATTTGGACCGATCCGGGTAAACGCGCATCGATGCGGCCGTATCGCTAGTGTTGAAACCGATAATCGATTCATATCGATTTTTTCCCCCACCCTTACATTCTATGCTTTATTGTTGCTACAATTCCTGGAAATTCATTGGTTGAAATGTGTGGGAACCCTGATAAATAAAAAAGGCCCAAGATGAACTGCTTGCAAGCAGGGAGGAAAAAATCCCATTTCATTCTATCCCTCTCTTCCCCTTTCCTTCCTTCCCTCTCTCTTTCTGTGCTCTCCTCCCTGCAGATCTCTGAGCACCCTGGGTCTGGTTATCTCTGCGTTGGCAGAGCAGGGAGCCGGGAAGAACAAAAGCAAGTTTGTTCCCTATCGAGACTCTGTTCTCACCTGGCTACTTAAGGTACACACACACACACACAGACACACACACAATCGCGATTACCGTAAATCACCAATTAGTAGCCCGGGCGTTTATTTCGCAAAATGGGGTCGGACCCCGGGCGCTTAACTCATCTGGTGCCGATCCCGAACTAGTTCGGCTTTATTTCAATCCAATACAATTTTTTTTTATTAATTCACTTACCCCGAGCTGCTTGTAGAGTCGTGGGTGGTCCTGGCTCGCTAGCCGCTAGCCAGCTAGCCGTTCTACTCTGTCCGACGATATATTCCATTAAAAATGGTTTAAAATACATTTTTGAGCTCCCCAATGTTCACCCGATGTTTGGCGCCGCTTCCAATGAGTATACGAGTGTGCCGATCCCGAAGTAGTTCGGCTTTATTTAATTAAATGAATAAAATGATAAGAGGCCTTCTGAAGCCTGGCTTGATTTTTGTAGCTACTAGCCGAAAGCTAACAACGTCCCAGCCGGCCGTAATTTGCGAACGCAATCGCCAATCTCCGCCTAATCCAATGAAAGACCGCATCTTTAAAGGCTTATATCTCTTTTTTGTGTTTTAGGAAAGCGGCGCGAGGTTTATTTACGGCGAAATCACCCAAAAATGATCTTTTAGATGACAAAATGGGAATAGCCATTCTGTTAGCATCTTCATCCGGGACATTTCCATGCCGTGCATGAACGTGAGCACGTCAGGTCCTGGAAGCTGAAGTCCTGGAAGCTAAAGCGCTCGCCTATGAGAGATGCGCTGGCATTCTTTGGCCCCTAGAGGGCGCTGGCACTCAAAGAGTTAAAAGGGACCAGGCGGCTATTGGTAACAGGCTGTTATTTATATTGGCACTGGCCAGCACTGGGCCATTATTTGGTTATTTTTTCTTTCTCAAACTATATAATAGGTGTAATAATCAAAATGTTATAATAAATGTTATATAATTATTATTATTATTATTGTAATACGGTAATTGTTATGAACACCCAGAAAATAGCACATTGCGATCTATTAGACCAAACCTCATTTAAAAAATATCAAGAGTGTATGAAAGCCTTTTAAAAATATATAGGTCTATATACTATATTTATACTAAGGGAATCTTTCTCCAAAATAATCAATTACCGCATGCCAGCAAAGACGCATCTAGTTAACGACCCAATTAGCGCAGAAGTCCTGCAGCTGCGGTGCTCAGACTGGACTCGCTGACGTGACCACTGAACAGCTCTGACATTAAAATATTATGGTATTGCATTATTATTAAGCCTTCTGCATTCCCCTTGAACCTCAAAATAATGGATTACTTCTTCAAAATGCGGACTGAAGAGGCAGCAGCAACAGTAGGCCTAGGTAATGATTTATTCTGATCCAGCTGGTCTTTATTGCCACTGGCCAGTCTTTCTCCATCACAATGTTTTGCCATTAAAGTAGGCCTACTCACGCAAACTTTGCATTGTAGCAACGTTTTAGACAGTAATGAATGATGGTCAGTGCGCACTGCTCAGAGAGCAGCTCCTTTTCTTTTTTTCCTCTCTCTTTTTTTGGTGTCCTTTGGCAATCTGTTCCCCGACGCACAGACAGTGCGTCCTCCTGTGCGTCATGGTAGCGCACCGCACTGTGTTGGGGTCTTGGGGACCATATACATTTGGCTTAGAAGTGTCTGTCCACAGGGCTGTGAACTTGTAGATTTGCTGTTTTCGGCGCACTACCGTCATGCAACATATGACCCGTAGCAGCGAGTGAGCGAGTGCGGTGCGTTGCAACGTGCTGTCAGTCACAGCACTGCTGTGAGCTTGTAGATTTGCTGTTTTCAGCGCACCACTGCCATGCAACATAAATGACCAGTTAAGTTAATTAAATAGCAAATAATACCAAACAACCAAACAAATAATAGCCCGGGCTCTTACATAAAACCTAATAAGGATAATATTAATTGCAAATAACGGCCCAGGCGCTTATACAAACCATGCGCTTATTTGAAACAGGCGTTTATTGCGCAAAATGGGGTCAGACCCCGGGCGGATATATGGGACCCGGCGGCAGTTTGCCACCGGGCGATTAATTGGGGATTTACGGTATTTAACATAATCAAAATTATTTTGTCACAATCTTCATAATCGTTTCCATGTTGAAAAATGTTCATATATTTTCAAACGTTATCAAAACTAGTGTAAATAGCAGATCTCCAAGCTCACAACGCGTCGCTAGATCGGCTAGCTTGTAGATCGGCTATTTCCACTATCAATGTTATTTTTTAAGTATAAAGTTGTCAAATACGTCAGTAATTTCTTTGTATATTTAGGTTATGTGTCATTTCTGCCATGTGCAACTTCAAAGCCTGAAAACCAAACAGAAATGTAATTGTCAACGACAAAAACACAATGAAATCGTTAATCGCAATTATTTGAGTGACTATTAATCGTTGTCATAATTGTGACAGCCAGTAATCCAGTGATGAGAGCTTTTGGTTTACAATTTAGGCGTTTAGCAGACACTCTTATTCCAGAGCGACTTACAATAAGTAAGGTAATACATCAATACAATAAGCAAGCTAATACATCAATACATCAACATCAGTACATCAAATACATAGAAATATCAATCTAGAAAAAACGCAGGTAGACCGAGCACCTAATCAATAACAAGCTTTATTGTGACCGAAGGTCGCAGTTTACTAAGAGAAACGTCATAGCTTGTCCGTGTCCGTCCGTCTGGACGTGCAGACGTGTGTACACGTTTTTACGGTCTATGGGTTTGCCGCTCTGACATCATTCTCTGATGTCACTGTGATGTCAGGGGAACCACTCTACCAGAATGAATTTGCCGCTCTGACATCACGCTCTGGCTTCACTGTGATGTCACACTAACAGAATCCTTTTTGTGCTCAAGATCCCTGTGATGCCAGGGGGAACAAATCCCTTTATGCCCATATATGGAGATATGGAGATCGCTGTGATGCCAGGGGAACAAATCCCTTTTATGCCCTATATATGGAGATCCCTGATGTCCACATCACTGTGGTGTACCGCCCTGAAGTGTCTTAGTAGTATAAACTAAAACAAAAAAATGCTATCTCTTCCTCGTCCGTTCAGGACAGCCTGGGAGGGAACAGTCGCACGGTCATGGTTGCAGCGGTGAGCCCTGCGGCGGACAACTACGACGAGACCCTGTCCACGCTGCGCTACGCCGACAGGGCCAAGAGCATCGTCAACCACGCCGTGGTGAACGAGGACCCCAACGCCAGGATCATCAGGGAGCTCCGAGAGGAGGTGGAGAAACTACGGGATCAGCTCACCGAGGCTGAGGTACCTGTGAAACTGACGATAAATAATATGGGGTGGAAGTGACTCGGGGACGGGTCTCCATTCCGACACATCCCCATTCCGATCACCAGGTTAGCATTCACCAGTGTCGGCAGGTTAGCTACTCACTAGGTTAGCATTCACCAGCGTCGGCAGGTAAGCTACTCACCAGGTTAGCATTCACCAGCGTCGGCAGTTTAGCTACTCACCGGTTAGCATTCACCCGCGTTCGTTTTACTGAGGTTAAGGTTTAGGTGGTCGGAATAGCGATGTTTCAGTGTGCCGATGTGTAACCCAGTGGCTCAAGGGTAGAGTGGCCGCCCCCAGAGTTGGTGTCGCATTGTCCTTGAGCAAGACTCTGAACCCCTAACTGCTCCCGATGTGCAGGTTGGTGCCTTGCATGGTATATAAAAAATATCCTTCACAGAGAAACGTATACAGACTCGCAATGTACTGTGGTGCTTCTAGGGCTGTTCTGTTTAAGGTACAGTACATGGGTAACAGAGTAAAATAACTTGGGGGCACTTTGGGACAACAACCTGGGGAGGTTACCCCCTCTAGGGGCAGTAACCGGTTCTGCACCGCCACCAACCAAATGAAGGTTGGATGGAGAATCCGAGATCTGCAATGTTAGACACCTTTTTTTTGTTTGTTTGTCCAATGTATGCCTTTTCACAAAGACTAGTGGTAAACATGTATTCCATATTGGTGGAATTACAGTTGATAAAACGTTCATGTTTGAATGTTTCATAAACTATCGGTGTGATTGTTCTCTCTCTCAGTCTATGAAGGCTCCTGAGTTGAAAGAACGGCTTGAAGAATCTGAGAAACTGATCCAGGAAATGACCGTCACCTGGGAGGACAAACTCAGGAAGACGGTGTCTGTCGCTCAGGTAACACAATGCACGCACGCACGCACGCACGCGCGCACACACACACACACACACACACACCATGCCATTGGTTCTCAAAACATTTAATTATCAAGGACCCCCATGACTGATTCATGCCATCAGAGAAAACAAAAAAGCATGTTTACTAGAGCAACTCCTTTCTATCGTTTTAGAGATTTTGATTATTTTAATTTCAGTGGCTGGGGGCATGCGTACAAGTGCCTAAATATGTATTTCTTAGACAGAAAAATTCCCAAGATGCACCGCAATCTTTCATGGGCAGATGTGACTTCTGGGGTTACTGTAAATAGAAATAAAGAAATTGCAGGATTTTTGTGTCTAAAAATACATATTTAGCCACTTGTACACATGCCCCCATGCGTACGGCCGTACGCATGCCCCCACGTTTTAGCACGGTAAACGCGATAAAACAATAGAACGAAGCAAATGAAAACATTTTAACACTCACTTTTTCTTTTCTCTAATTACAATCTAAAATATTATGAACCCTTGTTGTAAAAAAACAAAGTTGTCCTTTAAAAGTATACCCATAGTTTCAACTTCAGTCCTCAGCAGCTTGACAGTCAGTTTAAGCATTGATTGATTGATGTGTGGTGCACTGATGCAGGAGCGCCAGAAGCAGCTGGAGAGCCTGGGGATCTCTCTGCAGTCGTCTGGCATCAGGGTGGTCAACGACAAGTGCTTCCTGGTAAACCTGAACGCTGACCCCGCCCTCAACGAGCTGCTGGTCTACTATCTGAAGGTACTGCTGCCCCTAGAGCTGGCCCACATGACTGCAAATCAATATCATGATTATTTTACAGAGGCAGCGCCACAGATGACTTTCAAGTAACCCAGAGTCAAAACCAACAAAGGGTCAAACTCGTTCTTCTGCTATACCACCAAAATGTGGAAAGCCTTACCGAAGGCCATAAAGGAGTGTGGATCACTAGCATCCTTTAAAATTGCCCTGAAAAACCACTTACAGGCAGCAGCCGTTCGCAACTGGTAAAAAAAAAAAACCTAGCCCAGCCCTACCCTCCCCTGCCCCTTTTTTGTTCTTTAATTTTACTTTCTTTACATATCTACTGCATAGCACTGTGTTCTATTCGTCTGTCATTCAATGTTATATGAGATACTTAAATGGTTTCCTGGGGAAATAAGCTTAGTCTTTTCATGGATCTCCTTTTAGTAGACCTTGTACCAGTGAACTGTACCGTCATGAAACTGTACCTTTCCTATGCAAACTTCTAATAAAGTCTTCAATCAATCAATCAATTAAATGTTTGCCCTTTCTATTAATGAAGGATAATATAATTGTTAAATTGTGATATTAGCATTGAAAAAGCGATCCAGTTTGTGATGATTTCCTGTATGTACTGTATGTGTGTGTGTGCGTGCGTGCGTGTGTTTTACGTATGTGTGTGTATGTACGTGGGAACAGGAGCACACGCGCGTGGGCTCGGCCAACTCCCAGGACATCCAGCTGTGTGGGATGGCCATCCACGCTGAGCACTGTGTCATCGACTTCACGGACAACGGCGTGGTGCTCACTCCTCACCGCAACGCTCGGTACGACGGCGGCAGTTCAAGTTTAAAATATTAACACCCAAGAGTGCCCCCTATTCTGGGCATCATTTGATGAGAATAGCAAATCGTTGCTGTCGGGCATCTACATACCGTAAATCACCAATTAGTAGCCCGGGCGTTTATTTCGCAAAATGGGGTCGGACCCCGGGCGCTTAAAAGGGACCAGGCGGCTATTGGTAACAGGCTTTTATTTATTTTGGCACTGGCCAGCACTGGGCCATTATTTGGTAAATTTTTCTTTCTCAAACTATATAATAGTAATAATAATCTAAATGTTATAATAAATGTTATAATAATAATTATTATTATTATAATTGTTATGAACACCCAGAAAATAGCACATTGCGATCTATTAGACCAAACCTCATTTAAAAAATATCAAGAGTGTATGAAAGCCTTTTAAAAATATATATATACTATATTTATACTAAGGGAATCTTTCTCCAAAATAATCTATTACCGCATGCCAGCAAAGACGCATCTAGGTCAAGTTCAAAGAGTCAACGACCCAATTAGCGCAGAAGTCCTAGCAGCTGGTGCTGGACTGGACTCGCTGACATGACCACTGAACAGCTCCATCCTCACATTAAACCATTATGGTATTGCATTATGATTAAGCTTTCTGCATTCCCCTTGCACCTCAAAATAATGGATTACTTCTTCAAAATGCGGACTGGATAACAAGAGGCAGCAACAGTAGGTAATGAGTCATTCTGAAACCAGCTGGTCTTTATATTGGCCAGTCTTTCTCCATCACAACGTTTAAAGTAGCCTATACTCACGCAAACTTTGCATTGTAGCAACGTTTTAGACAGTAATGAATGATGGTCAGTACGCAGAGAGCAGCAGACTCCTTTTCTTTTTTTCCTCTCTCTTTTTTTGGTGTCCTTTACAATCTGTTCCCCGACGCACAGTGCGTCCTGCGCGTCATGGGAGCGCAGCACTGGGCTGGGCACCATATATAGCCTACATTTGGCTTAGAAGTGTCTGTCCACAGGGCTGTGAGCTTGTAGATTTGCTGTTTTCGGCGCACTCCACCGTGACCGTCATGCAACATATGACCCGTAGCAACGCACAGCGAGTGCGGTGCGTTGCAACGTGCTGTCACAGCACTGCTGTGAGCTTGTAGATTTGCTGTTTTCAGCGCACCACTGCCATGCAACATAAATGACCAGTTAAGTTAAATAAATAGCAAATAATACCAAACAACCAAACAAATAATAGCCCGGGCTCTTACATAAAACATAATAAGGATAATATTAATTGCAAATAACGGCCCAGGCGCTTATACGAACCTTGCGCTTATTTGAAACAGGCGTTTATTGCGCAAAATGGGGTCAGACCCCGGGCGGATATATGGGACGATTAATTGGTGATTTACGGTATGTTAACTTTTTGTGTTTTTTCCTAAATGAACACCCTACTTAAACATACTACAGTAGTGTCGCACAAAAGTAGCAAAAGTAGCAAATCCACAAGCTCGTAACACAACACTTTGCGTTGCACCGTGTTTTGAGCTTGTCGATTTGCAATTTTTTATACTTTTGAAGAGAATAAATTAAGTAACTGTAAAGTAACAGTTTTGGACAGGTTCCCACCCGACAGCGATGATATAAAGGAGGGGATCAAGTATAAAGCCCTCTGCGACAACTTTGGATGTCAAGTAAATATATAGGGTTTTATGTGTTTAAGTGGTGGTTCTAACAATAATATTTACAAAACCACAGCTATTCATAAATAATTTGTATCCAACCATTGATAGACAAGCAATTAATGATCTTTGCACATTAATGAATAAGCAAATGTCACTCTTATCACCTGTTAGCTTGCGTCTTCACAAGCTGCTGTGTTTGTCGCCCCCTGCAGGACATGTGTGAACGGTGCTGCAGTCATCAGCCCAGTGCAGCTCCAGCACGGAGACAGAATACTGTGGGGAAACAACCACTTCTTCAGGTCTGTTTCACACACACACACACACACACACACACACACACACACACACACACACACACACACACACACACACACACAGTAGTTCTCAAGGTCTCCCCTTAACTCTCACAGTATACAAATGAAACCAAATGGACCCGTTTTAAGGGTCCATTTGGTTTCATTTGTATGCTGTCAGAGTTACATACTTGAAAGGGTCAATAGACCTCCCAAAAGGAACCCAGAGAGCCCATGGACCCCACTCTTTGAGGACCACTGGTCTAAATGGTCTGTTACTCCTTTTTCTTTTAGTTTTTATTACCTTGTAGTGGTTGTACTGTAACTTGAAACTTGAAAAATAACCATAAAACCAACATGAAAAAGAAACGCGATAAGATCGTGTATCGTGATACAGCTTGGAAAAATATTGTGATATTGTATTTTTCCATATCGCCCACATGTCGCTTTCTTTAACGTTTTATCTCACACATACACACATACACTGCACATAACCACAACCAACACACACACACACACACACACACACACACACACACACACACACACACACACACACACACACACACACACACACACACACACACAGGATCAACCTGCCGAAGCACATGGCCCACACGGAGGAGGAGAACGGAGGTGGAACGGCAAAGGGCAGTCTGAGCTGTGACAGACTGGAGGTGGAGCTGGACGGCTCCAGCGACGTGTCCAGCGAGGTCAGCTTCAGTTACGAGTTCGCCCAGACGGAGGTGATGATGAAAGGCATGGGAAACGACGGTGAGTCGATGGGGACGGAAGAATGGTTGCTCGACGATGGTCCGCGGGACATAGTTTGCGAACCAACTCAAACAAGTCATAACGTGGTGTTCCTTGACAAATGCCACACTACACCAAGTGGTTCTCAACAACTTGTGTATAGAGGGTATATGCACATTTCTAAAGTGACAATTTAAGGACTTTTTAAGAATTCTAAAATGACAAATTAAACATTAGCCAAATTGAAATTAGAACTGTGTTATACAAAATGTAATGCCTCAACTCTTAGTGCTCAAGTTAAAATATGATTATTTTGGAGTTTGTGGCCTGAAAAGTTTGAGATCCACTGCACTACACAAGAAAAACTGAGAGGACGTTTCCCCTGTGTGTGGTGACGGTCTCTGTACTCATTTGTATGTTTTCTCAAAACTGAAAATACTTTCCTTTCCATTCCCCACCTCCACTCACTGCCTCCCTCTCCCTTCTCTCTCGTCTCCCTCCTTCCGTCCCCTTCCTCTCTCTCCCACCCACTTTCTCCTCTCCCTCTCTCTCCTCCCTCTGCTGTCTCTCTCTCCTCTCCTCTCTTCATTCGTTTCTCTTGCTGTGTGTCTCTCTCTCCCTTCGTCCAGACCCCATGCAGTGTGTGCTGCAGACGTTGGAGCGGCAGCACGAGGAGGAGAAGCGCTGTGCGCTGGAGCGCCAGCGGCAGATGTACGAACGTGAGCTGCAGCAGCTGCGCAGTCGGCTGCATCCAGACCAACCCCCCTCCCCCTTCAACATCCTGGACGCTGTGGGGCCGCCGGGGGCCTCCGGGAACGCGGGGCCCTCCCCCTCTGCATCGTCACCGGTCGCCCACAACCGCATGCGGCGCTGGAGCGAGGACCGGTGAGTCGGACATGGAAACCTTCAGTCCTAACTCTGCTTTACACTCTGTTCAACTGTTCATCTTACCTTCGTCATATTGGGAAACATTAAAGGTGATACACCATGAAAATTCACTTTTCCTATTTTAAAACCTTTTTTTGGGGTCCCACTAGCACCTTCTATCCTCACAAAGTCCCATTTCAGACGGTTGTGTCTTTCTCTGGTTTTGGGAAGGTGGAGGTTAAAAGCATCCCACGGGTTCTCAAAACGGGTTATTTTTTTCAAAAAGATTTTCTTTTTTTCAAAAAACTTTTTTTTTTCCAAAAGATTTTTTTTTGAGGGGGGGGGGGGCGCAGTTCAGGCCAAAGGTGGTACCGCAGCTGAAAATGCTCTGAGAGCCATTCAAAAATGAGAGGCTCTCTATTCAGGAGTGGTAATTTAGCCTCTTGAACCTTTTGAAAAACGTTTTTGGGACATAAACAATATGACATAAATACTTTTTAAATGCATGGTGTATCACCTTTAAAGGGGTACTTTACTCGGATATCAGAATATGTTTACTTGTTGTGTTGAGTATTACCTGTATACAGCATATTAAAAAAATTACACCAGAATATGTTTACTTGTGTTGAGTATTATACAGCATATCAAAAAAATTACACCAAGTGTGAAGTGAGTAGTGCTATTTATGAGTTAATTTCATTAATTGTCCCGCTGGCCAAAACGGCGTGTCCTGTGAAGCTTGGCCGGACAAAGACTTTTGCACTGCTCCAAAAAGTTGTTTAAACACATTAATCCCTATTAAAAAAATACAGAATTCTTAAAGAAATTGCCAAAATAAGAATCTACAAGCTCACAATCCGTTGCAATGTGTGAGCATGTAGATTGGCTATTTCCTCTATTTATCATACAACAGTGTATTAACATTTGTGCCTCCCTTGAGCAAATGGTGGATGTCACTTGAGTTTCTTTGATATTTCTACCACTCGCCCCAGAGGTGCAGAACTTTAAATTACTTTTTTCACATGCTGTGTTATACTCCATATGAGTAAAATCAGGTACATGGTTAGTAGATTGGTTAGCAGTAGAAGAGTTATTAGTTTGACTGACAGACTTTGTGTGTGTGTGTTCTTCTGACTGGTACAGAGAGGCGATGATTACACGCAGCCTTCGGCGTCTGAGGGAGCAGATCGTGCGGACCAACCTGTTGGTGCAGGAGGCCGGCTTCATCGCCGAAGAACTCAACAAGAGAACAGAGTACCGGGTCACTCTGCAGATACCAGCCACCAACCTGGATGCCAACAAGAAGGTACTGGAAGCTGTCTTTCTGTCTCTGTCACTGTATCTCTCTGTCTGTCTCTCTTTCTCTCTCTCTCTCTTTCTGTTATTGTATATTGTATATTATTTGCGCATGCAAGTATTTATGCATTTGTAATTCGTATTCCAGAGACCTCAGACAGTTTCTCTTAATCAGGTCAGTAGCAGATCACTAACACACTGCCACATTCAGTGGAAGCTCTTGAGAATCATGAATTACCTGTGCCAGTGATTCTCAAACTTTGACAGTATACAAATGGAACCAAATGGACCCGTTAGGTCCCTGAAATCCACTTTGAGAACCACTGACTTACGCTGTTTATGATGCTTTCTCTATACATCCTCCCCTCTTTTTCCTCTCTTTGAGCAACATGTGTGTTTGATGCGTCATGTTTACTGTATATTAATTTTCACCAAGTTATTATAGTCAAAATAATACGAGTATACAGTAAATCAGGCTTAAGTGACTAAAAGGTGTGTTTCTTCATTGTGCATTCTCTCTCTTCTCTCCCCTTCTTCCTTTAATATCGTGACCCAGTTCCCTAAGGTGCTTTTCATGCAAACATGAATGTCCTCCTGATGCGGTTCAGTGATTGGTATTTCCTGTTCCACCCTTTATCACATCTTTTTTTTTAATTCCCCCATATTCTCTCTCAATCTCTCTCTCTCTCTCTCTCTCTCTCTCTCTCTCTCTCTCTCTCTCTCTCTCTCTCTCTCTCTCTCTCTCTCTCTCTCTTTCTCTCTCTCTCTCTCATACTCACCCTCCATTTCTCTCTGTCTCTTTCTCTGGCTGCGTGGTATTCCTAAATGGCTTTTGATGATTATAAAGATCAGGATCAGACACCCAACTGAACTCACCCATGTTTTCCTGGGCAGGATGTACACAACCACATGTCTCCTCTGATACGCCAGCCGCTTATATACCAGTGAGGAGTCTCATTGGTGAAAGTGTGAATGTTCGCGTTATCCTCCCCAGATCCCCTCCCTGCTGAGCAGGTGCCCTGACCGACCAGCAGGGGTCTCTAGTTGCCCGTCAATGAATCCTTTGTGAACAACAAATGTTTTTGTTGTGTCTGGTTAAGCCAAAGATAGTAGCAGTATAGTGTCTGACCTCTCCGATACTCAGATGCCTCCTCTATCTCTCTGTATATTTTGAGTTTTGAGAAAATATATCTGAAACAGTATTAGGGGACAAACTATATATATTCAGATCTTTTTGTTGAAACTTGCATGTGGAATGTGACGTTTGACATCAGTCAACTAACGTGGACATCCTGCATGTAAACTAAACTCACTGGTCTCTGTCCCCCTCTCTCTCTCTCTCTCGCTCTCTCTCTCTCTCTCTCTCTCTCTGTGTCCATAGCGTGATGTGGTGCTGAGTGAGCCAGCGGTGCAGGTGCGTCGTAAGGGTAAAGGGAAGCAGATCTGGGCTCTGGAGAAGATGGAGAACAGGCTGGTGGACATGAAGGAACTCTACCAGGAGTGGAAGGACTTTGATGAAGACAACCCTGTGAGTGAAGCAAGAAGCAGCAGTCGTTAATATAATTAATTTAATGTACATCTAGTACCTAGTTCAAGGTGCCTTGAACTCTATTTTACTAGAGTTTTAAGGCTAGTTGCCTATTCAACAACTTCAGTTAGAAACAATGTGTTTAATTGCGACCGTAGGTCGCATTTACTACCAAAACCTCCCCGGGCTGTCTGTCTGTCTGTCTGTCTGTCAGTGAGTCCGTCACACTTTTGCCCTGCTCATATCTCCACAACCGTTGCCCCCATCCATGCCAAATTTTGCACACACACTCCTTGACTGCCAAACTACAACCTCCAAGGACCCCCGGAGCCCCAGGGACCCCCAGGTCCCTGGGGGACCCCCAGATGTAAAAAATGAACAAATGTGCAAAAATGACCAAATGACCACCCCAACGGGGCTGCTCACGGGGATTTCCCGGGGACCACCGACTCCTGGTGCTCCAGAACGGATGCAAAAGTGGTGGCGCCCCCAGTGGAGGACCCCCTGCCACTGCAGCGCACATAAAATGCCGTAACTCCGGCTAGGAGCGTCCGGGAGAGCCGGGGCCGGTACCTATTCGTCCGCCAAGGCAACGCGGAGACCCCACCCCTCATTTCTCACATGGCCCTATTCTAGCGCCACCTTCAGGCCGATTTTTAAAACACATTTTTGGACACTGCTCCTACAGTTTTTGCCCTAAAATCACGAATATCACTACACAGCATGTCTACACTCATGTCATCAACATGGATCAGGAAGATTTTGGAAAAACAAATTTTTGCCCTATTTGTGGAGATAAGCCACCTACGGTCGCTTATCTCCCGATTAGGGAGTCTTACTGGTTATGCATGTGTATGCATGCATGTAGTAGAGGTCAGAAGGTGATACTGTATTTGAACTCCATTTAGGTTTAGACTTATAAGGGAGAGGGGTGGGACATGGAAAGGATGACCCTAGATGGCAAAAAACAAGTCATACATTTACTGATATTTTCATCTTTGAGTGGAGAGATTTCAGTTGTGTGTTTGCCTTGCATCCGCTGGAGGATGGTCTCATTGAACACTGTTCTAAATTCAAGCAACAGCATTATGATGGTGGTGTTCTCTGCCATGCCAGGTGATGCGTTCCTACTTCAAGCGTGCCGACCCGTTCTTTGACGAGCAGGAGAACCACAGTCTGATCGGCGTGGCCAACGTCTTCCTGGCGTGTCTGTTCCATGATGTCAAGCTGCAGTATGCTGTTCCCATTATCAACCAGAAGGGGGAGGTATACTGCAAACTGTCATTTCTTCATTATAGTTTGGTTCCTAGAAGCCCGTCTTTATCCTGAAACATGCTTGAATGTTAGCAAATTAAGTAAATAAGCTTGCTAGTCAGTAATCCTTTCTACAAGTGCCTCGTTGCATTTAAGGCAGTGAATGTGTTAAGAAAGTGCTATACAAATAATTTGTATTATATACTGTATTTGCTGGGTGCATCTCTCCATTCCGACATGTCTCCTTTCCGACAGACACTAACCCTATCTCTTACCCTAACCCCAACCTTAACCTCTATGGAAGTGTTGCCACTCCGACAATAAGAAGTCACTGTCGGAGTGGCGACATGTCGGAATGGAGAGAGCCCCCCGTATTTGCTAAATAGTGTTGACAAAAGTGTGTGTGTGTGTGTGTGTGTGTGTGTGTGTGTGTGTGTGTGTGTGTGTGTGTGTGTGTGTGTGTGCGTGTGCGCGTGCGTGTGTGCGTCAGGTGGCAGGTCGTCTGCATGTGGAGGTGTGGCGTGGCACAGAGGAGGAGTTGGGATCGCAGCAGGAGAGCAGCATGGACGGAGAGACCAACGACAGGAAACTGCACTGCGTGGTAAGAAACCAATCCATGACATCCATCCACTCACCGGTCTCCGCTGGAAACCACTTTAAACAGTTTAACCATTATTTTATGCTTTAGCTATTAATAAAAATAGCAGATATACAAGCTCACAGCGTGGCACCGACCTGATTCCATAAATATCATTTATATAAGAAAATATCAAAAAAAAAAAAACATTTCATGTCAAGGACCCCCAAAGATTATAGTTATTTGGTCACGTATCTCAAAACATATTGTTCCAGGAACCCCCAGAAGCAAAGATTTTAGTTACAAAAGTTTGGTTTGAAAAATATATATTTAAAGATGTACACATTTTCAAGATTTTTCAAAAAGTGCAGATCTACAAGCTTGCAGCGCGGCACCGAGTGCCGCGCTGTGAGCTTTTATATCTGCTATTTTTCAATAGCAAAAGCATAAAATAATGGTTAAGCGTTTTAACACGACACAGATGCGTTCCATATCTCAATAGGTTTAAAGTCCTTGTTTCTCCATCCCCGCTCAGGTGAAGATCCTCCAGGCCACCGGTCTTCCTCGCCACCTGTCCAACTTCGTCTTCTGCCAGTACCACTTCTGGGGCCAGGACGAGCCCGTGTTCATCGCCCCCGAGATGGAGCCCCCCAGTCCCACGTGCGACTCCAAAGACCCCAACTGCACCGTGGTCTTCGACAGCATCAAGGTACGTTAACCCATTTAGGCCTAGATTTATTGAATGCTTTAACCAGTGAAAAATAGCAGATATACAAGCTCACAGCTCAAATGTGTGCAAATCTTTGAATATACTGTATGTATTTTCAAAGCGAACGTTTGTAACTCAAATTTTGCTTCTGGGGGTCCCTGGAACTAAATATGTTGAATGGTGGTCCGTGGCCAAATAAATATCATTTTGGGGGTCCTTCACATGAAAAGGTTTGAGAACCACTGACATAGTAGTCTCTCAAGAACAGCCTAACTGAGCTCCAGTTAAGTGAAAAGGACCTTTTCTTTGACGATGGCTTGCCAGATTGCTGACATAGAAACATAGGTTTTTCAAAAAACCTTAGAAGGATTCAAAAGACACTTATAGAATCGGGTCAAAATTTAAATTTTCACGATTTTTCAAAAATAGCAGATCTACAAGCTTGCAGCGCGGCACTCGGTGCCGCGCTGTGAGCTTGTATATCTGCTATTTTTCAATAGTTAAAGCCTAAAATAATGTGTACCCGTTCTAAATGGGTTAAATATAAATGAACAACACCTTTCTTGATCATACTACAGTGTCACACAAAAGTTTAAAAAGTAGCAGATCTGCATGCTCTTCCTGAATAGTAACAGTTTTTGACATAATTATGAGGTTTCCCCCCGACAGAGATGATGTACTGTACTCAACCCACCCAAACACACAGCTACAAAACCCTTCATCGATACATTTGTGATCACACACCTTACCTCCACCCCAAGTAAGCCTTGCAGAGCTTAGGGATGGAGCCTTTCTGTAGAGTGAGGCAGGTTGATGTACAAGTACACACCATGGACATGACGCTAGTATGTCGCAGGGACTTACCCCCAATCCAACCCTTGATGCTGAGTGCCAAGCAGGGAGGGACTGAGTCTTTGGTATGACCCGGCCGGGGATCGAACTCCGACCTCCCAGGCTCAGGGCGGACACTGGAACCACAAGACCACTGAGCTGGTATCCTCCACCACATGATATCATTAGTATCTATTTTCCATTATTTCCTTTTCTCCATGTCCTCTCTATTCTTCCACCGGGATTCCTCACAGTTCTGTTGCTTTTTGTGTATTTCTGTTATATTATGTCTGCTATCTTTTTGAACTCTAAAAGATGGATATCCTTCCATTTGAAAGATTGTTTGATTGCCTCTGCCTTGGTGATTCATGTGAAACTCTTTAATTGGATGGCAACATCAGCTGTCTTGTCGGCATTTTGTTTTAATCTTTTTAGAACATTATAGTCTTCAAAATCTCAGGTACAAATGCATGAGGTAAATAGAGACAGTGTTCACATTTTATTATTAGCTATTTTAATTACATGGCTTATTACCAGCTACACCAGTCTTGTCATGTATGCGATCTGGATAAATGGTAAATGGTGCATTTATATAGCGCCTTTGTCCAAGGCGCTTTACAGAGATTCACCCATTCACACACATCGATGGCGGAGGAAACCATGCAAGGCACCAACCTGCTCATCGGAAGCTATTAGGGGTTCAGAGTCTTGCTCAAGGACACTTCGACAGCAACTCTGGGGGAGCCTGGGATCGAACTGGTAACCTTCCGGTTGCCAAGCAGCCACTCTACCCCTGAGCCACTGCCGCTTGGCTTTATTCATTTGGAGGCCAAAAGCTTTTAACTTGGGCTAAGATAACTTTGGGGATTCATTCTCTGGTCTTTGAACGTATTCTGTATTATTTTGTGTCCAGGAGTTATCCGTCAGTGCGTCTGAGGACTTTGTGGAGTTTCTATCTGAAGGGGCGGTGGCCATCGAGGTGTACGGCCACAAGCAGGCCAACCACCGCAGGAACCTGGCACTGTGGGACCTGGGAGTCATCCAGGCCAAGACCAGATCCCTCAGAGAGCGGTATGGAGGGGACTCGCTGAGACACACACACACACACACACAACACTAGGGATGTGACGATAAGCGATATTAGCGTTTATTTTGATAAAAAAACACTCGCGATAATCGTATCGTGAAGATTTAATTTATTGTGATATCGTCCTCCGTCATGCACTGGGGTCAGTTCAACTTTTACTTGCCGAGCTGCAAATCCGGGAACCACTTAAACCCTCATAAAACGTACTTATAATATACGTACTTGATACAGTATTTTCTTTGCAAATAGTCCGCCTCAGGATAATGGATCTTGATTATCGCGATATCGCAAATCTCTTTTCACAATAATCGTGATATGAAATGTTCATATCGTCCCATCCCTAACACACACACACACACACACACACCCAAATAAAGTGCCTTTACTTCTCGATTCAGACAGTGCTCATATACGTGATAGAACTTGGTTTTGTGCACGTGTGTGTAGGTGGAGTGAGGTGACTCGCAGGTTGGAGCTGTGGGTGCAGGTGATGGAGCTGAACGAATCAGGAGAGTTCATACCTGTAGAAGTACTTCCTGTGAAGGACGTAAGCACCGGTGGCATCTACCAGCTGAGACAGGTAGTGTACTGTACTCTACTGTACTCTCTGTGTGTGTGTGTGTGTGTGTGTGTGTGTGTGTGTGTGTGTGTGTGTGTGTGTGTGTGTGTGTGTGTGTGTGTGTGTGTGTGTGTGTGTGTGTGTGTGTGTGTGTGTGTGTGTGTGTGTGTGTGTGTGTGTGTGTGTGTGCGCGTGTGATCCATCTAAGCCAGTGGTTCCCAAACGTTTTAGCTTGTGACCCCAAAAGAGAAATTAGACATTCACCCGGGACCCAAACTAGATCTACAACGTGTCGCTTTGAGCAACGTTGACAGCTTGTAGATCGGCTATTTTCACTACTTCTTAATTATCATTATTTTATTAATGGCTTTTCTTAGATGTATGTATGTATATTTGTTTGTTTGTTTGTTTTAAAATGTAGAGAAGATCTTTTGAAATATAATGTTTATTTTTTGTAGGAAAATAAATTTAGATTTTTGCTCGAGTCGTGACCCGTAAAAATTGGTCCTCCGTTTTGGAAACAGTCATCTAATCCAACATCATTAAGGAAGGTTCAAGGTTCTTGTGTAACGGGTACATAAGAGTAATTATCAGTGTGGGGAAGAACTTTTAGATCCCATCCTCACCTCCAGGAATATCTTTGCTCCGTTGAGTGTGTTTGTGTTCCTCTGTTCCAGGGTCAGTCCCGGCGTGTTCAGGTGGAGGTGCGCTCGGTGCCAGACTCTGGCACCATGCCTCTCATCGCCGCCTCTGTTCTCTCCATGTCCATCGGAGATATCAAGATCCAACGCACACGACCCTCCAAAGGCAGCGAATCACAATGGGTGAGGGGACCATATAAGCTTTGTTCCAAATGGTTGGAGAAATGCTCCTGTCAGCTCCTGTCTGTTTGACTGTAACATGAATTCATTTGGTTATGTGTGTTGTATATTCCAGGGTGGAGATGAGGAAATGGACAGCTACCAAGTAAGTTAATTAACCATTGTTTGATTTAAATCCTCAAAATGTACCCTTTTCTTTGCTTTATCTTTGCCCTCATTTAGTATTTTGTATCCTGTGAATTGTCCATACGTACGTTTTTGCCTCCAGATTTTGGGCAATCCAAAAAGTATTGAATGCAAAATGAAATAGAAATATGTAAAATGCTGTTAAATTGTACAGTAACGGTGAAAGATAAAAAAGAAGATCATAAAATAAAATAAAAAAAGTAGGTTAGAAAGTGCCATGACCTAGTGGTCACAAGAAGAATACTGCTAACATTTATGGACAGACTACAGACAGATTACTATGACATAAATTATAATGAATGAAATTAAAGACTGAGAAAATGAACTGTCTGACTTCACTGTCTGTGTGTGTGTGTGTGTGTGTGTGTGTGTGTGTGTGTGTGTGTGTGTGTGTGTGTGTGTGTGTGTGTGTGTGTGTGTGTGTGTGTGTGTGTGTGTGTGTGTGTGTGTGTGTGTGTGTGCGTGTAGGAGATAGACTTGGAAAGGATGAGGGAGCAGTGGTTGGCCATTCTCACTAAGAGACAGGAGTACCTGGACCAACACCTTCAGAAGATCGTTTCCAAGCCAGGTACAACTGAGATGAAGGTCCCTCTGGCTATGTTAGTGATATTGATATAGATGGTATAAACCGTTTGGTAAAGGATCTATTCTTTATGATTTTTTATTAGTGAGTATTATTAGTGTGTTTGTCTACAGGGCAACCAGACTATAGTTCTTGTCCCACTTTATTATTATTATTTCATCTAGAGCAGTGGTTCTCAAACTTGGACATTTTAAGGTCTCCCCTTAACTTTGATACAAATGGAACCAAATGGACCCGCTAGGGTTCATTTGGTTCCATTTGTACGCTGTCAAAGTTACAGACTTGTAAGGGTCAATTTAGTCCCCCATAAAGGAACCTAGAGAGTCCTTGAAACCACTGTTCTAGAGAAACCCCAAAAGTCCATTGAGTTCAATGGAGGAGTGGTGCCCTGTTCTATTCGGTTCCTCTGGTTGGACAATATGACCGAATGTCGGGAACCGCCGAACAAAATCAGTCTTTGGCCGTCTTGAGTTGGTGTGGCTGAGATAATGGATTTGAGGATTGGTCAAGCTTCATGTGACATCAAAATATATAATATAAATATGCAACCACACTTGCAATTTCTCAGAATTGCAACTTTCTAGTTAAAATGTAAAGTTATTCCAAAAAATTCCAGCTGGAGCCACGTGTTTTATTCCCCTCTTTCCCTCTTACACACTAAAAGCAGTAACAACATAACTTTATTTTGTGTGTGCGTGTGCGTGTGTGCGTGCGTGCGTGCGTGCGCGTGTGTGCGTGCGTGCGTGTGTGTGTGTGTGTGTGTGTGTGTGTGTACAGATAAGTCAGAAGATGATGTTGAAAGGGAGTCTCAGTTGTTGGAATGCCGACTAACCCTGACTGAGGAACGCAATGCTGTCCAGGTCCCGTCAGCTGGCAGTGGAATCCCTGGAGCCCCTGCAGAGAGGTAGTGTGTACTGTATTTGTGCATGTAAATACTTTGGATAAAAGCACTATAAAAATGTATTTTTTTAAATATTTTGCATTCAATGACTCGCCCAGAACAAAGCGGTTAAGTGCATTGCTCAAGGGCAGCCATTGTCCCGACAACCAACATGATGTTGTGTATGTGTGATGTTCTGCTGAATGTTTCTGCAGGGTTCCTGTCTCTGGAATGGAAACACACATACCTGTCCTGTTCCTGGACCTCAGCGGTACGTTCTTATCAGTGTTGATTTCGTCGACTAAAAACTATGACGAAAAATGTTTGACTAAATATATTGACAATTTCATCAACAAAATAAAAACTAAACATTAAAACTAAAAACTAAAGACTAAAACATTAGGGAGAGACTAGTGGAGGAGAAAGTCATTTTATTTTTGGTTGCTCTCAGGTGTTGCTTGCTGAAAATAGCAGATCTACAAGCTCACAACGCGACACGTGAGCTTGTAGATCGGCTATTTTCAGCATGCAACCAAGTGTAAAATCAGTCATTACGATGCCATCAAGGCCTGCCAAAATACATTTAAGTTGACTAAATCAACTGTAGATAGTCAACTAAAATCTCATATTTAGTCGACAAAAATTAGACTACAACTAAAACTTTTCAGGAGACTAAATTATGACTAAAACTAAATGTGATTTTATTCAAAAGACTATGACTAAAACTAAATCAAAACTTGCTGTCAAAAACAACACTGGTTCTTATGTCTTGCAATCAATGCAGCTGTTATGATTATAAACAGGGTTTCCATGGTCATGAAATTCCTGGAAATATTTTGAAATTAGAAAAATATTTTTCCAGTACTGGAAAAGTTTTGGAATTGATCAAGGGTCCTGTAAGGTCATGGAAAGAAATAGCTATGCATTGTCTTTGGTTATTGATTTTGCTAAAACCTCTGAAATGACAAATTAAAAATTGTCCAAATTGTCAAATATTAGAGGCAGAAATTGTGAAAATAGCAGATCTACATGCTCACAACGCCTCGCAACGCGGCTATTTTCACAATAAAACCGTGTTATACAAAATTCCTCTACTCTTAGTGCTCGTCAGGGTCCCCAGTTAAAATATGATTATTTCGGGGGTCACGGCCTGAAAAGTTTGAGAACCATGGGCATACACTACCTGTCTATGGGCATTGCACATAGGGAGTAAGCGACCTGTTATTGAGCTGAATTATCTAACATATAATTTAGCGAATGTCTGTCTGTCTGTCTGAGTGAGTGAGTGAGTGTCTGTCTGAGTGAGTGTCTGTCACAGCGTTTCTCCTCAGTGGCTGGAGCAATTGATCTGAAATCGCATCACCAATAGCATATGAACACACCTGACATAACTGTGAAGCCCGTTTGTCACTTTCACAAATCGTTTAATTGATATTAATTTATTAGTGAATTAATTTTTCCCATTGACTTATAATGGGAATCGCAAAAACTCACATTCAATATTTTTTTTCTCGCAAACCATAGGGGCTACAGTTACAAAACTCTGAGAGGAGATTTATAATGATATCAAGGATTAAATAAAAAATAACTTTGTCAGTTGGCCTCATGGTGGCGCTATAACAGTCCACTTTACGTTTCGGCCTGTAACTCTTGAACCGTAGGTCGGAAAATTAAAATTCTTTTTTCCCTGGATTCCTTGGGTCAATACGCATCTCCCCATATAGGCCCCGCCCATTTGCGTCAGGATAGATTTTCCGCCATTTTGAATTTTCTCCAAAACACACTTTTTGCTCCTTTTCCTACATATTTTCTTCAAATGTCACGAAAATGGGTACACATGATCTCTGAACCCATGCAATGAACATAGTCAAGGGATATTTTGATAGTCCATACCGTTCGTTCGTAACGGGCTTCCAAAGTTAGCGGGAGGGGCCCGTTTTGCAAACAATAGCCATAAATCACAAACAAAACGTCGAGTCAACACTGAATTTCTGCCACAGGTTGCGGGTGGCTTACTCAACAAATCCCCAGAAGCATTTCCAATTCCACCCGTAGAGGGCGTCACAAACGCGCAAAACGTAACCGTTTCGTTCCAAAACGCGTTTTTCAGGCGGACCGACCCTCTCAAAAAGAAACACAGACTACTCTGCGGATGGTCTCACGGTCCAAACCGCTGCACACACACACACACACACACACACACACATAGCCATTAAACGAAACGGGTATTTCTTACATTGATGCTCCTACATATTATCATGCAAGTACCAGTTAAAGTTACTTTCCATCCCTCATATACCGTGTGCACAGTGCACATCCCATAACCCACACACTGCACATCATTTCGGAGCTCATATCTTTGAACGGGTAAGGACTAGTTGTTATATAGTCCTGGAAATCGGGTTAAATATTCTGGAAAAGTTTTGGAAATTAATTGGTAAAGATGTGTGGGAACCCTGTATAAAACAAAATAGAAAAATAACTCATGTCAAAATGTTGCATGTCATGCTCCTGTCCTTATCTTCTGCTATCACCTTCATTCACCAGCGGATGACTTCCAGGACAACCTCTCAGCCCCCCTGGCAGGGGGCTTGGACGCTCTGCTGGCTGAGGAAGACGAGGACGACTTCTTCGACCTTCACGTCGTCAAACACTACGACAATGAGGTGGGGAAAAGATAAGGAGAAAACAACATCACTGCTGATGTTAAACCTGGGCATGTGCAGTACGTGTGCAATATGTGCAGCATTCTGTATTGCATTGGGTATTGTTATAAATGATATTTTATTATATTTATATTTATTTAATATAATATTATAATGTATTTAATTATATGAGCACCGACATGTCTCTAATCTGGTGGATCTAATACGTTTGTTTGCGACCGTGGGTCGCATTTAGTATGAAAACCTTCAGATAATGTCCGTCCATGTGTCACCCCTCATGTCATGCTCCATATATGGCCAAGATCCCTGGTGTCATCAATATTAAGCCCATATCTGGGAATGCCCATATATGAACATATTGTGTCAGTCTGTGTTGTTTCAGCACGACCTCGCCCTTGGGCCGTATTACTGGTTAGAATTAAATAAACACCAGTACCAGGTACTAGGGCATTCATGAATAGTGATTTTTAGTATTCTAATTATTCGACCTCAAAGTATTCAAATAGTCGAATATTCGACAGGACTGGCCAAACTTTCAAATATTAAGTAAGCAAGAGGTGAACATTGTGAAAATAGCCGATCTACATGCTCACAACGCCTCGCAACGGAACCGAGTCACATTAAATGTAATACCTACAATTCTAAGTGCTTGTCAGGGTGGGGGCCCCCCCTGTTCAAATATGTTTATTTTGGGGGTCACAGCCTAATTCTTTTTTTTTTTTTTTTTTTTTAAGGAGAAAACAAAAATTAAAATAAGCGAATATTCGACTTCGGTGAACAACATCGAATAGTGACTTTGATATACGAATATTCGAATATTTGGTCAATGCCCTACCAGGTACTTTCTATCCCAGCCTCATCGTCTTTGAAAGTGTGATATGCTGTGGCTAATTGATGTTGTTTGTCCCACCTACTACCCCCCCCCCCCCCCCCCCCCCCCCTCCCCAGGTGAAGGCAGAGGCGTCCTGGGACTCCACGGTCCACGAGTGTCCTGAGTTGACCCGCGGGGCGGGGGCTGACCAGAGGGTCTATTTGACCGTACGCACTGTGGTCCTGCTCAGCCACCCGGCACACATGCAGCTGGTGCTGAGGAAACGCATCTGTGTGAACCTCGCTGGGAGACAGGTAGGCTACAGGGTTCCCACGGTCATGAAATTCCTGGAAATATTTTGAAATTAGAAAAAAAATATTTTTCCAGTACTGGGAAAAGTTTGGGAATTGATCAAGGGTCCTGGAAGGTCCTGGAAAAAAATAGCTATGCATTGTCTTTGGTTATTTATTTTGTTAATACCTCTGAAATGACAAATTAAACATGGGCCAAATTGTCAAATATTAGAGGCAGAAATTGCGAGGCGTTGTGAGCATGTAGATCTGCTATTTTCACAATAGAACCGTGGGATACAAAATTCCTCTACTCTTAGTGCTCGTCAGGGTGCCCGGGTCCCCAGTTCAAATATGATTATTTTGTGGGTCACGGCCAGGAAAGGTTGAGAACCACTGCCATACACTTCCTGTCTTTGGGCATTGCGCATAGGAGTAAGCGACTCCTTATTGAGCTGAATTATTGTTATATAGTCCTGGAAATCGGGTTAAATATTCTGGAAAGGTTTTGGAAAAGTTTTGGAAAATAATTGGTAAAGATGTGTGGGAACCCTGAATGTTGTTGTTGTGCTAGTTTTGCACAGAGGCTAATGATGGCATGTAGGTGAGATGTTTTTAGAACTTTTTTAAAATCTCATCTAACCTTCCGTATTTATTTATTCATCCTTTTAGCACTTCATCACACATCTACTTTTATCATCTGTATTGTTTTTCTTTCGGAACACTTTATGAAAACACGTTCCCTTTTTTTTTGTCCCTCTACTCGACTGTGTGTCAATCACTCTGTTATTCTGAAGCACGTTATTGATCCAGTAAGTTTGTACTGTGTATATGTTGCAATGTGATTGATTGTGTGTTTGTTTAAACAGGGTTTTGCTCAGAGTCTGTTTAAGAGGATGTCCCACCGTAGCACCATTCCTGGCTGTGGAGTCAGATTTGAGATCGTCTCCAACATCCCTGGGGTGAGGCTTGATTCTTTTAAAGTTTAAACTTTTTACTTTATTAATCCGAACAATAAAGGAAACTCATTATACAAACATATTTATTCCTTCTCTGTAGTGTTTGGGTGTCTGTCTTTAATGGACAGTTTTGGAGGTTAATTCTTATTAATTCTTAATATTATGTTAAGCTTCCCAGCAGGACATACAGTAACGTGATTAAAAGGAGCTCTGTCTTTACCAGCTGCAATATTATTCAAAACATTAATGCAGCAATACAATAATTACTAACCATTCTGCATAATGACTACTTTTACATCCAATGCGTGACTTTGTGTGTAATAATAAGTAATAAAGTATTGATACAGTAAGTACACTGTCCACGTGTATATGTACGAACCCAATCCTTATGTCCCTTTTCTGATTGGACAATATGCCCCCTGTGAGATCATGTGGGTCTATACATCATCATCGTCATACTGTACTTGGCGTGCTACTCAAACCCCCACCTGCCCCCTCCCTCTCCCCCCCAGGACATCCAGGGTCCAGAAGACAGGGAGATGCTGGCGAGGTTAGCAGCCAGCGCTGAGGACCAGTCAGCGGACAGCGAGGCGGCCATAGAGAAATACCTCCGCAGTGTCCTGGCTGTGGAGAACATCCTCACCCTGGACAGACTCAGACAGGTGCTGGAAACCAGCGGTTCTCATCAACCTGTGTGATGTTGGGGGTAACGATGGGCGATAACCGTTATTATCATTTATCGTGATAAAAAAAAACACTCACGATAAGAGAGTGGAGATTTACATTTATCCAGTACCACTTAAATATAACCTGGAAATAACATAAAACATTTTTTTCACTCTACCAAATCTTTTTGACAAAAAAATAGCTGATCGCTCACACGCGACGAGCGTGTAGATCCACTGAGATCGACCTGTAGATCCACAGATTTTGTGGCTGACCACCATCTATGTGGATGACAACTGACAAAAGTAACACATATTATCATTAAAACAATCATTCATTGGTGTGCCTAAGTGTTAAATGGCTTTACATTATGAATAGTACTGTAATAATGTCTTGATCGCCTCTTGTCTTGATTGTTTAAACATGACATCATGGGCCGCTATGCTCGATAAAACAAGCTTTATAAGCCCAAAGCTTATTGATACCGGGTACTCAATAAATCTGTCATTGGGTTATCGAGCTACCCTTGTTTCGAGCTCCATCCCTAGTCACAGCCTGAAAAGTTTGAGAACCTCGAGTCATAGTCAATGGGCTAAACAACATGCCAGACCAACGGTTTGGCCCAATAGGTTAACTCCAGTGTGTGTGTGTGTGTGTGTGTGTGTGTGTGTGTGTGTGTGTGTGCGTGTGTGCGTGTGTGCGTGTGTGCGTGCGTGCGTGCGTGCGTGCGTGCGTGCGTGCGTGCGTGTGTGTAGGAGGTAGCAGTGAAGGAGCAATTGGTCAAAGCGAGGACCCCCAGACGCTGCCTCAGCTCTCCTAATGTCCACAGAGTAAGTCGGCGCACTTCAATGCAAGTAGGGAAAAAAGCCCAATGTCATATAGAGAGTCGAGTCCAAATCAAATCACGGTTATTGTTGACTTATTGTAAGTCGGATTCAAGTACAAGTCCTGGTTTCTGGAGAACTACTCTGTACACTACTGCTAACTAACCCCCAATATAAGTTCTAAATTAACATTCAAAACAAGTCTTATCTTTATGTGTTACATTTTCCAGTGGTCTTGACAAAGGTTTATTTCCATCTAACCATAATGTGCAGACTTAGTTAACCATTCACCACCACTAACCAGGGAATGTGATGGTTTTGTTTGTATTACTGCTTGAAGTGCCTCCTTTTCACTTGTTATTAACCAGTCTTGCTAACATTAACCTGTGCCATTAACTTCCTCTAACTGCATCCCCCAGCTCTCAGCCAGCAGTCTAGATCTAAGCTCTTCTAGTCACAGGCTGAATGACTTCAAGGTGAGACTGACCTAAGAACACAGACCTTACGTTTTAACAGTGGGCAACAGCTGGCGACGCTGGTCGATACAAATCCCCTAGTGGGTTTTCCTGTCATTAAATTCGTCCTCCATTGGGTAAAGAAAATAGCACATTAATTTGATTGGCTATCGCCGACAATGTCTTCCAAAAGATAAACTATTTTCATGTTTTTGGGGCAACGTTCCTCCGCCCACTTTTCGACCATCGCCTCATCACAGAGTATCACCAGTATTTGCCAGGTCCCATAGTAGTGGAGGAAAAAATAGGCCAGAAGTTGACCATACCCCTACCCGGGGTAGAACAAAATGCGACATAGTTTTTTCATATCTTTAGGATGTCCCTTTCATGAAATGGATTGTCCCGAGTTTTGCTTTTAATGCTAAAGTCATGAAATTGATCCATGAAAGGACTAACCACATAAGCAAAAAAAAACGCCTATCCTGAAAGATGGAGTTCCAAGTCAAACCTTTGTCATTTTCTACCTGCTGGTTGTTTTTACCTCATACTTGCACAGATGGTCTACAGGTAGTGTCCCTACATCCCAAAACAATCAGACTGCAAAAATTTGGTTCTGTTTTGAATCTGCAGCCTTTTATATAAGGACTTTCTATAGGCGGAAATGACATTCCTAAGGAGAATTTCCCTGTAATCCTTCTATAAGGGGTAGTACAAACCATGACAATGTTTTTTCATAACTTTTACTTGTCCTCTTCATGAAATGGATGGTCAGCAGTTTTGCTTTTACTGCAAAAGTCATGAAAATGATCCATGAAGGGACCACATAGGCAAAAAACGCCTACCCTGAAAGATGGAGTTCCAAGTCAATCCTTTGTAATTTTCTATTTTTACCTCATACTTGCACAGATGGTCTACAGGTAGTGTTCCTACATCCCAAAACAATCAGAATGCAAAAAAGTGATTTACCAAGAAAGTGCAGAAATATCCCCACACGTTAATCATACACCATTTCTACTTACTGGTTGGGAAGGTGCTCGAAACAAGGGCCTACTACAAACTTGATATCCCGGTATAAATAAGCGTTGGGCTTATCAAGCTTGTTATTAAGCATAGCGGGCCATGACATCATGTTTAAATAATCAAGACAAGAGGCGATCAATACATTGTTACAGTACTATTCATAATATATAGCCATTTAACACTTACTGCACACTAATGAATGATTTTTAAAAGATATTAAATGATAATATTTTTTACTTTTGTCAATTCTCATCTTCATTCCGACATGTCTCCTTTCCGACAGACACTACTATCTCTTACCCTAACCCTAACCTCTATGGACGTGTTGCCACTCCGACAATAAGAAGTCACTGTCGGAGTGGCGACATATCGGAATAGAGAGAGCCCCCCACTCACAGTCACAAGAACTGGCCAATTAAAAAAGATACCAATTCTGTTCAGAATTTGTCATCTCACATCTTCCCACAAAATATTATAAAGCGCTCAACAGTGGGCTTGATAAAAGCCCGGGTCAATAAGCAGGATCGATAAGGTGCTCATTATCAATACAAATGAATGAGCTCCATTCAGATTGTCAATAGGGAATACACCAACAACCAAAAGAAACCAGAAGAATATGTCAGAATATGCTTGTATTGTGAATCAGGATTTTTTTTCCCCTCTATCTATTAATACTGTATATGCCTCAAATACAACAAAATGTAGTGGGATTACAATTTAATACCATGTCTCTACACACTTCATAGTCATAGAATCTACGGATGGTTCTCAGGTATAGGTATATATGTGTGCCATTCTTACTGCATGGCAAATAATCAAACAGCAGCTTTTTCTCATTTTAATTTATTTCGTTTATTTATTTTTCAATATTTTCTAATCAACAACTATTTTGAGTGTGAGGGGGACTGACCAATTTGCAAAGCTGGTCAATGGATACAAAGCTGTGATCTCCCAAATTCTGACATAATTTTGTCAGGAGATTTCATGACGTAATCGGCTGTGTATCTATTGGTCAATGGCTGGTCAATGGATTAATTGAATTCCGTCTTACTATTTATGTTATGGTAATAAATATGGTATGATATAAACGGTAAGAAGGAATTCAGTTCCCAGTGGATTACAACCACAAGGCCACTACAATGCTCCACAGTCAAGGCTGGTCCACAAGGCACAAGCTGGTATAAAAGGATTGTGTCATTTCTTGTTTATTTGAGTTTACAGGCAATGTACTGTAAAGACAGGAGCAATATTATGTACAACACAATCCCACAGAGAGACATTGAGGAACATACTACTTTGACTGCAACAATCCTTATCATAGCAGTAGAGTTGGGTGAGGTCTCTTAATGCTTGGTGCAGGCTATTTTTTGAACAGGACAGGCTGTAGTGATGTATCCTTTAGCATCCAACCCTTCCCAAATGGATTCCACAGAAGGGGTTTGGGGACATGATTGTGGCTCCATATATGGCATGTCTGTCATGATGCAAGAATACAACGGAGCTCATCAAGACTAGAACCCACCTGGTCCTTTGCTTTCTTTTTTAGGCCATAGAGAGTGAGGGCATATTGTCTTGAACATGCCTCTGGTAGACTATCTGTCAAGCCAAAGGTTCTCACACCCTGACCTAATTTATATGTACAGTACTATTGATATACTTGTGTTGCTCATCTACTGTCAGTCAACAACTCCTTGGAATAGCTGCCATTTTCATGCATGCTGGTCATGGGATAGAGAACGATACATGCAATGTCTGATATTACAAATACATTGGGAGTGGCTTTGTGTGAGAGTCTTCCAGCATGGCACACATTGACTGGATGCAATGCAACGAGCAGCCTGTTCAGAATAAGCAAAACAACAGCTTTCAACAAGCTGGCGAAGCACATACATGAGCTTCAGGATGTGAGAATCTTTGGCTTACTGCATGCCAAATAATCACACATTGTGTAGTGTATTCTACTGAATATAGGCCTACATACATACTGCATTTAAGTCTGACTACCATAGACTGCTTATAGAACAATATTTTTGCTGCTTTTGAGGTGAAAAAAAAGCAGGTAGAAAATGACAAAGGATTGACTTGGAACTCCATCTTTCAGGGTTGTCTTTTTTTATGGTGAGTGCCTTTATGGATCAATTTCATGACTTCTACAGTAAAAGTAAAACTACTGACCATTCATTTCATGAAGAGGACAAGTAAAAACACTGTCAGGGTTTGTACTACCCCTTATAGAAGATTATCTCCAGGATTCTTCCTTAGGAATGTCATTTCCGCCTATAGAAAGTCCTTATATAAAAGGCTGCAGATTCAAAACAGAATCACATTTTTGCATTCTGATTGTTCTGGGATGTAAGGATGCTACCTGTACACCATCTGTGCAAGTATGAGGTAAAAACAACCAGCAGGTAGAAAATGACAAAGGATTGACTTGGAACTCCATCTTTCAGGATAGGCGTTTTTTGCCTATGTGGTGAGTCCCTTCATGGATCAATTTCATGACTTTTGCAGTAAAAGTAAAACTCGGGACAATCCATTTCATGAAGGGGACATCCTAAAGATTTGTAAGAACTATGTCGCGTTTTGTTCTACCCCTTATAGAAGATTATCCCCAGACTTACAGGGGAACATTCCTTAGAAATGTAATTTCCGCCTATAGAAAGTCCTTATATAAAAGGCTGCAGATTCAAAACAGAACCATCTTTTTGCATTCTGATTGTTCTGAGATGTAAGGACACTACATGTAGACCTTCTGTGCAAGTATGAGGTAAAAACAACCTGCAGGTAGAAAATTACAAAGGTTTGACTTGGAACTCCATCTTTCAGGATAGGCGTTTTTTTGCCTATGTGGTGAGTCCCTTCATGGATCAATTTCATGACTTTTGCAGTAAAAGTAAAACTTGGGACAATCCATTTCATGAAGGGGACATCCTAAAGATATGAAAAAATGATGTCGCGTTTTGTTCTACCCCGGGTAGGGGTACCTCAAAAACTAAGGCTCTTTTTTATGTTTTTTTCCTCTACTATAGACAAATAACGCACTTCTGGAAAATATTCCAGGCTGTTGACCGTGGTTGCCCGCTGTTAAAATGCAATAAAGCATGTCTCTACTATTCTATGCATTCAAAGCATGTCTCTACTATTCTGTACATCTCTATCTATCTACGGCCATGGTTCTCAAATTAGATTCCAGGGAATCTGTGGGTTCCTTTACAGGGGTCTAAATTGACCCATACAAGTCTGTAACTCTGACAGTGTACAAATGGAACCAATTTAACCCGTTTAGTACACTGTCAGAGTTAAGGGGAAACCTTAGAATTTGAAAGTTTGAGAAACACTGATCTATGGTATCTACTTTATCTGTCTGTCCGTCCATCGGCCCATCTGTCTATCTATCCATCCATCCACACTAATGCTCCAATGCTCTTACTTCAGTCATTCTATATTTCTACAAGTCTTACTTTGTTAGGATGAGACATTATATTGGGTGTGTTCTGTGTGCAGGGCTGGGAGAGCAACCTGGACTTGTCTCTAGTGTCTCCAGTGTCCAGACGTACACTGCCCAGTTCAGTGTCTCAGAATCTGCACCCTGAAACAGGTATGAAAAGAAAGCAAAGAAAACATAGCATGAACCTTCCTGAGGCTCCTTTACTTCCACCTTGAATTCTCCTTCTCCTTTTTTACTGTCCCCAGTGGTGATGACTTAGTTTTTATACTTGGTGACAAAATGCATCTGTCCTCTACTTTACTTACAATGTTACTATCATGCTGAATTATCTCTGGATCTGCTTTGCTAACTTAACACTTTGGTTGCCAACCCCGAGTTTGTATAGGTACCCTACCTGTGCCAACCCTGAGTTTCCCGAGTTTGGGCCGTTTTTGAAGAAAAACCTTTTTTTTTCTTTTTTTTCAAACTTTTTTTTTTTTTTTTCAAAATGTTTTTTGGACCTCAAAAATAATTGACAAAGTAGATTGCATGTTTAACCCCCATACTAACCCCATCTTTCAAACATGGCAGCCATGTTTGTTTACATTTGAAGAAAACATAATGGCTGCTATCTCATGAATGCCTGAACAGATTTCCAACCGGATTTTTTGTTTGAAAGCTGTGAATCGGGGACCTTTAAAGACATTTAATTGATTTCAACGAGAGAGTTAACTTCTGCCTGTATGTTTTCATGTCTTTTCCTTGTTTGTCTGGATTTCTCCTTCTCCTGTTCCTGCTCTGCCTCTAAACCCATTGTCTCTTCCTCCTGCTGTTCCACGCCTCGTGTTTCTTCCTCTTTTGGTCCCTCCTCTTCCTCCTGAATCGCCTTTCTCTCCATCCACTCTCGTCCTCCCCTCCTCTCCTCTCCTCCGTCGCCTCGTTCTCCGTCCATCCCATAAGTGCGTTCAGGCTTTGCCGCCTCTTATCTCTCTCCAGTAAAGGCCATGCCCAAGCTACTGAAATCCCTGTTTCCTGTTGGGAAGGAGGACAGGAGAGACCAGACACCTGTCCATCAGCAGGTTTGATTGATTGATTGATTGATTGAAGACTTAATTAGAAGTTTGCATTGGAAAGGTACAGTTTCATGACCTTACATTTCACTGGTACAGGTCAACTATCCTTGTAAGCTTTTCGGCTTATTTACCTAGGAAACCTTTAAGGTACTCTCATAGAGTCTGTTTACCTAGACACAGTTTGAGAAATAATACATACCTCAATATAGGTAAAATATTGTCACTGTCGGGCAGAAATTTCAAATGTTTCAAATGTGTACGTTTTTTCACAAAGTAAAGCCCTGCTTCATTGTACAAGGCCGTCGCACAAAGGTAGTGAAAACAGCAGATCTACAAGCACAACGCCTCGCGGTGCGAGGCGTTGTGTGCTTGTAGATCGGCTGTTTTCACTAGTTTAAATAGTCTTTAAAATGATAAATGCAAAACGAACTGTTTTGGACATACAAGGTTTTCACCCGACAACGACGATATATAAAGCTACTGTTTTTCTGATGACTATGGGAAGTTCCTTTCTGTTAACTTACTACAGTGCCATGTGATGATAACCTCCATATTTTGCCTATGGTCCTTCGGATCTAACCTTTAGATAAATGTAATTCAAAACAAAAGGTATTGTCTGTTTAAGAAAGAAAGGAAGAGTGTGTGTTTGTGTGTGTTATGACATCAGTCTTGGCAGTGTCCATCTTTATGCACCAGGCTGTGTTGGATTGCAGGTGTCCTGTGCTGAGCCCAAAAGGGAGACAGTAGCTATGTTTGACCTACTATCTATGGGTAGCCCTGCAGTCCATGTAGGTCCCACTGCTCAAAGGAACCGTACAGTACTGTATGAGCTGAATCCTGCCGCTTGATTTCACATACACAATCTGAAGATGGATCGAAGCATGAAAGCCCCTTGTTGAATGTGAAGCCAGAGATGCATGACAATGACAAATCAATCATTACAAGGATCAAGTCACTGATTGCTAATCAAAGGACATCTGACCTCCTTTATCCTTTTTAATCTACTTTGTCAATAGATCGCACAGATCAAATTTGGTCCTTTTCTGCCGCTTGTGTTTAAGCACTACCCTGAACATAATAACAGGGTATTGAACTATTTAGAAATATTAATATTTAAAAAGTTGAATCTAATAACAAAGCTACAATGTAAACAATCAGTTAAACATTATGAAAGAAGTTGGGGAGGGATTGATATCCGAGCTTATCACTAGTTCCCTGTGAGGCCTGTTAAAAGGCCAGAGTACTGCCATGGATCACTTGATGTAAAATATCCATCTCTTTCATTTCTAGGACATTTTTGTTTGCCGTTCTTTCACATTATTATCTTCCCAAAGAGAGAAATTATCTTTTTGTCATGGCGGTTAATGTCCACCACACTCCTGAAATTTAATAGATGATCTCCAGGTTGAAATAGTTATGAGAGCCAAAACATTTGTCAAAATCGGAAGAAAAAAAAAGTCTTAACATAGATGATATCGTCTCTGTCGGGCAGAAACCTCGTATCTCCAAGTTTCAAATTTGTATGTTTTTTCGCGAAGTAAAGCCCTGCTTCATCAGACAAGGCCATCGCACAAAAGTAGTGAAAACAGCAGATCTACAAGCACACAACGCCTCGCACCACGAGGCGTTGTGTGCTTGTAGATCGGCTGTTTTCACTAGTTTAGTTTAGTTTTTTTTTCCTGATAAAAACGAACGGTTTTGGACATACAAGGTTTCCACCCGACAACGACGATATACAAATCAGACTCGACTTCTTATTCCCTTCCTCTTTCAGAGTTTGCCTCGCATCGTGGTCCAGTCTGCCAGTGTTGAAGAGGGCATGAACACACAACTGCAGCCAGTAAGTCAGTGGAAATAGAGTCAAAGTCTGTCGCCTCTACCTCACAGCTAGAAGGTCCTGGGTTCGATTCCTGCCGGGGGACGCTCTGGGTGCTGGGGGCGTGTTCTCTCCTCCGCGTCATCAGCGCCCAGACCCTAGGTGGGGTCGGCGAAAGGGCCTTTCTGTGTGGAGTTTGCATGTTCTCCCTGTGTCCCCTAGGGTAGGTACCCACTACCCTCACAAAAACCATGGAGTAATCCTGATCTCTGTAATGCCTCCCCCTGGCCAGCCGGGGCGCCTGATGGAGGGGAAAGGAACTGGTTGGAATAACGTGTTCCTTCCACGCGCTACGTCCAACCGGGGAAGCTCCCCCTTGTCAGGTGATACGAAGTGACCTGCTCACTCCTCATGCACCGAAGGAAGCATGAGCTCAGTTCGGGGCTCTTCCCAGGTTGGCAGAGGGAGAGAAGCGCCCAGGATTACAGCTTAGGCAATTGGCTCTGGGTGAAAAAAAATGGGTTACAAAATCGTGGGATAAAAATGTATAGAAAGAAAAAAAAGAAAATCTTATATTTGTGTGCAGCTTACAGGGTGGAACGTTCCTGTGATATGACATTTAGAGCACAGGTCTCTGCCAGGTCAGTTAGGTTATTGTGGGCCAGCAATGTTGATGGAATATTCTGTTCTGGCATCCAGGGAGTGTGTGTGCACAGTTTTGCTGCGACCAAGCCAACGGTGCTGGAGATTAACTGGTCACAGACAGACACACACTCACCGACGGATGGACGGACAGAGTGCAAAACAAAATCCCCTTTTCCTCTACGAAGCGGAACCAGAACTTCCCAGAACCTGAACCTATTTTTTTTTTGTTTTGTTCTGATTTTGTTTCCATAGCGCACTGCCCGGTTTCAGACAAGATTCTGGGAACCTTTTTTCGGTCCTGCTCTTGATTTAGTACTAAACTTGGGTTCTGGGAACCTATGGGCCGTAGAGATGCTCCGATTGCGATTTTTGGGGCCGATACCGATCAACTGGAATCAGTATCTGCCGATACCGATATCCCCGATCACAGCGTCAAATCCATTAATTATTCTTTTTATTGTGTTACTGTAGAATAATTTATATATTTAATGATTCTTCTTACAAAACATTGACATTGTATATTAAGTATAAACATTAAGAGATTGCAGGCTGAGGTCCTTTAGTATCCAATTCAACTTGTAGGAGTTGAAGCTGAGGTTTCAGTCCCACAGATAAATATTGTGAAAATAGCTGATCTAGCTTGTAGATCGGCAAAGCCGATACCGATCAAAGCCGATAGAGGCATTATCGGCCGATCGCGATCACTCACCGATCAATCGGCACATCTCTAATGGGCGGGGCCAGCAGCACTGCTGTTCTCTTTTGGGACCTTCCCGGTTAGGTCTGGTTATATGGAAACATAGCAGAACTTGGTCCCGGAACTTCACAAGTACTTGAAAGTTCTTGGTTCTGGAAAGTTCTGATTCTAGTTCTGGTTGAGCCCTACAGTGGAGAAGGGGCTATAGTCTCTGCCTGTTGGAGACAATAATTTTTCCATTTAAACACTAATTATATTCCTTCTAGACTCTCCATCATTATCAGCTATTTGGTTTTAAGATTAGGCTCGGTCCTCCTGTTACTTGATGCTGAATCCGTCAAATAACTTTTCTAATTATTCAGTAACCTTACATGCTCTCTGTAGTCATCAAAACCACTGTTTGTGAGAGTCAGCATTCTGCATCTGGCAGCATTTCATTCAGCGCTGCACTCTGTCTCATAGGTTGGGTTATTTGACTTAATATATACTGTATTGGATTTATCTTGAAATCAAAGGGCCTTGGAGTTATTCTTTTGAAATTCAGCTGTAATTCGGCTAGGGCTGCAAGGTAAAGATTGATTATTTTCATAGCGATAATTCTATCGATGATGTCTTCCATTTATCGAATGATCAAGAAGCAGTTTCTTTTTTTAAATAATTATATTTCAACAAATTGACGTGAACATTTTTTTTTATTGATTCTTTATAATCGAATCAATTGATTAGTCTGATTAACCACTTAAGCCCTGTTTTATACAAAAATATCTAAAATAGCCGTATTTTTAGCCTATTTTTGCTTTTTTTTTTACAGAAATGATTCGATTTACCCCCCCCCCCATCTATAATCTTTTTATTCAAATCAATTATTGATTTCTATAATCAATTAAATCCATAAGTTCAATTAACTGTTGCAGCCCTAAACCCAGATAGCCCACGACTACAGTACTGACGCACCTTGAGAGAAATGGTCCCGTATTCACCTCAATTGTATAGATTCAGCACATCTGCTATTTCTTGGCAAATGTTCCGCCCCAAGATAATGGATGTTGAGGATATTTTGATTATCGCGATATCGTAAATCACAATTTCTTTGGTCACAATAATCGTGATATGAAATTTTCCCTAACCCAATCGTCCCATCCCTACTAACAAGCCCCCCTCCCTACACACCCCACCCCAGGTTCCCATGGCGGAAATCGTCCTTCAGGAGGACGAACCAGAGAGCCCCAGGTGCGTGCCCCTCCCGCCGCCGATCATCCCGGAGACGGAGGCCTCCGCCCCGAGCCCGCTGAGCGAGGCGTCCAGTGGCTACATATCCACCAGCGTTTCCACGGCAACGCTGTCCGACATGTACACGCTGAGCTGGGACCTCCCCCCGGCGTCCAGTAACAGACCAGAGGGCTCTGAGGCAGCGCTCTATGAAGACGCTCAGGACACTGCTGAGGCCACGAGCAAAACCCCCTCCCACCTCTCCATCGCCACAGAACAGGAGTCTGTGCCTGTCGATCAAGGAGCTGCGGAGAGGACAGACCCACTCCTATCAGAACCCCCTCCTCCATCTGAACCACACTCGGCAGAACCGAGCTCCGCTCCGTCAGATTCTGGCAGCGAAGGAGCCGAACCACTGACCCAGCTTTCTGGTGCGTCGCAAGAACACCTGATGGACAAAATACACACAGAGGATAATCTGTCCACATCAGATGAACAGGACCTGGTTCAGTCTGTGTCGGTTGAGTCGGCAGAACTAGAAGAACAACACAGCCATGGGCCGGCGTCGGAACCAGCCGGCTTGATCGAGCAAGAGTCCGAGTCGATAGCTGACGAGTCGGATTCAGAACAATTATGCAATACAGAAGTCCATAAAGAGACATTAATAGTTCTAGATCAGGAGTCGGAACCACCAGTTCCGACTGAATCAGCATCAACAGACTCAAAACCACAACTCCCTCAGACAGAACTGGAGCAGGCTGAATCCGAAACGAGTGGGTTGGAAGCAACGCTACTCCCCGCCCATCTGGAAATTGAAGCGGGTTCAAGTCAGTTGACAAAACCTGTAACTCTTCCACCAGAACAAGACCAGCCATCAAAAGATACAGAGCCATCCGCCCAGCGAGACTTGGACACCTTGTGTGATCCAGACTTGGCCCAGACCACAGCTGTGGCCCCGATTCTGCCTGAAGACCCGGCTCCCACCCCTGTCTCGTCCGTAGATTCTCCTCCAGAAGAAGCTGAACCAGCCCAATCCCTCCAAGTAACTCCTCCGTCTCCAGACCCGTCTACTGCCAGTGCTTCGGCCCAAAATGTTACCTGCGACCCGGTTTCGACCTCACCCCCGATCACAACCCCAGCTGCTGATGCAGTCTCACCTCAACCCACCACTGGCTCCGTCCCTGCCCGCGTCGGTGCACCTTTAACCCCATTCAAGCCAGCAGTGAGTCCCTTCAAGATCCAGAAGGTGAAGTCGTCCGACCTCAAGTCCTTCCACCGCATCATGGGCGATGAAGGCGAGGAGAGGCCAGGGCTGATGGGCAGGGCCAGCAGCCTGGGCATGGGCCTCAACGTACCCGACCCGGTTGACAGGCTGGAGATCATCTCCGACTCCGAGGACGGAGGGGGCGGAGCCGCCTCGACCGCCGTTCCCGATTGGTTGAAGGAAGGGGAGTTTGTGACCGTGGGAGCCAACAAGAGCGGCAGCGTGCGCTACGTGGGACCCACAGACTTTGCAGAGGGCATCTGGGTAGGGGTGGAACTGGAGGTCCCCGCAGGTGAGCAACACGCTGCTTCATCCTCTCCACGATGACAGTGTTTCATTCGAGTGACTTTGATTTGCCTTTTACATGATCCGATCTCATCCCTCACTAACATATTTTGCATAATCATATCTCTGTTAAAGCTATACTGTGTAAGTTGCTCAACTTGTGGTCAGTAGCTCTATAGCAAACCTTGGTCGCGTCCGCGTCTTTCGGCAGTTTTTCGGTTCTCACACCCCGGCGTCTGCCTCCACCTCGCCGAGATCTATCTTTTGAGGGGTCCCTGGTTCCTGTGCGTTCAGCCATTCCGGAGATACACTCCTTCACCCATGCTTCACCGTGCACCCGAGTATAGAGACACACGGGAGACTACAAATATGGCCGCCCTAGCGACCCCACTCCAAGATGCGCTGTGATTGGCCGGCAGTGTATAACCCTCGCTGTGATTGGCCGGTAGTGTGATGACGTAATTTTGCCACGAAAACCGGGGTCCGGTCAGGATCATAGAAAACATATAAAGAGAAGGCTTTAGAAGCTGAAAATAACGGAGTGGGTGTTCTAAAACTTTAGCGATTTATTAGTTAGGACAATTTTAATATTTGTTTTATGAAAAAAGTTACATGGTATAACTTTAACTCATTTACTGCCATAGAAAAGGCGATTTTTGACTGCCGCGATTTTCTTACCTTTTAATGAACAAAGGAATCGATGAAATACATACATTTTCTCACCTCTTAATTGCTATGTTAGTCATTTTTGTAACCTGTTGCGTTAACTGGTCTTGCATTGATTTTATTACCCGTCTCATTGTTTTCTCTCCAGGAAAGAACGATGGGTCTGTAGGAGGCAAGCACTACTTCCACTGTAACCCTGGTTACGGGGTGCTGGTGAAGCCTGACAGGGTCACCCGGGGCGGAGTCAAACGCCGCCGTCAGCAGCAGCAACAACAGAAACGCCATACCGTCAACCTATCAGGATCCAGCCCAAACCTAGCAGCTCTCACGGCATTGGCCAAGGGGGAGGGGGGCGTGGCAGCATCCAGCCGCAGTAAGGGTGAGAACCGGAAGTCTTGGAACAACTGAAGCATGGCTTCTCCTCATCACCCTCCCAGTACAGACTATAGAGTGTAAATGACTCTGTTCCCACTCAGCTGTCATTCATACACCTCCACAGGGAGATGACATTCAGCTTTTGCCAGCTTAACTGAATGTAAAGTAGGTCTGAATTGGTTGTATAAGTATAGGTTCCCAACCTCCCCTTGCCCAAGGACAGTGACATGCTTAATCTGAACAACAAACGTTCTGGGACACAATATTCACATGATTTATCACATCATATGCATATTTCAAGGTCTGGAGAAAGAAAATGACTTGTTTCCCATTGTATAACATGTTATGATGGTTGTCTCAATTTGGTATTGGATTTTACATTTGGGCAAATACAAAAAATGTATTTTGCTTTGGCTCGGCCATCTGAGACAAATGGGATAAACCACACTTAACACCACAATTGTAAACAAAGCCTTTATCGTGGTCTTCTACACTGACAAAAGAATTGTGATGTATTACTGCGTTGCTGCTCTTGATTTCAACACTGTCACTTGACTTGTGCACAAATATATTTTGACACGGCTTAAAAATATGTAAGCTACTTAGGGTTTCATTTGATTTATCTTCTAAGCCTCGAACGCTGACACCTCAACTGTACATCCTTTTACAATTATTTGAAATGTATATCGGTAGATGTTTTTGCACGGCTGTGGAGTGCGAGTATCAAGTCTGAAAGAGCTGAACTGCTCGCCACCCACCCAGCTGTCATTCACATGGTTGTTTTTAACTGGATGGTGATTATATTCTTGTGCCTTGAAATGTCGTGGCTGTTCTGCGACTGTGCCTTTTTTAGTATAAAGCCTGCGTTGCACGCTGTGTCACGCACCGAAAATACCAGAGCTACAAGCTCACAACGTGTTGTGAGCTTATAGATTGGCTATTTTTGGACACTGACACACAACTTAAGTATAAATCACCCGTAACAGTTCATCGTTATGGTAATGTACATCGAACAATATGTGCGTGAACTGGTCCCGGAGCAGATGTTTTGGAGTTTGGAGTTATATACTGTTTATCTGCTGCTGTTTTGGAAACAAACAATATTTATCAATTGTGAGGTTAGTAACGGGAATTCTGCATTTAATTTTTTGATAATTAATTGCAGTTCTACAGAGTGGTGTGCACTTTGGATAAGGGCTATTGTTTTATCTATGTGATTAGGATAATTGGGGGCTTTTGGGTTTGGATAGTACAATAGCATTGATGTTAATTTATGTCTAGCACAATTTTTTTTATACTTCAAGTTGATTGATTTGACTGCCTAAATGTTTATTTATTTTAAGATGGAGAGACAGAATATCGTTAATGAAATGAAGAAAAGGAAATTCACTGGTTTTATAATTATGTTTAATAAACTTTATTCTGCTCTTGTTAGCCATGCTGTCACTTGCTTGACAATCTTAACAGAATGTGAACCATGTGCCTTCCTTGGTGTCAGGCACATTCGCCTATGATTTTTTCGCCTACATGCATTTGGTCCTTTCGCGTGGCACTTTCGCCGTGGAGGAGAGTCTTTTCACCTATCCTGTCTGGCCGATTCACTGCAGTTGAAGAGCCATTTCGCCTGCCCCGACTGTCCATGTTTGTATGACAGTGGTGTTACCTCACCTGTCAAACGGTGACCATTACACATGGCTATCCTATGCACCCTTCCTTGATGCTTGCAAGTAGGCTAGTTGGCTAGAATTGATTGATTTTGTGTTTTACACTATGCTATTGATTTAGTATTAGAAATCAATTCCGTGTCTAGGTTTCCATATGGGAAGACTGGGGAAAGGATCTTGGAATGTTAAGTATCACATATATTATTAAAGAAATTAGAATAATTCATGTTATAATGTGTAGTGTTCAGTGGCTGAGGAATTGACACCACCCTTCTGTCAGCATTGATTTGAAGATACTGTATATATTCAGTAGCTACACCATGGGTTGTTGGAGTTTCAATTAGGGCTGTCACAATTATTACATAATCGTCTAATCGTAATTATTTGACATAATCGCAAATATTTGTTCATAATCGTCATAATCGTGAATGTTGAAAAATGTTCATACATTGATAAACATTTTCAGAAATAGTGGAAATAGCAGATCTACAAGCTCACAACGCGTCGCGATGCGAGCTTGTAGATCGGCTATTTCCACTACCATTGTTATTTTTTAAGTAGAAAGTCAAATATGTCAGTAATTTCTTTGTATATTTAGGTTATGCTTCATATCTGCCATGTGAAACTTCAAAGCCTAAAAGCCGAACAGAAATGTAATTATCAACGACAAAAACACAATTAAATCGTTAATCGCAATTATTTGAGTGACAATTAATCGTCATGTAAAATGTCATATCGTGACAGCCCTAGTTTCAATGTTGCATGAAAAACAGTAAATAGAATCATTGTTATACCTGATGCTCTTCTAGAAAATGAAAATATGTTCAAGTTGGGATACAATGGCTTATCCATCCACAGGAGATAACTCGTACAGGATAAACAAGTGAAATTAGAAGTGAAGCCTATATTGGAAAATACATGGATTTCATAGTTTTTACTTTTAAAATTAAGTTAAAATAATGTATGACACAAGTGACATGACTGGGTATAGCTATATGATTTATTATAATGAATATGGGGCACCTCATTGCCACTGAATGGGATATGTTTTATTTTGTATAGGGGCAAACAATGTTAATTGTCCACCCGGTTGTGCAAAAGCTACTTTTTTGCTTAATGTGTTGACAATGGATCAAGAGGAACGACCATTGTTGGCAATTAATATTTTATTAATGAATTAACATTAATGATCAATCATCTAGTCAGGAACCAATTAACGTTGAGTCTGTTTAGGAAAACAAAAAGTAAAACAATTGTGTCCTCATCATTTTAAAGTAATAGGTTTGATAATTATTTATTCAATACAATTTAGGCATTTAGCAAATATTTAACACTTTTTTATGAGGACCAGATTATAAAAGACAATACTTTATAGTTATTATCCTATGCATTTTACATGTAGGCGTATGCAATACATCAATCAATCATCAGGTAGGTATGTGTGTTACTGTACACAAACCAGTGAACCTAACTATTCCAGTATCCAACAGCGACCCGCTGTGGCCACATCACAAAGCGCAGCGCCGTCCGTGACAACTGTAGATCAGTGAGCTCGGCTGTAGATCCACGGGATGGTGTTTTTTACTGGTGTTTCAGTCCGAGTGTGGGGAAAGGGTGCGTTCGGAAATGCGCACCGGACTGCGCGGGCGTTTATCGTGGGCTTGCCCAGGCCTTACGGCCTGGGCATAAATATAACGATTGCATTCACCACGGCTTCGTAACTCGCGCGGCGCTCCGCCGGCCGCGCGGCCCTGGCCCGCTCTTCGCGGCCACTCGCGCCTGCGGCGCTCGGGGGCGAAGAGCAGGACCAAGGTCCGCTGGCCTTCGCGCCGCTTGCAATGTCGTGGACAATAAAACGAGCGCACCCTTTCATACACTCTGACTGAATCACCAGTAAAAAACACTCTCTCGTAGATCCACAGAGCAGACTGTGTGTGGATCCGCTCGGAGCTTTCTGGAACATGTAGTTTTTAGTGTCAAAAGATCTGCGCCCGGGAGGCAGCGGCCTTCGTCAAAGCCAAACTACAGTTCCCTCAGAGCTTAGTCGGAGGTGTTAGTTGTCAATATGGCTGTTGTCACACAGACAAAGCAGAGAGGCAAATAATTCAGAGCCCTCTGATTAGAATTCCTCACAAAAGGGGTCGAAAGGGGCACAACTGTAAAAAAAAATTGCTCCATTGTTCGACTGCAGCAAAACAACAAAACACACACTGTAGAGGTCTCTGTTAGATTTCTAAATTTAAATGGTTAAGCGGACGATTTGAACCGAGGTAAGTCATCTTCTTTTGCACTGTAACGACCGTGAATGTGATGTTATTAATAACTAACATTTGGGGCTGGCTAGCGACGATGGCTAACATCAGCTACTATATAACAGTGGTTGGCAGCCAGGGGCTAGCATGGCATGCTAATAACCCCACTATGAAGAAGAATCACTATGTTGAGTTGCTATTATTGAAGTGTCAGTGTTGATGCTGATAGATCTATTAGACCCACTGCGGTGCTGCTGCTGCTGCAAAATGCATTAAAAAACAGCCTGTTCTATTATAGGTGTCAAAGCTGCAATGGAAAAAAGAAAGCTCTTTGATTTGCAAACGCCACACGTACGTCGCTCTTTGATAGTGAGCTGTTAGCTCATGTTAGCCTTTTGGGCAAAGGGCGTGAAAGACTGGCAGTGCCACTGGCTTTACTGATGCTTTATAAGCATTGAGCCAGCTGTTATGCTGCCCTGTTATAGGCAAGGCCCCTTAACAACAATGTCCTAGATTGTGTATGTATGCAACATTAGCTGATCGGATAGTTATTAGGGGGAAACACTATGGTGTTGGCAGCAGACTATAAGTATTTAAAGCCTGTTTGAGAACATTGACAAATTTGTGAAACTGTTGTGGAAAGAAAGAGTGCATGCATTTAGTGTTTCTGTTGCATTGCAACCTGCTTGTAAGAGTTAAGTATATACACACAATTACTGCAATGTATCCCAAATATTCTCCCAAGTGTTGAAAGTGCTCGTATAGTGTGGGCGTGTATATTGATTGAGAGGTCTGGAATGATAACACGATGTGCCATTCCATCGGTCATAAGAACAGATCAGACCACCGCCCTTTCTCTCTCAAAATGTGTTGATTAGTAATACATACGTTATTACTACTACTCAAGTTCACAATGGTACCGTTTTAAGCTTATATGCATGCAAAGGCTAACTTTTCAGTCTTTGATTGATTGAAGAGTGTATTAGCAGTTTGCAATAGAACAAAGTATAGTTTCATGGCAGCACAAATCACTGGTACAAGGTAAACTAAAAGGAGATCCTAGTAAGCTTTATAGCTTATTTACACAGGAACCACACTTTATGTATCTCATGTAAAGTCACTCCTTCATATATCCCATGGCCATGTGTTTATACCAGCACCTGATCACTATACCCTTGTAGTGCAGTGGTTCTCAAACCTTGATTTGAAGGTCTCCCCTTAACTCTGACAGTGTACAAATGTGGGTCCATTTGGTTCCATTTGTACACTGTCAGAGTTACAGACTTGTAGAGGTCAATTTAAACCTCCTTAAAAGAGTCCCTGAAATCCACTTTGAGAACCACTGTTGTAGTGAATAGTTAACTGAGGTAAATCGTTGACCAGCTAGTTTAACTGATGTGTAATGATTTGCCATGCAAGCTGCACATAAACTAATAACCACTAGCCCTTACCCGTTCAAAGATAGATATGAGCTCCATCATGATGTGCAGTGTGTGGGTTATGGGATGTGCACTGTGCATACAGTATATGAGGGATGGAAAGTAACTTTAACTGGTGCTTGCATGATAATATGTAGGAGCATCAATGTAAGAAATACCTGTTTCGTTTAATGGCAATTTGTGAAAGTGACAAACGGGCTTCACAGTTATGTCAGGTGTGTTCATATGCTAATGGTGATGCGATTTCAGATCAATTGCTCCAGCCACCGAGGAGAAACGCTGTTTCATACAGACAGACACTCACTCACTCACTCAGACAGACATTCGCAAAATTATAGTATAGATGGAAAAAACAAGAAATTGGCTGCAGTCAGGACAGGAAGAAGGAGCTTTTAAATTAAATCTCTGACTGTACATATGCTTTCTAAATAGCATGGTTTACCAGCATAACCCATTCCTGCATGGTATGTGGATTTAATGCTTAGTTCTGAGGTTCAACCGTTTTCCAATGGAATTGTGCTTGATTCACTGCCAGTGCCAAACCAGGTGTTGCCTATGCACTTGAGGGGAGCTTTAGTGAATGTTCTTTAATGCATTTTATACTGCCTGAGGGTTTAGACATTAGAACATTGGAAAATCAAACTTCAGGCATGCTCCCCTTTAACTGTTGCTCTAAGGCTACATACTTATTATAATAACCAGCAGTGGTTCATGGATAGTCATTAGTAGTCTCAGTAGTCACTCACTAGTGATATGACTGTAGGGTGTGCAGCTCCTGAGGGCATAATAGATAAGTATCCTACATCTGTATAGTACACAGTAAAGAGGTGTGTGTGTGTGTGTGTGTGTGTGTGTGTGTGTGTGTGTGTGTGTGTGTGTGTGTGTGTGTGTGTGTGTGTACACGCGCACGCGCGGGTATTGAACCCTTTTAAACCATGTATCATTACCGGAATGGGCCCAGTAGGTACAGAAGATGGCAAATCTGCCGCAGTCTGATTTCAGTGGCATTGATTTTGAGCGCAGCAAAGTGCTTGTGAATAACATACAGTGTGGGTGGTGCTTAAAGGAGAGAGAGGAGATGTTGTGGGCTCTCAAAAGAACAGCAGTCAGAGAATGCTAAGATAGCATCAGCTGTCAAGGTGACTCTGGCACTCTGCGTGTGTTGCCTGCCGGCTCCCAAAAATAGCTGATTTTTATATTCCCTCTCTCCCTCGCTCCCCTCCCTCCCTCCCTCCCTCGCCTCCCCGTTCCCTTTCGCTTTCACACTTCTTCACCACGTCTGGCTTCTGTCGTCCTCTCTCATCTGCTGCTCTTTATTTTCATCTTGTCATTTCTTTCCCACTCACCCTCTACTCCTGCCCCCCTTCACACAAAAACACTCGCACGCACGCAAACTCGCGCGCACACACACACGCTCCCTCCCTCCTCCCCTGTCTCTTTTACCCTCGCTCACAACATCTGCATCCCAACACACTTTCTTCCTGCCTTCTTTATCACTCTCTTTCCTCCTTTCGCTAATTTCCTCCTCCCCTTGTGCCTCCTCTGTCCCTCCTCCTCCTCAACACTCTGTCCATCTTCCCCATCCATCCCGTCGATCACTCCTGCCCTCCTCTTTGCACCTCCCGTTTGCTTCCACTTTCTCCTTCCACCCCCCCCCCCCCCCCACCCCCTGTGCATCCCACACTTTCTTCCTCCCTCCCTCCCTCCCTTTCCTCAACTCGCGCCTGCTTTTCCTGCTCTCACACTTCCTCCTCCTCCTCGACCTCTTTGTCTCCTCTCCTCTCCTCCCCGTCCCGTCCTGTCCCATCCCGTCCCCTAAACATCTCGCCCCATCCCGTGTCCAGCAGCAGCAGGAATGTCTGAGTTCAGCGAGGAGCCGCGCTTCACCATCGAGCAGATCGACCTGCTGCAGCGGCTGCGTCGCACCGGCATGACCAAGCAGGAGATCCTGCACGCGCTCGACACCCTGGAGCGGCTGGACCGGGAGCACGGCGACAAGTTCGGCCGCCGCACCTCCTCCTCCTCCTCCTCCTCCTCCTCTTACGGGGGAGGAGGAGGAGGAGGCGGGGCCAACAACAGCTGCAGCAACAACAATAACAACAACAACAGCTCCGCCTCCAACGCCGTGGCCGCCGCCGCGTCGTTCAACAGCAACACCACTGCCTCAGCGGCCGCCGCCGCCGCCGCCGCCTCCTCCTCGGTCGCCGCCTCCTGCAACGGCAACGAGAGCGCCACCGCCAACAGCACCGCCGGCCGCTCTGCCGCCTTGACCTCCAAAGTGTCCACTGCCACGCAGACGCAGTTCCGCGGAGGCGGCGTCGGGGGGCTCTCGCCGTCGCCCAACAACAGCTACAACACCACCTCCCCGCCGCCCGGCCCTCATCCCCCGCCCCAGGCCGTCCTGCCCTCGCCCGTGTCGCTGGCGGCCCTGGCGCAGAGCGGCCGCGACAGCCTGGCGGCCACGCCCAACGGCAAGCTGTCGCCGCCGCGCTACCCGGTGAACAGCGCTGCGGCCGCGCGCGCCTTCGGCTTCGAGGCCACCGACGAGGACCTGGACATAGACGACAAGGTGGAGGAACTCATGAGGTCAGTGGTGGTACTGAAATATACACTGGCTGAGGTCAAGTTTAGGGTCAAATAGTTTCTAGTCATTTAGGAAGCTTTTTAAGACCTTTTCTGTCACTGTTTTGCTGTTTTATGAAAGTTTCATATCATGATTATTGTGACCAAATAAATCACAATTTACATCCAACATCCATTATCCTGGGGCGGAACATTTGCCAAAAAATAGCCGATCTACAAGCTCACAACACGCCACAACGCATGTGAGCTTAAAGATCGGCTATTTTTTGGCAAAGAGATTTGGTAGAGAGAGAGTGAAAAAAGACTATCAAGTACGTATATTATAAGTATGTTTTACCAATAGAGGGTTTAAGTGGTAGCGGATATGCAGCTCGGCAAATAAAAGGTGATTTGATCCCAGTGCATTACGGTGGACGATATCACTATGAAGTAAATCTCCTCGATACGGTTATCGTGAGTGTTTTTTATCACGATAATATCGCTTATCTTCCTAACCCTGGTCCTCAGGAACGCCTGCTACTGCTGGGTTTCTATCCTGAATGACCAGGGTTGGTGAATTCATGCAATAGAAACAATATTTTTGTTTTGCTAGTATTATTATTGTCTCCACCAGACGAAGGCATGGGGGAGAGTATGTTTTCGTCTCCGTCAGTCCGTCCGTGTGTCCTCGCAGTTTGTTACCACCTAATCTCAGACGCCGTTGGGCCGGTCGCTGCCAGCACACACACTCCCTGGATGCCAATTCAGAACCTCTGCCTCACATTTTTCACATGGGCCTGTTCTAGCGCCACCAGGAGGCCAATTTGTGCTAAATTACCTTTTGGCCAGTACTCCTACAGATTTTGTCCAAAAATCACGCAAATCAGTAGACAGTATCTTTACAGTCATGTGATCGACATTGATCTGTCTGATTGTCCATATTCCATCCTGATTGGCTGAGATTGGCTTTCAAAGTTTGTAAGATTGGTCCGTTTTGGACAAAATGCCTGAAATCACAAACGCAGAGTGCAATTAACATGAAATCGCGCACACACGTTCCCACTAGGCCGAGGAAGAAATGCCACTTCAACTTTTTCAAATCCAAACTTGACAGGATTGATCCGTTTCGAACGGATCAATCTTTGAAAATTATGGTAAAAATGTTATGGACGTTAACGTATGGCAGAACGTGTACTGTAGTTGCAGTGGCCAAAATACAGTGCATGTTCAATATCTATTTCCATGATCCAAAATCTATTTGGAAATTCCCACAAAGTATATAGGACCTAAGTGGATAATTACATTTGAAGTGAAACAGTGTGGCCAATCTGTTGTGTGCATGCCTACTTTAAGTCAGTTGCCCCTGGACAAGACATACAGTGGGAATAAGAGGGGGGCATTTATAGCTCGGGATCTATCTTCAGCCTTGCTCTAGCTGGGCCCTTCTGCTCATCTGCTCTCACCATGCATTCTATTACTGTGTCCTTCTTAGAACGGCAGAGAAGTTAAGTAGTGTTCAGCAGCCATGCAGGCCAGGGCTCTCAAAACATCTCTCTTCCCAGGACTGTGTGTGCGTGTACATGTGTCTCTGTGTGTCCGTGTGTGTGTCTGCGCGTGTGTGTGGAACACAGTCGTAGCTTTTCAGCTATGGCACGATGCCCCTCTGATCCGGCATGTCTCTTTTAAAAGCACACATCTCCCTCCCTGCAGGGGTTAGTTTCTTTAGCTGGCACCCGCCACGCTCTCCTCCTCCCCCTCCTTTCACCTCTTCTTCCTCCTTTCTTCTCCTCCACTTCTCTCTCTCTCTCTATCTCTCCCCCCGGTCTTGTACAGCAGCTTGTGCTACATTGATTTAGTGGTGTCGATACAAGCAGCGTTTTTTGAGGGTCTAATTTTAGCCGCGTCTCGGAGGCTGGTGTGGAGGATATTGATGCTGGATGTCAAGAGCCGTGACGCATTTTCATCTCAGAGATTTGCCAACGAGAAGAAAGAGACAGCGAGAGAGGGAGAGAGCTTATGACTTTGGTGCATTTGCCATTCCGCTGCACATGTCGGGGATACGATTGTTTAGATTTCAGTAAGATGCTGCTGTGGATGGCATGTGTGGCTCTGTGTGCTTTGAGCATGACAACTCTACAGAGAGAGCAGGGGTGCGGGGGCAGTGCCCTGCCTGCAGGATCAGTCTATACTGAATAACTGAATATGTATGCACTCTTAACAGTCCACACAGCATTTTCAATCACTGTATTAAGTTGAGGCTATGTTCAGACTGGCATGCCAAACCTGACTTCTGGCCTATTGTTCAGATTGTAATCATCAGATTCCAGTTGACTACTTGCAAATAACAGTGTGGACTGTTTGTGGATTCAACACAAAGTGCTTCATATAATGCATAAAATGACAATTAAGGAGAAATAAAGATATGAGGCTCAAACCTACAACATCAGGGGGAATTGACCCCCATGAAACTGGGGGCACAACAAGTGGTACTCTAGCCCAGGATCACAGGATCACAAATTTAGCCCACATTGTTACAGCATCACAGATTTAGCCCAGATAGTTACAGGATCACAGATTCAGTGCAAGAGGACGTCAGCGCATGACTTACAGTATAACAGACAGCCACACTCCACATATAATATACCCAGGCACTTTGGATGGAGGCCAGATACAAGATGTTTTCACATTCCCGTCTTTGTGCAGACACTCAGCCCTGTATGTTTGTCACATTTAAAATGCCAAGAATCCAACTCTTTCTAAAGAGGTGATAGTAGAAGATTGGTATAGATAGTTTTAAATGGATTTTAAAAGTTTTTATTATACTGCCACCAAATGAATGTCCTGAGGCTGTAAGTTAAAGGAGCGAGAAACCCCGCCTCTTTATTTGTTTTATCAGAATTCAGAATATGAAAAGAAATCTAAACTGTAGGAGTGGTTTCTAAAAATGTAGGAGTGGTTTCTAAAATGTAGGAGTGGTTTCTAAAATGTAGGAGTGGTTTCTAAAATAAAATGTAAGAGTGGTTTCTAAAATCTAGGAGTGGTTTCTAAAATGTAGGAGGTGATAAGCCACCTCATGCCGTACTAATGGTACGCCGAGAGCAAATATGTAATGAGTGGTGCCAATCATTTCTTTTCTACCCAGAAACTGGAAGAACACAGAAATAGCTACAGTACAGAGACAGCAGAAAGCTCTGAATCCACAAGCCTATGGGCAAATTGAACCATATTGCTCCCTATCACAAGTGACTCATTGATATAATATATCGTCGTTGTCGGGTGGAAACCTCGCATCTCCAAGTTTCAAATTTGTATGTTCTTTCGCAAAGCAAAGCCCTGCTTCATCGTACAAGGCTGTCGCACAGAAGTAGTGAAAACAGCCGATCTACAAGCACACAACGCCTCGCGGTGCGAGGCGTTGTGTGCTTGTAGATCGGCTGTTTTCACCAGTTTAAATCATTTTTAAAATGATAAATGCAAATCGAACGGACATACAAGGTTTTCACCCGCCAACGACAATATATTTATAGAAAAAGTGATTTGGGGTTTCATGACTCTTTAAGTAAAACATCGATGTCTGATTGGAACTGGATATAGACCATAGAGTTATAATAAGTGGTATAATCCAGTAATCCATTGCAGAATGGTAAAAAAAAGTTGATTTAAAACAGTTACGCTTGATTACCACATAATAGTGATGTACTGTAATCAGGTTAGAATCTGTCTGGGGCCCTGTATCACATGTTAACCCTTTCTGTCTGTCTCTCTGCTATCTTCCTTGTCTCTGTCCAAAATAAAACACATGCCCACCAAACCCCATAGTGATGATGTTTGTGTTCTGCAGGAGGGACAGCAGTATGGTGAAGGAGGAAATCAAAGCCTTTCTGGGAAACAGGAGGATCTCTCAAGCAGTGGTGGCACAAGTCACTGGTCAGTGACACACACACGCACGCACGCACGCACGCTCATATCTCCCTCTCTCCTATCTCTTCCTTATACCTCTCGCTCTCTCTCTCTAATATACTGTATATCTCCCAATTTCTTCTCTCGTATCTCCAATCTTATCTTGCACATTTCTGTTCACGCAACTCCCTTGCAACTCTTTATCTCTTTAGCTGTCACTCTTTAATTGAACCGTTCTCTCACATTACCACCTTAAACTGCAGACCACAGCAGATCAGTTCCTCCCGAGAGTCGTCTGTGAAACAGACGTTGGGGGGGAAAAAGATGTTAATCTCTTGGTTTGTCATTTCAGGTATTAGCCAGAGCAGGATCTCTCATTGGCTACTCCAGCACGGCTCTGACCTGAGCGAACAGAAGAAGAGGGCGTTCTACCGCTGGTACACGCTGGAGAAAACCACCCCAGGTACAAAAACGGAGAACAGGTTTTTGGATGCCAAACAAAGCGCATGCACCCCTACCTACGCCTAGGGCAGCCATCTTTAAGTTTTGGACTAAAGCCTGGGTTATATTTAGTTGCGTAAGGGTGTCACGGCACCGAAAATAGCCAATCTGCTATTTTCAGCATGCGCACAACTAATTAAATTTCACCCTTAACAGCTCTGTAACTGGGATTGACCCTTATGAAAAACTCTTTTTACAATGTGTTTTTCTCAACGGATGCACAACAAAATAGCTTCTTTTTCTTCAGAGGGGCTCCTGTGAGGAGGTCATAGAAGGTTTGGTCGTATATCAATATTTTCTCCAAATCAAACCACACTTAAAACACATCCAAATACAATGATAAGGTAACCTTATCATTGTATTACTTATTACCTATTGGATTACCTTACCTATCTCTGCAAGTTCAATTCTGTACTGAAATTACTGGAATCCTATGGCTTCCTTGGAATTTAATCAAACCACAGCATGCTACTGTATGTAAATTAGTCACCAGGACATGGTGAGTCATAGTCAGTGGGCTAAACATGCCAGAGCGCCGGTATGGTGGTCCTTTAAGGTTAAATGTATGTACCTTGCTGTACACGGGTCAACAGTGAACCTCTCTTTCTGCCTACTTCTGAACGGCACAGATGCCATTCAGTGGTTTTATGACAGGCTTATATCAAGATAGCAAACATCCCTCTCTGTCCTCTGTGGCATGTTTCTCCATGGACCTGTGCCAACCATCGTCAGCAGTGGAAACCGCTCTATGCTATTTATGGCCAGACTGTGCCCAGCCCTAATCCCTGTCGAAGTCCTTTTACAAGACTCCGTCACCGCTGCTGCAGAGAAACTGATGCCCCGTTCACGCCGGTCTCACGAAACCGTACCAATACAAGCTTGACCCAGCCAGGCCTGATTTATACTTAGTTCGCAACCGCGACCCATGGAACCCGCATCTAAGTACAGTATAACTCATTCTTTAGGTCTTGTTCAGTCACCTCTGTTTTTATGGCGCACGATTAGTTCAGCATACAGCTGGCCGTGGAGTGTCTGAACTTGGAGCAGAAGTTAGCAGTGTGATCATAGAGCACAGTGTTCTTTGGGACAATTTCTTGTTCACACTTCTAGCTTATAATGTTTTTGTTTCAGGAACAGGTTGGCTGCAGAAAAAAGAGAAGCATCTCTAAATGGTATATTTTACATCGGTGTCCACTCCAGAGAGTGAATTAACTGAATTCAATGATTTTGTTTGATTTTCAGTTTTACCCTAGTCTAGGACAGTGCAGTGCAGTGCAGTGCAGTACAGTGCAACACAATGCTTGTCATCTAATATTTATAGATGCTAAGACCGAATCTGAATCTCGGTACATGAGCAAGGTCTCTACCTGATGTTTTAATTAACCTTCACAACTGGAGGTAGATTTAGAGTTTTTAGAGGTCATTGTGTGCTGCTCAGAACACATTATCTAATTAGATATTAAAGGACAACTTTGTTTTTTTTTTTATAATAAGGGTTCATATTTTAGATTGTAATTAGAGAAAAGAAAATGTTTTTAGCAATTTTGATTTCAGTGGGTGGGGGCTAAATATGTATTTTTAGACACAATACGCCTGTGATTTCTTTATTACTATTTACAGTAACACTACTAGCCCCCATAAGTCACATCTTCCCATGAAAGATTTCTTGGGAATGGGCTTATTGTGTCTAAAAGACATACAGTATATAGCCACTTGTACGCATGCCCCCACTGAAATCAAAATAATTAAAATCGCTAAAACGATAGAAAGCAGTAAATGAAAACATTGTACGACTCATCTTTTCTTTTCTATAATTTCAAACTAAAATCCCTTGTTGTAAAGAAAAACAAAGTTGTCCTTTAACAGTTGACTAAATCCATCACGAAAAGACAAAATATGAACTACTCGTACGTTTCATCATGGCTCATTAAGTCAGCCTCTGTTCTAACTACAGGGTTCCCACGGTCATGAAATTCCTGGAAATATTTTGAAATTTGTTTTTTGGAATTGATCAAGGGTCCTGGAAGGTCCTGGAAAAAATAGCTATGCATTGTCTTTGGTTATTGATTTTGTTAATACCTCTGAAATGACAAATTAAACATTGGCCAAATTGTCAAATATTAGAGGCAGAAATTGTGAAAATAGCAGATCTACATGCTCACATGTACAACAACGCCTCGCGTTGCGAGGCGTTGTATTTTCACAATAGAACCGTGTTATAAAAAATGTAATGCCTCAACTCTTAGTGCTCGTCAGGGTGCCGGGTCCCCAGTTAAAATATGATTATTTCGGGGGTCACAGCCTGAAAAGGTTGAGAACCACTGGCATACACTACCTGTCTTTGGGCATTGCGCATAGGAGTAAGCGACTTGTTATTGAGCTGAATTTGTGTTATATAGTCCTGAAAATTGGATTAAATATTCTGGAAAAGTTTTGGAAAAGTTTTGGAAATTAATTGGTAAAAATGTGTGGGAACCCTGTAACTAAGACATGTGTCCTCTTGAAAGCAACAGTAGATGCATGAATCTTCAAAAATTCTCTTCATTCCTGTCCCAGGTGCCACCCTAAACATGCGGCCTGCTCCGTTGGCCCTTGAGGAAATGGAGTGGAGGCAAACCCCGCCCCCCATCACCACCGCCCCCGGGACCTTCCGACTGCGGAGAGGAAGCCGTTTCACTTGGAGGAAAGAATGCCTGGCCGTGATGGAGAGGTGAGGAGGAACAATGGAAGCGAGAGACTGAGAGGAGGTGGAGGAGGGATCACAGAAGAGGCACAGAGGGGGAGTCGTTGTCTGTCTTAAAGTCTCTCTTGCTTCCGTGAGGAATTGAGTGAAGTTTACACCGACTGCCAGCCGAATGGCAGCTCAACAATGGAGTAACGAAACCATCTTCAACATACTGTGTGTTTGATGGGTCTAGGAAAAGAGACGTGAGCCGCCTTCAGAGTTCAAAACCACACAAAAGAGAGAGTGATTCATTAAAAAAAGAAACTGCCCTTATATCTAAAGCGAATTGTTCCCTTGTGTGAAGATGTAATGAGTAAGCGTTACAATATTAAACACATCTTACCTTTAATGGTTCAAACCGTTATTGTTTAAATAATCAAATGAACTATCCCACCATCAACGATTATGTATGCAGTACACAGTGTGATTTGAGCAGAATTATTAGAATGATCTTAAGCAGGCAGCTACTATGGTGAAAATCAATGTGGAACTGTACTGCCTTGGTCTACAGCACATTACTTACTGTTACATTCCCACATTTTACAAAATAAACAAAGCCACGATGGGGGAGAGCGGGCTGGCTCAACATAACAAAAGACACAATTAATAATGATTAACTTCACTCCCGGCCCAACAGTAGCCAGTAGGATATGGAACAAACACAAGCTCATTAACCACACTGAATAGTATAAAACTAGCTGTTGCAAATAAATCAATATTAAGCAAAACATTTCTGCAAAAATGTATCAGAAACCGTTTTTTTTGGACTGTAGCCCTCACCCATGGTGCGGAGGGTTGGACTTAGCCGATTTACAAGCTCACAATGCGTTGCATCGCAAGCTTGTAGATCTGCTATTTTCTAAATATTTTTATACATTTTAAACATTTGAAGACTTGTGAAACAGGACATTCTGCATAATGAGTACTTTCTACTTTTGGCACTTTAAATACATTTTGATACCAATACTTTTGTACTTTTACTCATGTAAATTTAGTTGAGTATTTCTACATTGCTGTATTGATACTTTTGCAGTAAGTAAGAAATGTGTAATTTCTCCACCACTGAAAATGAAACGAATTAACTTGTGTCTTCTTCTCTTATGCTTTATACAGCTACTTCAATGACAACCAGTACCCAGATGAGGCCAAGAGAGAGGAGATAGCAAATGCATGCAATGCAGTCATCCAAAAACCAGGTAACCCAAAAGAGACCCTTAACCTCATGAACCCTGCAGTAGCATCCAAAAAATGGGCAAACGTTTGGAAATGGCAGATCTGCAAGCTTACACATTACGCTTCAACACTCGTAGATCGCCTATTTTCGGTCAAGAGATTTGATGTAGAGGGGAAAAAGGAGGGCAACAAGTACAGTCCCCTACCTAGGGGACCCACACCAACATAGTACAGTATATAAGGTTTAAGTTGTTAACAATTTTAAGGATGTCTAAATGTTTCTTAGTTTAACTGAAATGCAAGTTGGGAGAATCGACATGTATAATGTTCATTATTATGGAGATGGAATGTTACGAGGTGCCTGAAATGTCTCACCTCCATGATCTGTTGCAGGGAAGAAACTGTCTGATCTGGAGAGAGTGACCTCCCTCAAAGTTTACAACTGGTTTGCCAACCGACGCAAGGAGATCAAGAGACGGGCTAACATTGGTAACGTGGGCTTGGGGGCAGGGCTAAGTAATTAGGGGCTTGGGACCATAACCTATTATCTGGTGGGCACAATGTAAAATGTGTAGTAAAGGGTTATTCATACTCCAAGGTGAGGTGAGTAGCAACTCACCGTGGTGTAGTTTTCTAAAGTCGGAAAACGACAACATTGCGTCACTCACCGTGGTGAGTAGCAAATCACCTCTCACCCTGACACATCTCTCTGCTTTTACTGTCTGACATCACCCCGTTCACATGATGTAAAAGTACACCCCCTGGACCAGACACTAGTATGTTCGCAGGGACTTACCCCCAATACTGAGTGCCAAGAAGGGAGGAGCTAAGTTCCAACATCTTGCTTTGTCCAAAGTTTGTTGTACGCCCAGGGTCACATTGGTCAAGCTTCATAAATAGCACCGCTCACTTCACACTAGGTGTGGTTTTTCTCTTTGGTATGACCTGGCCGGGTGGCCGGGGATCAAACCCTGACCTGCCAGTCTCAGGGCGGACACTCTAACCGCAAGGCCACTGAGCTGGTTTAGAGCTCTGGTCTAGGCAGGCACAATGTAAAATGTATCCTAACCCCTGTCGTGATTTTTGATCCAGTGCTATAGCTGTACTTACCTAATATGAAAACAGTTAATTTATAATTACATTCATGGATCAGTGAGGTCAGCGAGATTATGGAACGGTCACAACCGACCGTAATGAGGACAGTAAGAGTAAACCTACTGTGACTTGACGGTGTTGTCCTGACTGTCTGTCTCTTTCTCTAAGAAGCCACAATCCTGGAGAGTCATGGGATCGACGTGCAGAGTCCTGGAGGACATTCAAACAGCGACGACATCGACGGAAATGACTTCTCAGAGCAGGTAAGGCTTGGAGTTTCAATACCTTCACGTGTGCCAGCTTTCCTGACACCGTGTGCATGCTTTGCGTCTAAACATAAAACAAAAAAGAAAGAAGGGTTGGTGAATTCTGGTGTGCACATTTTACTATTTTTCATTTTTTTGTACATAACGGCCATTGTTCACACAGCCCGAGACATCCATCAAGAAGTTGTTTGTCTGTTCATGAGCAACGCCCATTTTTCATTGACTAGTTTGAACGCAGCAAAACAATGGGATTAGCTTTTAAAGAGTGTGAACATTTTAGTCCGTTAAATCCTCAATTTAAATTTGATATTTGTAAAATTAACAAATTAAATTAAATGAACACTACATATTTGACTATGTAAAGGCCATTACACACTTGACACACTCAGTTGCCGCCTGTAGAGGAAAATCATATAACGTCATATAATGTGCGGTGTGTGTGTGTTCAGTAACATCGGTGGTAGTCAGGCCTGATCACCTTTTTCAGTATGTTGAATCTGTGGCAGGTTGTGTTGGAAAGATAAGACCAAGATCCCAGTGCAGAGAGAAGACAGACAGAGTGAAAGAGAGAGTGAAAGAGAGAGAAACTTGCAGGCACTTCAGAGACACAATTATTAATGGCTGATATTGCTCCTCTAGCAGGGTTTTGTGTGAGAGAGAGAGAGAGCTCACACTTTAACTAAAACACTGGCACTTCAAGCACTCACTTTTGGCAGCAGAACATCCGATTTAATGTCATTGTCATTGTCAATGTCAATGTTGCAGAGCAAAACTCACTCGTAAAACCTCACCCACTGCAGGAGTGTGTGCAACTACTCAAAGAGCTGCATTCATTAGAGTCCTTTTTGTGAAGGATATTATAATACATTATTATTATCATTATTATTACTATGTTTTGTTCTGTTTTATTGCTTTTGGGCAATGGCGCCATCTCATTGCTAGCGTGATATACAGTATGTAGTACAGGTAATTGGGGAAAAGGGTTGACCTGGGTTGAGCCAAGAGTTTGTTTGTTCAAAAGAATTATTAAATCTACAGATTCTACAAAGCAGAATACATTTTGTGGACATTGCTTTCTTTTGCCTGACTAAGAAACTTCCTCCATGGTGAAACAGTGGTTTTTATTGATTTTAGAAACGTGGTTAGAACTATTTCAACAAAACGTCAGTACACATACATAATAGTACATTACCCTGGCTCCCTTCAAGTCCAGCTAGTGTTTTATTCATTCTCCTACAACATGCCTCCCTCTCTGCTTTACACTGTGAAGCTCTGCGTATTAGAATCCGAAGAGAGATGTTTACATGAGCAATCCGATAACCCAGTGATTATCCTCTTTATTTACTAGTGTACCCTGCTACAATATGTTTTCTGATATTCCCTTCACCAACACAAAACATACTTCCCGATACTGATGAATTATTGGTTTCTGCCTGAGCTTTTTTTGGTTGTCCACTTATCTATTGTGAACTTGAGCAAGATTAAGTTATTGGTTCTAACTTTCGGTTTCGATATATTTTCGGTTAATTGCTCAGCCCTAATGGGAGTGTGAACTGATTGATGATGCTTGTTGAAACCTCTCCAGGCCTGTGACCTGCCCTACTTCGACAAGAGACCTCTGAGTCGACCGTTTGGCTTCTACCGGCTGGAGCCCACCTCCCCCACACAGGTAGTCCACTCACACTAATGCACACATACTTTATGTATCTGGACTGAGTTTAGTAGTTATTCAGATTGAAAAATATTAAACTGAGAAAAGCAAGAAGGATGAACAATCAAGAGTCCCCACAGCTCTATGCCTGTATTTCTTTAACCATTTTCATGTCAGTATAGTTGGGGAAAAAAACAAACGATGCGTGAGCTTACTGTATTTTCTCACATGGTCGGACATTGTTGTCCCCTCTGCCAAAGAGGTAAACCTTTTCCTGTCTTTTAGCAGGATATCTTCAGCAGTTAAGAACAGATTTTACATAACATGTAGTGGAACGGATTAAATTTTCATGCCAAAAGGGCGCATGGCAGTAGGCGTGGCCTGGTACAAAAATGCAGTTAACCTCTGAACAAGAATCAAGGTTTAATGGTTTCTAGTCATACAGTGTAGTAAGGTCTGCAATACTGTGCTAAGATCAACATAACAACTATAACTAAGATGAAGATATAATAAGATAAAGATCATAAAGTTAAAGACCCGTGGGAAAGGGTTTCAGACAGAACTGCTTAACTGGTAGCCATTTTGTTGTCAACATCCAGATATAACCATGTGTCTGTCGACTAATGCAAGAAGCTACTCTATACTGGCCAAAAGAAGCACCATAATACACAAGCTGACACCTTGGCAGAGGTCTGAGTAAAAGTGCTCTTGTGCAGTGGTGCCCAAACCACACAAACTGGCGAAAATAACAGATCTACAAGCACACATCGCGTCGCTTCATGCCACGTTGTGCGCTTGTAGATTGGCTATTTTTATTTAGATTTCTTAATTATTTATCTTATATTATTTTTTTATTTATGGAATTTCTTAGATTTGTTTGTTTTAAAAAGTATACATTTGTATTTATATATTTTTACTTTTTTGGTCAAAATTGGTCCGTGACCCACAAATGGGTCCCGACCCGCTGTTTGGGAAACAGTGCTCTAGTGTTGTTGTTGTTTTTTCCCACTCCATGCATTCAGATCCTACAACACCATCTCTGATCAGTCTCTCCGTTCCCCCTCTCCTCTTCTCGCCACCAGGACGACGGCACAGGGCCAGTGGAACACCAGGACCCTATCTCCCTGGCCGTGGAGATGGCAGCCGTCAACCACACCATCCTGGCCCTGTCCAGAACGGGAGGGGTGCCCGGCGACATCAAGACGGAGGCCCTGGAGGACGAATGAACTGCACAGGAAAACCCCGGGGACGAGAGAGGACGAGAGCGGGAGACGGGGCAAGCGTCGGGAACGTGCGAGAGGAGGAGGGACGGGAAGGAGGAGAGAAGACTTAATGGAGAGGCGAAGGAACGGAACCGGAAGGAGGGGCAAAAACGATACTTAGTAAATTCTTATCTGCCATCTATTAGATTGCTTCTTTCACGCGGTCACTCCTGGTGACTGGCCCCCTCTTCATCTCTCTCTCTCAAGCTCCTCCCTCCTGCGGTGTTTGTTCGACCGTACCCTCGACCGCACGGCCGACAGCCGTTCCCCGTCCCGTCTCGCCTCTTCGGAAATGTTCCGCGGCGAGAAGGAGACGGGACCGGTGTGAGCCTCTGTGCCCTCCTCTAACTGCGGCTCCGGTCTGCTTAACGCTCCTCCTCTTGCTTCTAATGGCGGTCTCACTCTCCTCCTCTCTCCTCCCACCACGTCTGCTTCTTCCTCTTCGTTCCCCCAACCTCCTCCTCACCCTCCTCTTCCTCCTGCTCCTCTCCCTCCGTACCTCCTTATACCTCCTCGCCCTTTTCCAGCCTGACGGCCTGAGCCAATCCTCAGTCGATTCTCACCGCAACTTCAACCTCAAGTTTAATCTACTATACTGTATATAAATCTATGGTTCTTACGGTTCTCAGTCACACTCTCCTCGTTGGTGTGCCACCACCCCTCCCCCCCCCCCCCCCCCCCCAAATCACCCCCATCACCCCCCATCTTCATTGTGTAAATCATCAGTATAGCAGCAAGGACCTCCAGCCATCAGATCATGAAAGATGGATATATTAGAGGGAGCGTGATGGACATATGGATATTGACGGACGGACGGATGAATGAATGAATGAACGACTGACTGAATGGAGAGAGAGAGAGAGCCCGTTTGGGGTTAAAGAACTATAAAATATGGATGGATCGGCCAGTTCAGTCACCCTCTTCCACCCCTCTTAGAGCTATCATTCCTTTTTGGGAACTTATTTTATTTTACCACATTCTACTGCTGTCGTATGAAACCCTTTCAAATTCAACTTTTCTGGAACCAAGAAAAACAGACTTTTTAAGACATGGAATGGGTTTTGATGGGTTTCAGGGTCCAAAGGATCAGGAAACATGCTGGGCGTGTGGAGGACCACGTGAACTTTCAATTAGACTGAAACAAATTGTAATCAATTTTGGAGTTGTAAGGTATTCATTCGATAGCAGCTTTGTTTTTATTTCTCTCACACATCAGTTACTTTCCCCCTCTTAAACTGTGAGCCCCGATGGCTACTGTATATGCAGCCGTTATTATGGCTGTCTATTTAGAGTCCCAATGACACTGTATTAATTCCTGCAGGCTAAAAATGTGTTTGGGGTCAATGTGATAATCACTCAGACTTAAGCTATCTGATATGAAGGGGCGGACATGCCTTTCTAAAACAAAATGATAATTTGTGTTAAATAATGCCAAAGGAAAAGATGCTTTAAGTCAAATCTCGATGCTCATAATTTGTGGCTGATTCTAGACCGGTTTCTAGACCATGTAAAGTTAAAAGACTGATCGGCCGCAGACCTGCACGCCACTGGCCAGTTTCAGAACCCTGTTTTCTTCCAGTGAGGTGTTCTGGTGTATCCAAAGTGAATTCTACTAACTCCATTAGGCATAGTTTATTTTATTTCCCCCCCATTCACGTTCATTGAACCTCTTGGATCCAGTGTGGCGTTGTTTCGTGGCTTGACACTACAGCAGGCCTGTGTTCTTTACGAATAGGTATAGCAGACAGAATTATATTAAACCCCCTCCTAAGCTATTTACTACTACTTGTTCTATGACGCTGCCTCTTTATAATAGCCTAAAGAATGTGCTTTCAGAGGATTTGTTTTTAATCAAACTGGTATCAAATGAGGCATAATGTCTACTGGAAGAAAGGAAAAGAAAAACTTGGGGTAAGCTTGTTTTAATTTGCCATGGCAATCAAAAACGGCCAAGTTAGAGAAGCACCACGTGAAACAGAATCAAACACACCTTAAGTTTTTTATGTTTAAAATTACTTCCTGTATGCATTTTGCCCCAGGCAGAGTGATCCCGAAACCGTTTTGGGTCGGAGATGATCTCTGTCAAATTGTACGCTGTTAGACAGAAATGATCTCAGTGTAGTGTTTTCTTTTGGGGTGCCTGCTGCAGCTTAGGTCCCAGAACGAGAATACAATCCTTCCACCGAGGTCCCAGGTTGAGTTTAAGAAACCCCCCTGCCTTAAGCTTCATTTATACTCCCTCTCAGGAGGGTCAGGACTGTTGCTTGCCAAAAAGAGAAAGTGACACTGTCGTATTATGGAGTATAAATTAGGCTTCAGTGATGGTTTTGGAAAGCTAGGGGGATATTTCATTAAGCAGGATCATCCTGGTAAAATCGGAGAAAGATTTACGTAAATGTAATTCTCATTATGCTTTGAATTAGTCAAACTAAGCTTGGATTGGTTCCCAAGGATCAGATCTCCGATTGTGAATAAGATTTGCGATGTTAATTCACACAATTCTATATTAGCTATCTTGGCTTAAAAAGATTAAGCCCCGCTGCTTGTTGAAATACCTCCCCGTCCCTAGTCTAGTGAAGCTATTAACCACTTTGACCCTGGCGTCCCCATTTTGGGAATGTCATAGGTGAAAATGTTCGAAATCTTTCGAAGAATTTGCCAAAATATTGAAAGATTCTGAAAGTAGGGGCTTAAGTGGTTAAGTTGAATTCTGTTGCTTCAGTGTGTGTACGATGCTCTGATGCAGTGACCCAGTATTGGGATCTGTGTTGCAAAAAGAAAGAGTTGAAAGATTATAACGAAAAAACTAACGAAAAAAGACAAACTCTGTATTTATACTCTGTTTTTTTTTAAGGTATTGTGCAAAAAAGAATGACGATATGTTTTGAAACGAAACATACTTTTATTGTTAAGTTAATCTTGCCTTTTAAGTTTTATTTCCACCTTTTATTTTTGTATTATCAATTCCACTATTTTTGTGTTATCCCTTTTTTTGTCGACTGAACAACAGTCTCCCCCCGTTTGCTTCTGAGGTAGCAGGCTATTCTGTGTAATGATGAAAGATAATGCACCTTATTGAAAATAATGATCTCCGTTGGCTGAGTTTGAAGTGTAAAGCCGAATTTATGCTTCTACAAAAAAAAAAAAAAGAAAAAAAAAAAAAAGTGTTTTTCACCAAAGCATAAAGTAGTCTTCGACCGTCCGTCATCCTTTTAACTGAAACAGCCAGTAGTCACTCTACTAAAAACAAGTGGACTTTATATTCGAAGGGAATGAGCAGGACAGAGTGGATGTTGAGAGCGTCTACCGTATTCCTGTATTCCTCTATTCCCACAGTATCATGGGAGTTGGTGTATTTAGACCTGAGGCCGATTCTAAAAATGCCTTCTAAAACAGTTTTCTGAAAAACGTTGCTATATACTGTATAGCTAAAATCTAAAATGACACATGCTTTCCCGGATCCAAAGGGTTAATTGCCTAGAACGGGTACACATTGTTGTGTATCCTTATTTTGTGCTTTAACTATTGAAAAATAGCAGATATACAAGCTCACAGCGCGGCACCGAGTGCCGCGCTGCGAGCTTGTAGATCTGCTATTTTTGAAAAATCGTGAAAATTAGAATTTTGACCCAATTCTATATGTGTCTTTTGAATCCTTCTACGATTTTTTTAAAAACCTATGTTTCTGTCAGCAATGTGGCTGGCCATCGTCAAAGAAAAGGTCCTTTTCACTTAACTGGAGCTCAGTTAGTCTGTTCTTGAGAGACTACTATGTCAGTGGTTCTCGAACTTTTTCATGTGAAGGACCCCCAAAATGATATGTATTTGGCCACGGACCCCCATCTCAAAATATTTAGTTCCAGGGACCCCCCCAGAAGCAAAATTTGAGTTACAAACGTTCGCTTTGAAAATACATATATTCAAAGATTTGCACACATTTTCACGACTTTTTTCAAAAATAGCAGATCTACAAGCTCGCAGCGCGGCACTCGGTGCCGCGCTGTGAGCTTGTATATCTGCTATTTTTCACTGGTTAAAGCATTCAATGGAGCATTACACAGTCAAATCCTCAGTGTTCATTAAACACTACGATAGTACAAATATAATTGCATCTGTACACTCTTGAGCTAAACGGACACTGAAGAAGATTTTAGTGTGGAAGTTTGTTCCAATAGTATTTTACCGTATCTGGGCTTTTGTATGACTGAGGAACTGATTTGGGATCGGAAAAAAAGATCACCATTATTTGTTCAAAAAGTGAACAGTAAGATTCTTCTATTTACGTCTTAATAATAGACTACTCCGAAATCTGTATTGAAACCTCCTTGAGCGAGACGAACCTAAAGAAACGTAATCTTGTTCCCCTGACTGATGTGCTTACTGCAGTGGCCGTGCTTTTACTCTGAAAGGGTGTCTACTTGTGGTTTTGCCAGGGTTGAGATGTCTACATGTCCCGTATCTCCAGTGAAAAACACCGCCTACCAGTTTCATCCTCCATTATAGCTCAGAATAAGAAGACTGAATGCTGTTGTTATTGATCTCAAATCTAGTTGCGTTCTCAATTTACTGTGTTGCCCATTTCAGAATTTAGTGCCTTTTTTGGACAGTAGACTGTTCTGTAATTAAGATGTAGTATAATATACATTTTTTTGTACAGTTTCTTTGTTCATTTTTTTAACTTGTGTTTATTTTAGTATGATATATACTGTACAAGAGAATAAAGCTATATCAGTGAAATTGCGTCAGGTATGTGTTCTTGTAGGGTCCAAAAAGGATAATGCTAAAATGTGTCAACAAAACGACCACCTGTCTGTGGGTTCGACAGTAAAAGTAGTCGCAGAAATCATTTTTATTTTTATTTTGTATTTTTTCTTTGGTGGAATTGAATCTTTCACCATGTACAACTATTGAGTGGGCTGACTATATTGCTGGCAATGGTAAGAACAAATACATTTTCATAATGTGGAAAGCAAAGTCACACCTAGTATGAAGGGAGCTGTTCTATTTATGAGTTAATTTCATTAAGTGTCCCACGAAGCTTGGCCAATGTGACCCTGAGCGTACAACAAACTTGTGCCAAGCGCTTTGTGCCAATATGTAGGCCAGATGTCGGCCCGGACAAAGCCACATTTTGGAGCTTAGGTCCATTCAGGAGCACCGCGCAAAATAATATAAGGAACTAGAAATAATGTTCCTACGAAACAGTGTGGGCTCGTGTGTAACACCATGTATGGGCACAAATATCTACTCTTTGGCTGCACCTCATTGGCTAAGGGTACAATCAAGGAGAACTTGACTGATACACTGCCTTTGTACTGTCGAGGAGAACTTGACTGATAGATTACGTCATTTTTTTTAGGAGAACCTGACTGATAGATTATGTCATTTTTGAGTAGAACTTGACTGATAGATTACATCATTTTTGAGGAGAACTTGACTGATAGATTACGTCATTTTTGAGGAGAACTTGACTGATAGATTACATCATTTTTGAGTAGAACTTGACTGATAGATTATATAATTTTTGAGGAGAACTTGACTGATAGATTACGTTTTTGAGGAGAACTTGATAGATAATTAATGAAGATAACATACGTGTGCTCGCTTTCAGCGAGCCCACATTTAAAAAGTACACTGCTGTTTTACCTTTTTTTAATCGTGTAAACAAGCATCCTTGCATCTGGCCAAACTTCCGTGGAAGCCTATCTCCCTGCCTTCTGTCTCAAATTTGTTATTTTCATACCATTTACAGAAATGGCTTCTTTGTTGTTCGTCTCCACGTTACTGCAGGGGAAGGGAAATGAAATTCAGGATTAGTTGAAAAGTGATAAAATAACTTAAATTATATAGCTTTTAATTAATAATTTGTGTTTATGCAAAACCAAACACAATCATCATCCCATTTGTTGAAAATACTACCACTCACTTGCAGTTCGATGTGGCTCTTGCATTCAATTCTTAATAACCTCTTTGACATAGTTCATCAGCATGAATCTTAGCTAGAATGAGACTGGCGAGACCAGTATGGTATACCAAAACTTTATAGGCTAAGTTTGTTCTCCTAAAAAAAAAGACTGACAGTACAAAGGCAGGGCCTTTAGCCAATGAGGGAGCAGCGAGCCCACACTGTTTCATAGGAACAGTATTTCTAGTTATTTTCTTGTTGTAAGAAGTATACTGTTTATTGGTTTGAGCAGGAAGTGCATTTTGTGTTTAACCTTCGCTTGCTTTGACCTGAACTTCACACTGGGTAAACAAAACGTCTCTTCACATAGCGGCTTCAGTTGTGTTCCCCTGCTATCAACGGGCTGCTTTAGCACGCTAGCATTCAGCAGGGCGCCATCATGCTCGACACAGGTGCCGAGTCAGCCACAGAGCCATGTTCATGAAGCCATCTGACTCGGCGTCCACCTTGGACAGTGAGTGGTTGTTCCCTGGGTACCACAGCAGCCGCACGGGGACCTGCATTGCTTTGAGAGCTCTGTAGTACTCAATGCCCTGCTTGTTGGGCACGCGCTTGTCATCTTCCCCCAACATGAGCAGCACTGGAGTCTTCACCTGTCTGATGTGTCTAATGGGCGATTTGTTCAGCATCTGTTCCCATACAGCAGGTTGAGGAAGACATTCTGTAGTGTATTCATACCCAGCCTCCACCATACACCAGTCTGGGATGTCTGTGCTGCCGATCATCGAGGCCATATTGGTGACGGGGTTGCGCGCCACACATGCCTTATAGAACCCCGGATACTGGCCAATCAGATGACAGGCCAGGAAACCACCGTGGGAACCCCCGGCCACCGCCACCTTCTGCTCGTCAAACCCCCCACCTTTCAGAACGCTCTCTACGGCAAATTGGACGTCTCGGACGTCCTGGGTGCCCACGTTGCCGGGCAGGGAGAGTATGCTGTCCTGGCCGTAACCGACGGAGCCCCGGTAGTTCACCATTAATACGGCAAAGCCCATCCTACACAGCACAGAGGAGGACAGGCTCCAGTCTGCCACCACCACAGAATGAGGGCCGCCATGAGGGGTGACGACGAGAGGCAGCTTCACTCCCTCCTTCACCTCAGTCGGTTTGACCAGCAAGGCTTCAAAAGCCAGGCCAGGGTATTGGCCGTTGTCTTGGTCTGGGGGCGGGTCAAAGGTCAGGATCTGCCAGCTGATATCCGATTGGCTCTGAGACTCCTCCAGAGTGACCCAGTCCACTTCCCTTTGGGAGCCACTCCGCGGCAGGAAGCCCACCCTCAGGCTCGGCGGGCGGTTTGGAGAGGAGCAGCCGATCACCACCAGGTCTCTTTGTACGTTCAGCAGGCACCAGTTGCCAACGTCAGACTTGGAGGCGAGAGAGGTGACGCTCCCTGTGGTCGTATCGATCACCAGCAGGTCCTTGCGGCCGCGCTGGGGACAGGCGACGAGGACACGCTGGCTGTCAGCAGACCAGCACTGGGGGGACAGCTGAGAGCTATAGATGCCAGCAAAACCATCTGGCCCAGGCCTTTTCACCACATCGACAACCACCGAGGTCTTCTTAGTGTACCAGTCATACATACAGAGCTTGCTACACTGCATGTGTGGACCGTAGACGCCGCACTCCAGGTAGACGATTCTACACTGGTCTGGACTGAGTCGTGGGGAGCACACCGCACCGGTGCCCGACGACAGCTGCTCACATTTCCCTTCTGCAAGATCCAGGTAGAACACAGACGACCTCCTGTTGGGGCAGTACTTGAGGCCCAGTCTGAAAGGCTCGTGCCGCCAGCCAACAAAGACCACACCTGTGTCACCAGGAGCCCAGAATGCCTGTCCAGGGGAGATATTGTCAGGTATTCCCTCCAGCACAGAGACATTGCTGCCCTCGATGTCCAGCACGCAGAGCACCGGGCAGCTTTTATTGACCAGAGCCTCTCCCCAGTCCTCGTAGAACACAAACTGCTCCCCCTTGGAGGCTTCTTCTTTCTTCCCAATGTTCAAGGTGTCCTCCTCATCTCCGTTGGAGGACGACTCTGGTGTCTCTGTCTGGAAGAAGGACTCAGCCTTTGGTCTCTTCCGCTCTGCCACGTACAGGAGATGGGTCTCAGAGTGGGACCACACCAGGCAGCCAAACTGGTCATCCTCATAGACCTTGCCGTGCTTCTTCAAGGCAGCCAGGTTGATGCTCTTCACCTTAAGGTTCTTACTCCAGATCTCCAGAAACTGCTTGTCTTCTCCTTTGACAGAGATTTCTCGGACCACAGCCTTCATTTCACCGGAAGGGGAATCTTTACTCAACAACTCTCCCTTGATCTCAGTGCAGTTTCCTGAAGGTCCAGAGTAGACCACAGACTTGTCATCGTGGAACACAATGTACTGCCGGCAGAACTTGACGTTCTCGTTCCTCTCCAGGTCACGCTGGCTCCATTCCGTGTAGATGTTGCTGTATTTTCCCCCATACTGAGAGGTGATGAGGGGTCCTACATCTGCCCTGCTCAGAGAAGGGTGGAGGCTGAGCTCCCTGTACAGTTTGGAGATGTCCTCTGGGCTCATGACGACATGTGATTCCATGGTCACGGTCAGGGGTTTGTACACAATAAATAATCTGTCTCAACTCTAGCCCTGCGCTGTCTGACTGTCTAGTGACTGCTGTTCTGTCGAGAATGTGTTTTTTTTAAACAAAAAAATTATTAATTTGAAGTGAAATCCACTGTGAACTACTGATAGTATGATGGTGACGTCACCAAGAATGCCGGTCCCTGATTGGCAAGGGCTACTTGCGCACTCTGCTAAAGATAAAACATTGTTTTAAGCTCCAAAAACACACTTTTTATTAATGGAGCAACATTTTGGCCCTTAGGTCTTCATCAGGCAATGATTTGCCTGATTAAGACCTAAGGGTCAAAATGTTGTGATCAAGTCTGTTGCGTTATAGACTGAGGGGTGTCCCTGCAAGAGGCTTCACTGTATTACTACTGAGTGTACTGTATAAGGGAGACAATGAGTTGCATCCTGGCATTTGTCAAGGCACCAAGGCAGAACTGCCAGTCAATGGTCAATGGAGACTCTTGCATGGGTAATGAAGTCAAAGATGTTGGCTGCCATGTTCTATCCAAAGTGGCCAAACTACAGTACAAGCTCACAAACAAACACAAAAATCGCACCTGTGCGAAGTGAGCAGTGCAAGCATATTTAGGGAGTATGACAAACTATGAATAAGTTGGATTTAGGTGTTGGATTCTATTTGGCTCTGGTGGGTTGTATTGTGCACTGGTGGGCTGTGTTGTGCTGTTGGGATATATGAGGTAGTACTGTACTAAAGCTTCCAAGTGTAACATTTATTGTGATATCATAATAACGTCATCTCTTAGATGAGATTTAATTGGTTAATACTAATGATGTATGTATTGAGAAACACATTTAATAAAGCCTTCAAAATATTATATCAGAAGCTATGACATAAGTGTGACATCATTCAAAGTATAAATAATAGATACGATCGATAATTAATAGTTATTAAGCCATTCAATGTCAGATAGACCCATAATACTCCCAGAGGATTCAGAAGACACGAACCAGCCATTAGGACAAGGTGACCGTGTTTGAGCCTTGGAGCAAGGTGGTCTTTATCGTCATTTTTTGTCAGTTAGTTGACCAAGCTACAGATTGTAACTTGTAAGAGTGTCATAATGATGACCTTATTTGCCTCCAGAGAGGCGAGAAGAGACCAGAAGATGAATATTTTAGTTTTTCAAAGTCTGTTGCCTATCATTTATAACCTGTGAAATTATCCACAGTCTGTCTAAAAGTGTGGTTATTTTCTCTGCTTATGAGTCATTTAATACAATTTTGAAATTCAAATTCATTGCTCTGTTCAGTTTGGTCAATTCATAATCAAGTAAGCATTTGATTGGACACCATGTTTATTTTCTCCGCCCTAAAGGGTGAACCAATCAGGTGCCTCTGTGCCTATGACATCATTTTTTATGACGTATTTTCTCCGGCCTAAACGCGTTCTAAATCAGGGTGAACCAATCGGGTGCCTCTGTGCCTATGACATCATGGACAAATCAACAGAATCGAAGTGTTTCATTGGTCTAGCTAACTCATGTCATCATCATCAGTGATATCATAATTTTGGTAAAAAGGCGGTTCATAGGAGCGGTTTGCACCGCTCAGAAAATTAAATAAATAATCACTTCACATTGTAAATATCTAGAGGTACATCAGGACCAATACAACTCCCTAAAACGTAGACCTAATAATCCGAGCTTTGACCCCTACTCATACAGCTCTTTACTGAAACTAAAAAGACTAATAAGACTTGAGCTCTACTATTCCAGGACACGACCCCTGTCAGGCAAAGACCAAGTAGTGGAATATTTAAGAGACTGGGATATAGGATTATTAGGCTATATTGATAAATTGATTTAATAGGCCTACTTTTGCAAATGGTACAGTGGTATGACAAAAAGCCCTAAGGACTTGTTTTCATTGTGGGCCTTGTTTATGTTTCAATATTATTACTATTAATAGTAGTGCTATATAGCATTGACTATATATATATAGTCAATGCTAAGTAATATCATTGACTATTTGTATTATTAAGTAGGCTATTATTTATTTCTGCATTAATGATGTGAAGTAATTGTCACAGCAGCACACACTAAATTTGCCGGTCCAGTAGGTGGGGGTATGCACCTTTAAAGCAATGGTTGCAACCTGCCATACAACGCCAAGAACAACTTACCATGGCATCATTATCAGCATGGGTAGTAGCTGAAATTAAATTATCCAACTGTTGGAGTAGAATTATGCATTTCTTTCATAGGAGCAGACAGAAGGGTAGACCTATACATTATGTATTTGAGTGTCTCAGCAGCGGAAACAGCTTTTAAAGGATCCCTGGCTAATACGACAAATATGATTAATACATTAAAATTGTCCTCTATAACTACAATGTAAAATTAAAAACACCTTAAATATGTTATTTCTTGTGTGGTCTATCCCTATGGAATTTATGGCATGCATGTGCAAAAAACACACACTTTTGAAATATTGAGTTGATGCTCATATTAACCATAGGAGGTTACATTTGTTTTTATTTGCACATGCATTCCATAAATTCCATAGGGATAGCCGATGGAGGCATTATCGGCCGATCGCGATCACTCTCTGATCAATCGGCACATCTCTATTAAAAGAAGACTCTTATTGACTCAAAGTGAGTGCGGTTTATACACTACATATGCTGTCATGACAACACTATGAATATTAATACACCGGAACAATATCAGACTTTTAAGAATCAATTTATTAAACAATTAAACAGATGATCATACAATAACATTGTATTCATATGATTTGAATGTCATTAAT